>NC_137916.1:10885146-10905146 GCF_963457725.1 Sprattus sprattus | reverse complement strand
TATCATAGGTTAAATATGCTAAAAACAAGTGGGATGTATCCACTGGTTTCGGTAGCCGTAACATTCTGTCTTGAAATGATACATCAGTAACTTTTAGTTGACTACCAATATAGTGAGCTCACAGACACACATACACAAATCACATACACATAGGGAGAACATGTTATAAATGTAAGGGTTTATTATCTATCTATATGGGTAGTCAACTAAAAGTTACTGATCATTTCATTTCATGAAGTATAATGCAGGCTATGCTAGACATTATGAACTAGTAGATAGCTAGTTAGAGACCAGACTGAATGGAGGGGCAGCTGGCTGGAGTCTCTGCAAGACTCAACTTCCAGATTGGCCACTGGGCTGGCCTCCTCCATGTCAATGCAGATGCTCTGTCCTGACGGCAGTGTGAAGAGAACCAAAACACAGCAACCCCAAGTAACAACGTCAGCAGCCTCCAGTCAGTGAGCAGCAGCAAGTGACAGACTTCAGCGGCAGCGAGCAGCGACCCCCAGATCACAGCGACATCAAACTGTGACGACGGATGGGAGTTCATCGATCCCCGGGCAGCTCTAGCAAGACCATACCCAGGATCCTGTCCTCCCCCGGCTCCAGACCTGGGTGGCGCCAGGCCTACGACTGCCTTAGGCTGCCGTCTCGATCCTGGATCCTGAGACCAAGGGTCTCCACTCGCAGTGGCCCTGTTTCACCATCCAGGAGGGCCCACCAGTGCAACACCTGCACAGCCAAGATGTCCTGGCGTTCACATGCCCCACTCGAGTTGTACTAGGTGGGGGCACCTGTGGAGCGGGTGGCTGTGGACGTCCGAGGCCCTTTTCCCACCACTGACCAAGGGAACCGCTAAGTCCTTGTGGCTCTGGATTACTTCACTAAGTGTCCAGAGACGTATGCGGCCCCCAATCACAGTGCTACCACCACAGAGCGCTCAGTCAGTGAGATGGTCTGCTGTTTCGGTGGAACTGCAAGGCTGGAGTGTTCAGCGAGGCCTGCCTGTGGCTGGGCATTAGAAAGATTCAGACTACTATGTTGCACCCGCAGAATGATGGACTTCTGGAAGGGTTTAACCGCACTCTGGAAATCCAACTCGCTGCCAGCAGTGTTATTGGGACCTGGCCTTGCATCTGCCCCTGGTCAACACAGTGCACCCTTGCAGCCCACATATTCTGGCGAGAGCTCTGAATCCTGATGGACTTAGTGTTCAGCCTCCTCCAGAGCCGGAGGTGAGGGGTGAGCCTGGGCTGGATGGATGGATGGAGGGAGATGCACTAGATGGCCAAGCAGGCACTGACTGAGGCTGGTGCTAAACATAAGCAGGTATACGATACCCACTGTCAAGGAGACGACTGTCCTGAGCGCAAGAATGGGGTCTCTCCTAAGTTAACGAGCCAGTGAGTCGGGCCATAATGGTATGCTAGCTAGACTGTCTGATGTTGTGTATAGGGTGTGGCTCCTTGGACCGAATCGAGTGGTGGTTCTCCACCAAGACCGGCTGGCACCCTATGAGCCCCTGGTTCGTCCTGCTGGGGGCACAGAGAGATTGTTCTGCCTGCCCCTCTCCCATAGCTATGAACAACTGAAGTGCCACAAGGGTGTGTCATTTCCTTGTTTATTAGCGTATCTGTCACCATTATCTGTTACATATAAGAACCTCTTCCGTTTGCATCAGTCTGACTGAATGCTTTGAATGCTTTGTGTGTTCAATAAACAGCAAATACGATAAAGAGATTAGCTGATCCTGATTGCTCCGTTGCTACAATACAAAACCATGCATTTTGGATTTAGGCTAGCCTGCACTGAAACAACAATCACATCATCCGAATAGACGTCATTAAAGGATAGGCTACATAGGTTAGGTAGGTAGTTCTAACACTTGGACTAACGTCATACATAACTTTAATGGTCGTGTTTTCATTTGATTTGAATTTATAAACTGGTGATTAAGCACTTTGATAAGCTATTCATTCTAGTGAGATTTTTTCTTTTGTCGAAAGTGTGTACGTCCCCAGCGTAAATGACGCCTATGCAGATCAGTATGTTCATTATAATTGTGCAGTAGTAGTACATTTCAACATCTGTCGCACTGGGGAAACGAATAATCAGTTTGATAGCCTCCCATATCAGACATGATTCTGTTGCTGTGGGCATGCGAATGTAGGTCCTTAGTGTCTGGCGATGAAAAGGGGGCCTTGCCTGCCTGTGCAGCTACTGAAAAGTCCACTGACATAGAGTGCAGCCTGAAGCTATGACCACTGGGAGAGAGGCGTTTGTAATTAACTCAGGTACCTGGTGAATTCTTGTGACGTAGTCGCTGCTGAAGTGCAGGGGGAGAGTGCGCGATGGAGGCGGGTCGGAGAGAGGTCTCTCTTCGCGCTCTGAGGTTCTTTGAGTCAGTAGTTGCTCCGGAGCACCCCAGAGTCGGACACCGCGCAGAGGTAAGAGCGGGTATGTCTTTAAGATTGTTTTTGTAGCGTTTAAATACGGAAAAGCAAGTTTGATATACCGGAGTTCAGTTTCTTTTAATAAGAAATTAAGAATATATTGGACTTTAGCTGCACTGCGTGTCACAGCTATATCCGCTTCAGATTCATATTATTATAAAGACATAGTTTCATTGCCGTTTTTCCTGTACACTTGTTATGAATTGGAACAGTGGCTCGTGGTGAGTGTGTTCTCCGTTCGCTGTCCAAGGTACTGAAACGCGGTGAGAAGACGCAACGGAATTTCTCTTGGGTTATAAATGGGATAGTTTAAAACTGAAGTGTGGCTGTTTGCCTGCTTTTTACGAATACGATTTCCTTACGTATAGTTAAAACTGAGAAAAAAACTTTTTGAAGCGGAATCAATTGGCTATCGAATAACTAACGAGCTGTTTCTCTCATTCCTGATTTCAGGTGGAAAGTTACACCGCTCAAGATATAAGAGTCGATGTGTATACATCATCTTCTGAACCTTTCCCTCAGTGTCTGTAGAGGAAGACTTGTTTTCATGTTCTCGGTTAACACTCCCCATTGTCCAAAAGCCTTAAGCTGTCACTCTCTTGCTCCTCCGTTTACCCCGCCAGTGACCAAGAAAACCCGAGTTGGAAAGATGCACAAGGCATGACACAGAAGTGGTGGACAAAAGAGGCATCTAGCCCTCTGCCTGAGCATGGAACTCTTAACGCCGGACAATAGGAGTAGGGCATCGGACATGTACCCCTGTAGGCAGTTGTGTGGCTCGGCCAGCTTTGTGAGACACGGGTCCCCTTTAGTTTGAAGAACTGGAAGTACGGTGAAAGTGGACAAAGAGATTACACACAGCCATAAAGACACACCACCTCAAGTCATGGGGATACAACACCTCCTGCTACTTTTGATATATTTGGACCCTTTGAATGTACTCTGCGCAGCCACGGGCAAGAAGAGTAAAAATGCTCCAAAGCGGAAGGTAAAAGAAGAGAACAGTACTGTCGCTCCCACCGAGGTGCCACGGAAGGTGACACAGCTCCAGACGCCTGTGGTGGTCGGTGATCATGACATCTGCCTGGGCTACTTCGACGTTAGCGGACAGTACGATAAAGAATTCGAGTGCAACAACACAGATCATAGATACTGCTGCGGAAGCTGTTACCTGCGGTTTTGTTGTAACGAAAAAGCAAAGCGCTTGAATCAGAAAATATGCAGAAACTATGTGACTCCAGACTGGATGATCAAAACTCCGTCTCCCTCACCCACGCCTACAGGAGACACATACGACCCTGAACTAGATCGAACAAACACTACTGTCTATGTCACATGTGGCGTGATAGCTTTGATAATCGCAATAGGAGTTTCTGTAAAAATCGCATATGACAAAGTTATAAATCCCCCTCAGGAAATGAACGTCCACAGGTGAGTACACAAGCAATGCATATAATGTATACGATCTACTTTGGCATTAGAGTTTTCAATATATATATATATATATATATATATATAATTTAAATAATACAAATGTGAACTATAGCATGAGTCACGTTCTTGTCAGGATTTAAATTATCGATTCGTTTTTTACACTGACTCATTTATATATGGCTGCCTCATTTACCCAGTGTGCCTTGCTGATTAGCGAATTAATTATGTATGTGTTATGTTAACAAATATTCTAAACTACATGCAAGTTTAACATATTGACATCATTTAAATGTCATGGCCTTCAAAATAATAGATTATTTTAAGAAGGTTGTGTATCGAGTGCACTGTCTTAAAATTGAAATAGTTTGACACCCATTTGCATAGACAGAAAAAATCCCTCACACAGCTCCATACCGTATACTCAGCAGCCAGGTCTAACCTCTCTGTGCTGCAATGTGAGAGAGCGAGACACATCAGCATTCAGAGAACAACCAAAACATGTACCTGCTAAGGTTGCTGTGGAACACCATCAAATATTCTACTATTCATGATGCCTTTAGTGGTCTAAAAGCCCCCAGGCCCCCAGTCGCCACTGACACGAATCAGGAATAAAGAGTTGTGTGACCTCCCTGATATAACACACAAATCATTCTAATGCAGCTGATTGGTATGGATGAGAGTTCTGATGGTCTGCGTGGAGCGACATAGCTCTCGGGTCTCGGTTTCTCGGCCACCACATGAGTTATTGAGTGCACTCTTAACACCTCATTGGTTAAGCAATGGGCTGTGGTGTAGAGGGGAGATGAGCACTCTCTGTCTGTTGTCTCCACCTCCTCTGACGAGTCTTTGTAGGACACATTGGTACTTATTGCAATGGGGGCAGCGTGTGTATTCAGGGAAAACAAGTGGTGCTCTTGGATCTTGATTAACAGCAGTGTGAGTGCAGAAGAGGCCTTTTGAGGGGTTCTGATCAGTAACTGGAGCTGAGTCTCTAAGCTGTGCAGTGCGATGTCACACTGAGAGCACCAATGAGAAGACACGGCCCTTTGAGGCAGTGAACAGTTGTGCTCACTCGTGAGAATCCATGCTGGTGTTCATCCATCCTGTTCCTGTTTTGTCCATTGGCTGTGTGAGTGACTGTGCCATGTTGGCTCATCCTCAGATGAGTGATCAAACCCCATGATGGAGTTAATGTGTTTCCCAGTGGCACAAAGTGGATTCCCAGCGGTTTTGGTGCAGGGGTAGAAACAGTGACAGAAACTCAAGGATCCAACGTGCCTTAGCAACAGCATAAGCCCCTCCCTTGTCTCAGACCCCTTAAACTAGTTGATGTACAGGGGATGGTTTTGCTCAGGAAGGAGTCATCTGGACCAATGTAGCCGACAGCAACAGACCGCTGCAGGCTTGTGGAGGGGAGGGAGGTGGTGTGGGCTTCCTACATTACAGTGAATAGGCAAGGGATAGGCAATAGATAGGCAAGAGATAGGCAGGACATAGGCAAGAGATAGGCAAGCTCTCAAAAATAACTTCAGGGGTTTAAAACTTCCCCTTAATTAAAACTCTGCTGAACTAGAGACATCACTCAAACTTGGCTTTGTTGTGGCATGTGATTGTTTGCCTGCGGTGAAATAACTGGAAGTTTTTTGGTACAGTGTTCCAGAGAAACTTTTGCAGGCACCTTTCATCAATGATCAGATATCTGTTCTCTTGGATGACTCATGCGTCTTTGGTGTTGAAGGAGTCCAGCTGTGAGACTGCGTGAAGTATTGTCTTTGTTTAAATATTGATAGTGTGCTGAGATTTAAAGCAACAGGAAGATGTTACACTGCACCAACCTGTAGATAGTAGGGCGTTGCTGGAAAATCTGCTTTCTAGGTTATATATTGGATCCTAGTTTATCGCTAGTTTTATGGCTACGGTAGATTTTGTGAGGCCTTAAATAGTTTTCCTCTGTTATGAGGGGATTTTTGTACATTGACTGCTTCATTCATTTATATATTTTGTTAGGTTGGATTTACTCAACTCGTTTATAAGAAAGTTATCATGTTGGATAAGGAGAAAAAAATGATTGTGAATACTGAACAATCTTTTCTTTTCCCTTTTTACCAAGTAAAATATTCTGCTTGTTAAGCCAGTTGATTTTGAGTTTCCAAGGACATTTCAGGCAAACTGGACATAAAGTGAGAAGCAGACTGTGTGTAATCTGTGGCAGTGACAGGAAGGGAAAGAGACACTTCTGCTCACTCATGATGTCCCCAGAGCATCCTCTTCAACATTTTCATCCAGCTTCTGCCCGCAGCCAGAGATGCACACAGCCAAACATCAGAAGTTGTTTTCTAAACTTCTCTAAGTTGTTGCCTCTCTCTCTTCCCTCTGAGCCTCTATGTCTTGCTCTCTCACCACTGGCTCTATGGCTTCTCAACATCCTCGCCAGGGGGAACACTTTGAACTTCAGCGGCTTAATGCCACCACATTACCGGCTCACAGACAATGCCATGGTAGAGAGGAAGTCAGAGACGCACACAAAGAGAAAGAGAGAGGAGGTGCACAGGACAAAGGCCTGCCTATCCCTGGCCATCATGTGGTTTTCATTTTGTTTTAGTGTTCGTTTCGACCATCTCAGTTCAGCTCCATCAAAGCAAACTCGGCTGAAGTGTATATTTAGAGCTCTGGTTCTTTTCATTTTTTAGTTCTTTCTTTTTTTTGACACTGGAACTGACAACCATGCGAAGCGAGTTGCACTGGAACACGGGATTAGCGTTAAACTTGGCAACAGCACGCAACCAAAACAGGAAGGATTTTTTTTTTTTGTGCGCCCTGTATCCATGAAGCAACGGCAGCTGCACAGCGTGAAGGGAGGAAGGAAGGAAGGAAGGAGGGCGAGGGCTTGAAGGAGAGTAAGCTGGCTGACCTTGACCTTCAGTGGAGCACGAGGAACCTCAGGAGTAGAAAGCCACAGACTGTGATTTGAGATGTCTGTATTGATCTCTTTTCCTCTCCAATAAGCCTCTGGTGCAGTCCAAACAGGATTTGAGGCCGCCCAGAATGTTGTTACGCACAAAGGGCACCTTTGGAGCACTAGAAAAGTGAATTCACTGGCCGCACCTCTATTGGATGGTGACACGGGGTCAGGGCACAGATGAGCGGTGTCGTAGCGAGGGGGCTGCAGTGCCGTCCCAGACTGCCTCTTTAGAGGTTGAACAAACAGTGCCCTGCCCACCCACGCCACTACCTGTTTTGCCACCCAACATAGTTCCCAGTGGCACCTACACCACAGTTCGCCATGGAATTGCAGACCTGATTCTGATTCATTGATGTTATGCTGACAGTTAATGGTTTGCAGCGTAGGAAAAATGTCTAACTTTCTAGGCAAAAAGTTATATATAGATAGATAGATATGAGGGTGGGTTACTGAGGATGACAGCTGGCTTGATTCCACAGGGGTATTGATTAGAAGAGTGAATTGAGTCCAAAATGCACCTTGACGAGCTAAATGAACCAGACAGAAGCAGACAGTGTGAAATGGGTGTGTATATGTGTGAGTGTGCTTATGGACACTAAGTAGACAAGCAAAGGGGTGGGGATTCCACGAGGCTCACGGTAAAGAGAGTGAAAGAAGTAGGAAAAGTAAACATGTCATTTGAGAGAAATGATTCCCAGCATGCAGTTTGGCATTAACTACACTGAGAGGTCGGCCTTCCAAGTATGTGTTGGGCCTTTGACTAGTTTACTTTAGTACATTTGCTGTGCAACTGCAGCCTCCCACCGAAGCCCCCTTCTGTCGAGGAAGTTAGGTAAGTGAGAACAGCTGAGTAATTTGACCAGTGTGTCCCCATGATTGTTTTGACTTTACGGTTGCTTTAAAGTTCAGAACATGAAACATGAAAAATGTGAGGTTTGTAATTTCTTAGTGTCCCCGCATTGGCAGTAAATGCTGATTCATTATTGGTTGATTATGTGAAGGTTGCTGTTTAACATTGGGTTGCCTAATTGGTGCCAGAAGAGCATCCGGCAAATAATGGGTCTAGTTAAGCATTAATATTTCTAAGGTAGCTAACAGGCTGTTCAAGTCATATTGTATGATTATTATAAACCATGCCCCATGCTTGGTATGGTGCCACCAGTGTGTATGGGAATAGGACAGTAATGATGAAACCATTTAAATTCAAAACACAATTTTAGTGTGACTTAGTTAACAGAGGAGACAGTAATTTGAATATTTTGGGCCAAATATGTTTAACTGGAAGCATTGAGAGTGCGAGCGTGGAATAATAAAGGTGGACAGAATGTTTTTTGAAACAAAAATAACAATTACGATTTTACTTTTGTGTTCCCGTTTGGACACAATGTAAAAATTACGATGTCTACTTTACATTTGCTGAGGCAAACCAAATATGTCTCAGCAGGAGCTGAGAAACTGTCTGTCTATACCCTAGTGTTCTCTGCTTTGTGGTGACAATCGCATCATTTCATCATCGCGGCCTAGATTAATTATGGCCTGTCAAAAACGTGTTTCGAGAATGTCTATTTGATTGGCAGGCACCATTACTTTCTATGGGTTCGTCAGAGGCAACATAGTTGGTGCTGAGCAAACGTTACGCCCAACCATTCAAAAAGGGCATAATCGACAAAACTTGTTTCCATGGTTCTTAAGCTTCCTGGATTCAACATATGGATGCCAACGTCCAAGAAAGGCCCAATAAAGATTAACCACTCCCCTGATCTGTAGACCTTAACTTGACACACCATTTGGGAATAGAATTGGAACAGTCTGAAGCAGTCACCTATCGTCACGCTCATAAATGACACTTATTTCATATAGATGGTGGCTGTCCTGAATGGCCTACTTTTAGCACTGTGAAACATCAACAGGCTCCGAACCTCATGGCTTTTTCCATGGGCCTGCAGCTTTCTCGCTGCAGAGATCTGGATGTTCTAAGCCCTTCGCTATGCGTGACACGGCAGCCAACTGGGGCACTGAAAATCAGGTCGCCTCTGTCTGTGAAGCTGATATCTTTAAAAAAAAAAGGCCTCATCCTGGAAGGGAGAGGCTATTAATACATTTTCCCAAAGTCACAGGAGGTTCTGGAATGATGGGGACCACGTGATTGTTTGAGCAGGTTGACACTGAGACATTTAAGGTGCCATTTGACCGGCCTCCATCTTGTCTTCTGCGTGCAACACTTCCCAGCCAATTAAATTCATTGAAGGAAATGTTCTCAGAGCCAACAGTTTTGTTTTCAAAGGGTGTACGGCATTACATTTCCATTTGAAGATGGGTAGAAGGGGCATGTCAGCATAAGAACACATGCAGGGGAGCTGTTGCTCAACTTCTGCCTAAAGGTAGCACCCATCTCTGGCTGGAGTGCCTCCACTCTCAAACCCATCATATTGATTCTTAGGGCTGTAATTACCACTGTGTGTTGAATCTGCATACTCCAGCAAGGAAGAAATAAATTATATTTGCACTGTAACTAAATAAATTAAGTGAACCTTCAGGGGCTTGCAGGTGAAAACAATGTGTATTTTGCAATTAAACAGAAAAGGTTTGGCTGGAACGTAACAACATGCTTTAATTTGTCTAACGTCTTGGTTTTACTTTTTCTTTTTTTTTTTTCAGAGCGCTTGCGGACATCATGAGGCAGCAAGGCACTGCTCCAATCCCCCAGTATGAGCATGAAAGCATTGCACCGATCGACAACTCTCCCCAGGAGAACACGCCTGTGCGGACATTAAAGAATCACTACACCCCGGTCCATGCCAAACCCAACCATGGTAAGTCAATCCCTCTTTCTATGCCTTCAAATGGGGGCCGTGACTGTTCACAGTTGATTGGATTTGTTCAGAAGGATATTGAGTCTGTGAGTGTTTACATTCCTGATGTTAGTTCACGGCCACAGTATGAGGGAAGCTGTTGGATTGATGATTTCATCATGCATTGGTACACAGATAACAAGCATTTCTATGGCAACCGAGCATGTAATAAATGGACGAGAGGAAGTCAAGACACTGAACTCGAGCCTGTTCAGGCAGAAATCATGCACAATCTCTGTGAGATGTGGGTGTGAGCAAATACAATTGCTTTTCCCTATCCCTTAGCTCAGACCTCCAACACCCCTGTCTCATGTCAGTCCTGTTGCTCCGCAGGAGAGGGGATGTTCCAAATGGAATGTGTGATTTCGAAAGGATTTAGTGGCTAGGCTACAATTAATAATACCTTCTCTCTTGCTTGTTGTATCTCAGCCGCTATAGATGCTTTTCTTTTTCACTTTCTCTGGTTTTGCGTTTGTCTGGATGCTGTTGGATTTGTGGTTTTTAATGTGATTGTGTTGTATTTCTAAACTGAGCTAAACTGTACTGACATCAAAAGTGGCTGGTTTTCTCAATGAAAAAACACTGGAGGAGAATCTTGACGATATCTATTGATTACAGATAAGCTAGAACTACATGCAGATTAACTGTGAAAAATCACTAGATATGCTAGGAAAGTCATCGAGCCAGTAAGTTTAGATCTTGAAGTTGTCCGTTCATCCAGATGTCTCCAACCAGGTCTCTAAGGTAGCTCTGCACACTCTGACCCAAGAAGCCCACAATTATACCACTGAAGAGGCATAAATCACACATCAAACAGTTGCGTTCAGCAGATACAAATTTGGAAGCAAACCAGCAAAGCAAAGCATAGCAAACAGCACTAAGATATGGAGTTGTATGTCTTGAGGGTCAAAAGCCTGTTGCAAACCATACCTTAGGGACAGATGTTGATCCATGTCCTTCTGTGACCAGAGGCACCCACTAGACCCCTAGGTATGACCCCAGTAGACCTTACTAGACTAGACCCCTAGGTATGACCCCAGTAGACCTCACTAGACCCTTAGGTATGACCCCAGTAGTCCTCATTAGACTAAACCCCTAGGTACGAACCCAGTAGTCCTCACTTGACTAAAGTCCTACGTATGACCCCAGTAGTCCTCACTAGACCCTTAGGTATGACCCCAGTAGACCTCACTAGACTAAACCCCTAGGTATGACCGTAGTAGTCCTCGCTAGCCCTCTAGGTATGACCCCAGTAGACCTCACTAGACACACCCCTAGGTATGACCCCAGTAGACCTCACTAGACTAAACCCCTAGGTATGACCCTAGTAGTCCTCATTAGACTTAACCCCTAGGTATGACCCCAGTAGACCTCACTAGACCCAAGTACGACCCATGACCCAAAACACAGCATATCTTAGAGGCCATCCTTAGCGTAACAACGTGTGTAAAACATTTGAAAGATCGCAGCGTTCTAAACATCTGAGGTCATATTTATCACCCTACCTCAAGGTACCGTGTACATTTGAAGAGATATACAGTACTGAGGTAGAATGTTCCCACTTAACTTTGGAGCTTCCCTTCAAAACCATACCATTTTAAACTATACCAAAATCTCACAATGCCATTCTGTGACCTTGAAACACTGTGTAAATTCAGTAGCGCACACAGTACAGGCGCATGGAGAGTTGCGATGCATATTTAGCTGAACATGGTTGATATTTTATTGTGCTCTGTTGGACTTGCTTGCTGAAGCAGTGCCAGTTCCAGGTTCAGTTTCATATTCTTAAAGCACACTGCTCACATGCTCGTTGGTCCTCATTTGATTTCAGCGTGATGACCTGCAAAGCTTCTCTCCTTGCTTGACTGCCTCCCTCTGATTGGGTGGCAGGAATAGATACCATGCAGAGAAAGTGGAGCAGAGGCCTGAGTGGTTTCTCTTAAACTTTACAGATAATGAGGGCCTCTGATGAGTGCCCTCTGATACAGCCCAAAGAGCCCCTGATCATGTGCGGTTTGTAATAAACGCTAGCAGAGGTCTCGTTTATTAAGAGAGGGAGAGATTAAGAGATATGGATATATAAGTAGAGAGATGGATGCAGAGATTGAGAGTGAGAGAGAGAGAGAATTTAAGCAGAGAATGAGGAGGAGGAGGAGGAGGAGGGATAACTGAAAAATCCAATAAATCAAATAAAGGCCATTTTTAATCTCTGAACATACATTGGAGCCGGATTATTAGATATCAAAGGTCATTTGAGAATGTCAGGATCCCAAAAGCCAACACAGCCCCAGTCCTAAACACACACACACACACACACACACACACACACACACACACACACACACACACACACACACACACACACAAACACTCACACACACACACACACTGTGTCTATCTCATGCTCATTCCTCATGTGAGTGGCATCACTTTGGTGGCACACTCCACCGTCCGGAGAGATAATTCCACCGTTCGGCGCCATGACTCGCCCCTACCCATCTTTTCCCAACCGTTGCTTTTTATCCGGCCTCCAGATCCCCGCTCCTGGGGATGATCCGAGTGCTGCCTGCTAAGTGCCCTACTCTGCTGTCCCAGATTCCTAGGCATTATGTTTCAGTCTCGTGTCGCAGCACCAGACTTCTCCACCCTACTCTGTGAAGGGGGCGGAGGGAGAAATATTATGCCACACAAACATCCCCCCCCCCCCCACCCTGCCACTCTACCCCAATCAATGCGAGATGGGGAAAAGATGTCTGCTGCTAGTTTGCGCCGTCGTCTCCCATTCACACTCTAAGCGGGAGAGAGGGAGGAGGGTGGTTGGACCAATAGACCTCCTCTGCATGTTGTTGATAGGTGCATCTCAAATCACGACTCTCTTCACAGGGCCGGTTGGGTGCAGAAGAAGTGGCTCTAAGAGGGGAAACAAAAAAGAAAATCTCCTGAAATTGTTCAGTTATAGAGAAAATGAAAGCAGGCGTGCAGGCCTTAAGGAGGTCAGGCAGTGGTAATAGATCTGCTGATGTGACCCCATGAGGTTCTCTGTTGACATCCATCATCTTGGCTTACATGCACTCTAGACACTCTTTGATTTAGCATTTTGATCTGTTATTGTGTAGCATCAGCCGCCCTCACATGACCTAAGGGTGACATGACACTATCAGAGGTTAACCTCTAGGTGTCTTTAATAGAGGAAGCCTGTGCCCTGAAGATGGACATTTTGTTTAGGATCACACTGGTCCTGTAATTGGTTAGAAGGCACCGTGTCTGGTGCTAATCACCTCTTGGAGCCAATGAGCTTGGGCTACACTGAAAACATGGAGCTTAGCTCCAAGTAACAATAATGCTTGCCCATTTTTCTTTACATTTTGGTTAAATATATACATTTACGCCACAGAAAACTGAAAAACTGCATTTTTGTGGGTCACCTCAAGTGTAAAGGGGTGATATTACTGTAAGTTTATTTTGTGAGGGCAGAAATGCTCTAGATTTAGGAGCAGTCAGATATATATGAAAGTCAATGGTGCATAGTAAATTAGGCTGCTCAGCAGTCTCTCGACTTCAGTATTCAGACATCAGCCACTGGCTTGGCTCATCATCACAGAGAATGCATCGATTTTTGAATGAAAATGTAGTTCTCAAAAGTACTATTATCTGATACATCAATCACATTTTAACACATTTAAGGCCCTACTTGAATAAAGATTAACTGCAATAGTGTAATTAGCCTGTATATAGGCCATATACCCCTTTTAATGTTGAATAACACTTGTGCCAAAGCCACAGACTAATCCTGTGCACCTATCAAATATTTACTGGTTTCACAATAGCCGCTCCCAAAGTCACATCGAAGGGCCATATAATGAGTGTCCTGTGGGGCTTTGGAAAAATGAAAAAAGAGTTTCTTCATTGTGTGTATGTCTGTGTGTGTGTGTGTGTGTGGCTGTGTGTGTGTGTGTGTGTGTGTGTGTGTGTGTGTGTGTTTGCATGTGCACATTCAGTATGTGCGTTAGTGTGCACACACACATGTGTACGCAAATGAGTGTATGATTGTGTTTTGTGCATGTCTGAGTAAGTGTGTGTGTGAGACAGAGAGAGAGTTAATGATTGTAAGTGTGTGTGTGTGGGTGTGTGCACAATGAAAATGTGTGTGCGTATGTGTGTGTGTGTGAGTCAGGCGGGATGAAGGCATAATGAAGACCTTGCTGATGGTCCCATGTGCCTGTTCTTATTATGAGAATTAGAACTGAGCTCCCATCTCTGGCTTGGGCGGCCCAAAGGCCTGAATGACTGAGAGACTCACTTTGAAGAGGCTCCTCTGTGTGTGTGTGTGTGTGTGTGTGTGTGCGCGCGCGCGTGTGTGTGTGTGTGTGTGTGTGTGTGTGTGTGTGTGTGTGTGTGTGTGTGTGTGTGTGTGTGTGTGTGTGTGTGTGTGTGTGTGTGTGTGTGTGTGTGTGTGTGTGTGTGTGTGTGTGTGTGTGTGTTTGGTGGCTGGGAGGTGTTCAGTTCATGAGTGAAATAGATTGAAACCAGGGCTGAAATGTGGAGCTGATATGCGTGCGTGTGTGTGTGCACTTGTGTATGTGTGTATGTGTGTGTGAGCTGGTGAGCAGTAGCTCGAGAGGAGTAAAAAGAGGGGAGATTAGTAGGAGCCTGAACACAACAGAATTGAGTCAGTAATGACCGCAGAGAGTTACTGTGCAGTACCTGGCTCCTATACTGTCACCAAATGTTTACGATGTCTATGCTCAGTGTGCATTCCTATATATTTCACACATTGTGCTCAACCCTTAATGAGGTCGGCACAGTTCCATGCCCTGAAACCATATTGTTCGTGTTGTTCATGGTCTTCAAAGTTCAAAACCAGTTTATTACAGAAGTATTTTACAAATGAATAATATATTCTTATCAAAACTTCTCTCTCTCTCTCTCTTTCTCCCTCTCTCTCTCTCTCATTCTCTCATTCTCTCTCTCTCTCTCTGATGCCTTCTTTGGCAGTCTGTCTGTCACTCTCCAGGCTTTGATCCCATGCTCATAGTGCCTGGCGGGTCATTGTGTGATTAGCAGCGTGCTCCGTGAATGTCAGACAGTGGGCCAACAGTGAGACATGCTTCATTGTGTACCTCCTGTACTCACTATGACCGGCTGCACACAGCGACAGGCTTTGCTGCTGTACCGCATCCATTTACACACATAGAGATTCCTACAGGCATATGTCTCCTGGCAGTGGATACGAATGAGGCTTTACAGCACATTCATCCTAATACAGCAGCTGTAATTGAACTCATGGTTTACATTCTGACAGCAGAGTCATGGGCAGGATCCATGAGCTCTGTAATGTACAGAGCATATCAGCACTGACAAGTGTAATGGATGGGTACATTTATTCAGTTGTTTGTGGGGGAGATTCTTCTATTGAAAGTGACTTAGAGCTCAGTACCCTTATGCCTTCATGTGCCTGCAGGGAAACATCAAGTCCCCTGGCTGGAGAATCAAAGTGAACAAGAAGCTTTGACATAAAAATGTTTCGCTTGTCTGGGCTTTAGAAAGAAAACTTGTTCATTGGCCTTTCCCCCTTTTGCAAGACTGAGAAATAGGCATTAGCTGGTAAAACCCCCCACACAGACATTTACCCAATACATACAAATCAAATAGATACCCGTACACACAGTCAACTGCACACAGTATCACACACAAACATATACCCACATGCATATAGCACTTTTAGACACACATACAGAAGCTTACTCACACACAAGAGTGTGTGTGTGTGAGTTTGTGTGTGTATCCCGGGGTGATTTACTTCTGTCCAGGTTCTTAGTCCAGTGCATAAATTCTTCATGTAAAGCCCTCCGTGCCCTTAGTGACATTGCACAACGACCCCCCCCCCCCACCATGCCCCTTCCGCCCCTCACCTCTGAGTCCCCAGGGTGGCTTGAGAGCCGAGACCGCCATGCAACCCAACCCCCCTGCCTGCCAGAGCCAGGCCGAGCCGAGCGAGGGGGTGGGTGGGTGGTGGGCTTGCGGTGGCAAGCAGACTGGCTCATACAGGGAGATGAAAGCCAACGGAGTGTGAGGAAAGATGTTCTCAAAGTGGTTGGGGGACAATGTGACAAGCTAGCTGTGGCACGAATCGAGAGCCATTTTGATTCACTGCATGAGAGTTTCTTTTCAGGGGTTCATTTTGTTTGTTTGTTTGTTTTATTGGTTTTTGCTTGGAGGGGTTTTTGCACTAAAGAAGCGAAGACGGATTCTGATTAGGGCTTTTGGGAAGGTTAGGACCCCTGAGAAGGTGTTGAGTGGATGCCCGCTAGTACTGTTTTCTGAACGCACTGTGACTAATGGCAAGGCATAGTAACACGTAGAGTGTTTACAAATGTGGTTTTAACTTCACATTTTAAAGTTTAGCATTCCCACAGCGTTTTGCAGTTTGAATGGTAAATAACAACAATGTGGATGGATATTTCCATTTCCTGTCCCTGAATTCTGATTCTGTTATCTCACACAGGCCACTATGGGAAAGAAGCTTTCCTCCGCAGTGCCAGCCAAGATCCCAGCAACTTCCTCTCCTCTGGGTTCGTGACGCTTGGACGAGGGCATCTCAAAGGTACGCCCCTCCACCCCCACTCACACCCCCACCCGAGCACTTCATGCCGACTGCCCAGTGCTGCCCAGCCCCCTCATCTGATTTTCTCTGGGCCCTAACCACTGATGAGGGATGGCTTTGCCTCCACAGGACACATAGGATATAAATAAGACGCCGCAGGACGTTTGACTGTGAGAGAGTGTGTGTGTGTGTGTGTCATATCTGGGACTCATGTCTCTGTTTCACCGCTGATGTGAAGTACGGTGTAGGGGGACTGTAAATGGACTGTAGATTTTGTCAGCACGCGGCTCCAGTGGTGTTTCCTCGCCGCTAATTGACAAAGAAGCGATGCCTGTGAGTGCAGTGCTTTTGTGGAACGCTGAATGTGGGAGTGATTCAGCCCCATTGTTGGCATTGTCTGTTGAGGCCAATTCAAGGAGGATTTGAATAATGGCGCTGCACACAGTGGATGACGCACAACATAATCATACCCTCATTTTTCTACTGTCATTTCCATGTAAGATAAGTCTGCACAAATGTGTGTGTGTGTGTGGGTGTGTGTGCGTGTGTGTGTGTGTGTGTGTGTGTGTGTGTGTGTGTGTGTGTGTGTGTGTGTGTGAGAAAGAGAGAGTTTGTGCAAAAAGATGGATTTAAATGTATTATTGCGGCTTATGAGTGTTTGAAGTTGGAATTTATAGTTTCACGGCTTATGAAAGTGACTCACTTCCAATACTGAATATTTCATATGGAGTTTTATTATCCTTATATTTATCTTCATAGGAACTGGAGTTTTATTATCCTTATATTTATCTCCATAGGAACTGCATAGTCCAATGTGAGCCCATAGAACTATTGATGTCCTTGAAAGTCTTACTGCTATTGTTTTGTATCAGACAACTGCTCTTGGCCACAACAACTTTTATACTCTTATAAATGTTAAATCAGCATAATGAAAATGCAGTTCTATTATGTGCATGTATTATTATGTATGTATGTATTTTATTATATGAATTATTAGCATAATTAGTGTCATGGAGAAAACTCTGCCTACGAGATGCTTGCCCTGTCCACTACAGCTGTTTCATAGCTCTCCTTGGCTGACCTGGCAGCTGTTCTTGTGTCTTTACAGCCCAGCATTCAGTTGACGAGTTAGGGATGTCCTGGAGGGATAGTCTGGATGTGCCCATGTCCTACAGTACGTACAGAAACGTGTCTGTGTCCCTTTGTAACTGTCTACTGTGTCCTGCTTATAGTTTCTGTGTGTCGCAAATATGCATGTCATGAGGCTGGGATGCACAAACATGCATGCGGTACAGTTCACAGGCCAATATGTAGCAAAACAAGCCAGCATTGATCTAGAATAATCACTTTAATTTCCTGCAGGCAAGATTTGAGCCATTTCATGTTTCTATAAGTGAATGCACTGGTAGGATATATAAGTCAAGCGAACTTAAAGAGGGTTGTCAAGCACTGCTCTCCCAAAATTAAATTGTCACTATGGATTTATGAGATTTACAGAGGAAAAAGGTGCTGCATATTCAGAAATTGCTTTTGTTATTTCTGTCTGTTGTTTGTCTGTCCATGTCTATGTCAATCTGTGCCTACTTTAATGTTATTTGTTGTGATAAGAAATGATTCAGTAGCATGCATAATGTTATGTCTATGCTAGCAAACAACGACGTCTGCGTATGGAAGGTAAGTGATGTTTTATCTCAAGGGTGATACAAAAGGCTGCTTCTGTCCTTCTCCTGAAGATGTACCCTGACTTCATCTTTCAGCTGCTTCTGCCAAGTGAGCCACCTCTGATGAATGAGATTTAGCCGCTATCCTGTCATTAGCCTAATTTAATCCAAAAGGCACAAATTACCACTGTAGAGGAGCCAGCACACGTATCATGTATAAACAGCTGATTACTAGACAGTATCCCGTAGTCATGCATGAAATCAGAAATCTTGTTTGTTCCCTACTCCAAATGCTATCTTGCAGACACTACACTTCACGCTCACAAATTACAGAGACCCTCCGTCTGCAAAAAAGTGCCAGACATCAGTCACCCCTTTCTCCTTTTGGTACGCCCCGAAAACAAGGAGACAAAAACATTCATATTTCACCAGTGACTGATGGCGCTGGCGTTTCAGCTCTGAGGAGATTAAGTCTCCCGCTGCGCCATGTTAATTGATGGTGTCAGATCAAGCTCCAACTTGCCACGTTGGTCCTGATAGACAAACTGCCACGCAAGGCTTAGAGGACCAGGGTCCTTTAAATGATACACGCCTCAGGGACGAGGCGCCATGTTTGTCATTAATAATCGGACACCAGCGACAGATTACGGAAGCATATGTGTGTTGCTCTGAATGCGTGTTGTGGGAGACTGTAGTGTGTTGTGTACAAAAAAATCAGCATCTCTGCATACATACCAGTGCTCTTTGTATTTTTATATAAAAAAAAAAATAAGTTAGACCAACAACTGAGGGAGCTGGCTTCTCCACAGAAAATAAGGCACTGGTTGCAGCCTCCTGGCCAGCCTCCCTCTGGTCCATCTATCGCCGTGGTAATAGATGGGGCAGGTTGGATGTGAAGATTTAGCGACGGTGGGCTGCCACAGATTTATTTGACAGGCAGAGCAAGCCGCTGCCACCCAGTATATGCTGAGGGAGAATCCCATCCATTAATCTCCCTGACAAGCATGGCATTGATCTAGGGTCTCGCTGGCTTTTTTTGGCAGCCCTCTGGGATTTATCTGTCAGCTGGTTTACCTTCACAGGAGAGGATTATTTAGCAAGAAAGGGACGTGAATCTTTCCCCCGCTGCTCTAGGTGGAGACTGTTAATTTGGGACTATGTTCTGGGAGGGATTACAAGATAAACTGGCTACTAATTTGAAAAAAACTTTAGATTGTCTACAGATAAAATGAGCAAGATTTCAACTGGCACCTTTAGTTTTCCACTTTAAGCATGCGGCAGCCCCTCAAGGTGACTCTGTTACTGTTGAATTGAACAGAATCAAGATTTACACCCCATTCTTAGTATTTACTGGTTTACCTCCGTCTTCATTGGCCATTTGATAAAGTGTATTGTGTTCATAAAATACACAAAAAAAATCACATCAAATTTGACACAAACACATAACAAGTGGAACCTTTTAGATTTTCTTTCCTTCTTTCATTCATCCACACCCACACCCTGGCATCTACTAATGTGCTTTCCTTCAATTACTCTTTCATGAATTACTCTCTCTTTCTCTTTTTCTCTCTCTCTCTCTTTCTCTCTCTTTCTCGCTCTGGCAGTCTAGCATTACGTTCTCTCTTTCTTGCTCTGTCTCTGTTTCTCTGTCTTTCATCCTCTATTTGTTTCCTGTGGAAATGGGATTCTTCACCCTCTGCTCGACTCGCTTCTGTGCAAGGACAGGCTGACCTTGTCACCCCTCCTTCTCCTTCTCCTTCTCCCACTTCATGCTTTTTTTTCTGGAGGCAGTCTAGCATTACGTTCTGCTGTCAGACAGCACAAGAGACTCCCAAGTGTGAAAGAGAGAGTGGAGATGACTTTCACAGATACCCATTGTTGCTTCAACCACAGCCATGGCTCGTTGTTGCTTTGACCACAGCTACGGATCTACATTATTTCCCTTTATGCGCCTGGGGGTGTTTCGAATAAAAGAAACTGTGTAAAAATCAGGCAATGAACCCAAGAAAACAACGTAGCACCATGCCTAGCCTC
>NC_137916.1:10787646-10880146 GCF_963457725.1 Sprattus sprattus | reverse complement strand
ATGTTTCAGTGGTGTTTGAAGACTCATTTAGACGCTGTGTTTGTGCTTACACATGCTTTTTATTGTTGGACTCCTTTGCTCACTAATTGTTGCATCCTTTGAAAGCTTCAGCACTGCGGGGGAATCTTGTGTTGTTAGGCTCAGCATCTCTCTCTCACTCCCTTTGTGTGCATGTGTAAGAAGGCCACATGCACTCTTTGCACCCGCCACACACACTCACCCAGTGTCAAACCACAGGCCATATTACTCACACTGTTTTTGCCAAAGTTGCCTTCCTCTCTGTTTATATACTATTTATGTCGAACTGGAAGAAGAAGCCGGGGGTAATGTCAAGGTCTGAGAGCTGCTCTTTTTTCTGCCATCACTCCTGGTAGCTACAAGCATAACAGTAATATATCTCAGAATCATCTTTGTGTGAGTGCAAGAATGTTTTCTCATTTCCCTTCTGGCATTTGGTTGTACATGAATAAATAACAGATTATTTATTCATGTACAGACAAATTATTGGAAAGCTTGACAAATTCTAATGATTATGCTAATATTCATTTTTCAATACTCATTTTGTGTGTGTCATTTCATGCTTAGGCATGTTCAACTCTGTCTGATTAGATTTCCTTCGGTGTGTTTACAAACATCCTCGCGCCACAGCGAGGATTAATCCGTTTTCACCTGTGCTAAATCCAAGACGTGGGGGAGATAAGTGGTTTGGTTAATGTGTTCCTCTGCAGGTGCCTTCTCTCGTGTGATAATCCCGGTGCTCTGCCAAATCTCACTGTGGTGCTGAATAGTGCTCCTTGGTTCCTGGTTCCCGTCCATGTGCGGGAGCAGATCTGGCCCGGGGCGGGGTGAGGGGACTCTGCAGGGGAGGCGGTCGAAGCCGTGGGCCAAGGCTCCTTCTCCACATTCCCTCTCCTCCCGCGGCCACAGACAACAGCTCAGACTAAATGACTGGGTGCGGCCAACTGTGAAATTAATTGAACTTGTGATCCGGGGGCTGGGACCGGCATCCACTTTGAAAATGTGTGTGTCTGTGAGTGTGTGTCTGTGAGTGTGTGTGTGTGTGTGTGTGTGTGAGTGTGTGTGTGTGTATGTGTGTGTGTGCATTGTAGTGCGCATGTGTTTAAGTGTATATGTGTGTATGCCTGTGTGTGCGTGCACATGCGTGTGTGAGCATTAGTTTCTGACCAGTGCATAACCACAGACGCAGAAACCAGGTCACTGTCTGTATAAGATGCCTTTGAAATCCTTCAGATTGAGCTCCCTATTTACTTAAGCTGCAGGACATTTAAGTGCAGCATTCCAGTTGCAAGGCCAGTAGCTGTATTGTACCATGTGGACCATCAGGGCTAATGCATGC
Source organism: Sprattus sprattus (assembly GCF_963457725.1). Taxonomy (NCBI): domain Eukaryota; kingdom Metazoa; phylum Chordata; class Actinopteri; order Clupeiformes; family Clupeidae; genus Sprattus; species Sprattus sprattus. The sequence continues at coordinate 10,878,789 of NC_137916.1, read as the reverse complement.
ACACACACAGAAGAGCATGCATCAGTGGCCTGTTGACCATGAAAAGTGTGAAAAGCGTGAAAAGCGCCACAGTATGACAGATGCCAGTGTGGTGATCTGTGTTTTGTTAGCAGCATTGTTTAGTTTTCTGACAGCACCACATTGAAAGGTTTCTCCATTTTTATGTAGGTCTGATGTAACATTGCGCTGTTTAAGGAACTGCATTTCAGTCAAACACATAAGAGGTATTGTGCAATACACATTGAGAGTTGGGGCGCTTCCTCTGTCGTATTACGTCTTCAGCTCAGGCCAGCTGCTTAGTGTCACTAGTCCGCATCGGTCCACTGCAGCAGATTCAGATACAGTAGAGGCGTTTGTGAGTCCACACGGCCTCTCGGGTCTGGAGCGGGCAGCGAGCACATGGCGTCGAGAGCGTGCCACCGCGAGTGCATCGCTCTGAGCGCTCCGTGTCCCACAAAGGTTCACCAACGCAGTCGCAGGCCCCAGGGATACAATCTGTGCTGCCCCATATTTCTGTGGAGTGGCCCTGCAAATAATAAAATAATAATTCAGAAAAGAATAGAAAAGAAAAGAAAAACGGTCCATTAGTGTCCTGCTGCTTTACCGAATGCTGCCTGACTACCATATCAAGACTCTGAGCTCAGACAAACACTCGGCGTCGGGCTGAGATGTTTTACTGTCTCAGCATGATAGCAGGTTGTGTATAAGAGTAAAGGTTTCTGCTGTGTTTCAGACTGAAAAGTTGAGGAGTCGGCTTGTTCCTTCATGTAGCCTGGCGTTACTCTCAATAAACTGTAAGGAGTAAAGTGTCGAGACGGTCGGATGTGGAGCAGTAAACTTGGGCAGACAAGAAAAAAACCCAGTAATAAAACTGTGATTGCAGCATCAGTTCACACGAGCAATGCCATAGTAACCCAAACTTGTCATTAAACAAACTGAATTAATACCATGAACAAATATTCCCACAGTGTCAAGTAATTCACAACAGCATTACACCACATCATTATAATCACACTCTAGCCTCAGATCATCAGTCATGTATTACTTGACAAAATTCATTCAGAAGTAAAGACAACTTATCCCATGACCAACCCAGCACATTTTTGATTTCTGAAAAAAACACTTGTTTTTAGAATTTTAGAATATATATATATGTGTAGGCAACAAGGATAAAAACACAAAAGAACTGTCATCCGTCATCCATGCTTTAACATTCCTCAAATCCTGAGTGAAACATCTTTACAGTCTGACTGCGTTGTAGAGTGCTTTGAGCTGCACTGACGCAGGACCCCCGTTACTCAGACGGAAATATCCTGTCCAAAATGTCGTTTGTGGGGGGCCCATTTATTTATCTCCGCTGGCATGCAACAGTCTTTAATTAGCACAGCAACCGTCACAAACATAAGCACAGCCATTCATGTGGTAAAGGGCATGGCAGCTGCCCTCCTTAATCAGTCAATACATATAAGCCTTTAAGCTGTGTTCCTTCCCATCTCCCAGAGATGCATAGTAATAACCTCATTACCCCAGGCATGCCACGGGCCTATGAGCAGGTACTGGAGCTCAGATTGGACACTCACACTGCCTTTATCATTTATAAATCTGGCCCTCACATAAGTACAGAGAGCACATGTGATAGATAGATTGATAGATAGATAGATAGATAGATACATACATACATACATACATACATACATACATACATACATACATACATACATACATACATACATACATTCATAGATACATAGATACATACATACATACATACATACATACATACATACATACATACATACATACATACACACATACACACATACATACATACATACATACATACATACATACATACATACATACATACATAAATACATAAATACATATATACATACATACATACATACATACATACATACATACATACATACATACATACATACATACATACATACATACATACATGCATGCATGCATACATACATACATACATACATACATACATACATACATACATACATACATACATACATACATACATACATACATACATACATACATACATACATACATACATACATACATACATACATACATACATACATACATACATACATACATACAGCCGCGGAAAAAATTAAGAGACCACTTCAAAATTATCAGTTTATCTGGTTTTACTATTTATTGGTATGTGTTAAAGTAAAATGTACATTTTTGTTTTATTCTATAACCTACTGGCAACATTCCTACCAAATTTCAAATAAAAATATTGTCATTTAGATAATTTATTTGCAGAAAAATGACAATTGGTCAAAATAGCAAAAAAGATGCAGTGTCTTCAGATCTCGAATAATGCAAAGAAAACAAGCTCATATTCATTTTTAAACTACACAATACTAATGCTTTAACTTAGGAAGAGTTCAGAAATCAATATTTGGTGGAATAACCTTGATTTAAAATCACAACTTTCATGTGTCTTGGCATGCTCTCCACCAGTCTTTCACATTGCCGTTGGGTGACTTTATGCTACTCCTGGCGCAAGAATTCAAGCAGCTCGGCTTCTTTTCATGGCTTGTGACCATCCATCTTCCTCTTGATCACATTTCAGAGGTTTTTTATGGGATTCAGAAATTGAAATCGAAATTGGGCTGGCCATGACAGGGTCCTGATCTGGTGGTACTCCATCCACACCTTTACTGGCCTGGCTGTGTGGCATGGAGCATTGCCCTGCTGGAAAAAACACTTCTCAGAGTTGGGGAACATTGTCAGAGCAAAAGGAAGCAAGTTTTTCTTCCGGGACAACGTTGTACTTTGCCTGGCTGAGGTTTGTAAAAGACCATAAGGATTGAAGCAAAGCGGACTGGATGTCCCTAAGTTCGTCTTCTCTGATGAGTCCAATTTTCAGCTTTGCCCAACACATGGTCGTCTGATGGTTAGACTGAGACCTGGAGAGGCCTACAAGCCACAGAGTCTTGCACCTACTGTGAAATTGGACTCATCAGAGAAGACGAACTTAGGGACCTCCAGTCAGCTTTGGTTGACATACATGACTCACTCGCTTTGTCCCCCTGACTGAGAACCAGGTGAAGTGTAGGGTGATAATATCACCCCACAGACCTAATGGCAGAAGTTTAAGAAAGTCATGTTATGTGTAATGTTGAAGGTCGCATGTGTGTGTGTGTGTGTGTGTGTGTGTGTGTGTGTGTGTGTGTGTGTCCTTCCCTCAACTTTTTTTTCTCATTTATTTGCTCCCGCTCTATTTCTCTCTCTCTCTATTCTGTTCCCTCTCCATTCTTTTAACTTAAGCGCTCTTTACTGTATCTCACTTCTTTTTTTTCAGTTTCATTCTCTCCGTGCAGGCACTGGCCAAGGTATCATAGAAGCGCAATTAAATCTCGTACCGGTGGCTCTCCCTGAGAGAAGATGAAACATTTGAGAAATGCCTGGACATAAAAAGACACGCCGGCATTTCAGGCATCAGCACTTTCCACACGGCAGTTAATGGAATCTCACCCACTCTCTGTGAGCCCTTTAGCCTCCCGCTAGAGTTCCACACCGACTGTACACCTTCACACCCTCCCTGCCTCATCACGTCTGCCCAGACACATTCTAGCAAGCCAGGCAGGCAGCTGGAGAGCCCACGGCCTCCCGGACCTATATTACAATACTCAGTCATCCCACACGCCTCCTCTAATCTGATTGGCAATATTGGCTCTTTAAGGATCAGTTCACTGTGAGTTGTTTGTATCCTTGTGTGTGTGTGTGTGTCTGTGTGTGTGTTTGTGTGTGTGTGTGTGTGTGAGAAAGCGAGAGAGAGATTGGGTTTGTATTGTATTACTTTATTTCCTGTTTCCCTCTGAGGGCTACATGTTTGTGGGTGTGTGTACTTGTGTCTGTGCACATGGTCAGGAGATTCTGTGCACCTGTGTGCAATTACTGACCTGGTAATGAGGGCACTAAAAACAAAAACACCCTGATGATCGAGCCATTATCCTCACCGCAGGATACCTTCCCCCACAATGAGAAGGCCATGCACAAGGATCTGGTTAATCCTGGGCTACCAGCGCCCCCCCAAAACATCCTTGTGTCCATTTTACGTCCAAACACCTGCCCACACGCACCTACTTACACTCTGCCTGGTTCTCAGTACTCCCTCCGGTGTGAGCAGCCCCTCTCCTCCCCGCTACCCCTCCTCCAGGTGAAATCAGCCTCCCTTGGGGTCCTCGCTCTGCTGATGGTGCAGCTGGTCGCCTTCGTGCTGGATCTTAAGCACAGATAATTGTCAGGCTTGCGGAAAAGAAGAAGAAGAAGAAGAAGAAGAGGAAACAGAGGACAAGGAGAAGAGGGGGAATCATCCCAAGGTGCACATTCCACACAACCTGCACTTAGTGATTAATCTCAATTGTTGGGGGAAAACGGCGCTCGAAGCGAGAAAACTTTTCATAGGAGTGCTGTTTTCACAATTAGCTGTGTGTGTGTGTGTGTGTGTGTGTGTGTGTGTGTGTGTGTGTGTGTGTGTGTGTGTGTGTGTGTGTGTGTGTGTGTGTGTGTGTGTGTGTGTGTGTGTGTGAGAGATAGAGAGAGAGAGAGAGAGAGAGAGAGGGAAAGGGAGACAGAGTGAGAAAGGTAGAGAAAGAGAGAAAGAGTGCAAATACTGGCGATGAATCCTGACTGAATGAACTCCATTTATTCTCGTGGTGATTCAGGCTCAGGCTCAGGCTCCCTCTGTGTTTGGCCATTTGAATCTGTTGCTGTTGTGTAAGCACAGTGATCTGGCTGAAGTGCTGGAGGATCAGCACTTTCAAATCGCATTACCGCAGAGAACAGGGAGAGAAAAGTGAACAGGACTTGTCAATGATAAAACATGTACAAAACCTAAACGCGTTTCAACCAGTGTGGTTGGGCATTGTCTCACAGCCTTACTCTCATAGTCCTCTCTGGCTTTTCACAGTGCTGCTTAATAAACTCTTGAATCATTTTGTCAAATGCTGATCATTTCTCACCCAGAGCGAAGGGAATTTCATTAGGCTAAATTCATTGTAGTCCTCATATAGCCAACGAGAGGGTCAGTGTCATCGATGATGTCAAAGCAGCTAATTCCGGGGGAAGTTCTGAAGCGCTAATAATGGAATTAGGGCATCCTTTGCTGATAAATACGCCCCGTGGACTCCTTCCATGTCATATTTAATGTTCCACATTTCAAGTGCTTCAGTGCGGATTGGCCCCTTGTTGCTGTGGTCAACTTTAAAATAGCAGCCATAATTAATTCAGTCACTGAGTTCTTTTTCATCTCTTTCATAGATGTCCTCAGCCTCCACGGGGGAATGTCAGTTGTTGTATGTCTTTTATTACTGGCTGTTTGGCCAGGCTGAGAGGCGTTGAGGACGGGCTCCAATATTGTCTTATGTGTGATATACTGTGTCAATATTAAGTCTCGATATTTTTTTAATCTAAGGCAGCTATTGGGGATAAAATATGAAACAATCCCAAAGCAGATGGTGCTCATAGATGTATTGTTGTCAGTTCAACATTGCTTTCTAACTCTACGCTAATTGCTGCGGTGGCAATGAAAATGTCAACGGCAAAGAGAAACACCAAACAGAGGAGACAGTCTGCCAATACAAAACATAATGAGAGAAAGAGAGGGAGGGAGAGAGAGAAACTAAGAGAGAGAGAGAGAGAGAGAGAGAGAGAAAAAATATAGTGTGACAGAGAGGAAATTAGATTTACTCTGAGCTGGTTTACTTAACACCTGACCCAGTCATCACAGACGTGTGTGACATCGCTTTATGGCCTCCTGCACTGCTTACTCAGTATCAAACAGAGACGTCGGCAGCATGTCTCCCTCGTCCTTTATTGGCACTGGCAAATATGTTCAGTCATTGGACCAGTAATGGCCATTCTTACAGGCTCTCATTAGTGAGAGAGAGGAGTGGAAGACCTAGAATATTCTCCATGTCCGCTGGAGTAAGGGTTTTAAGTTAACATATTGGATTAGCGGAGCCTCTATCCCAGACTTAATTATGTGTTTGTCATGGGATGATACTAATTAGTGTGTATATGTTTTGATCCTCAGCAAAACTCTGCACACACTCCAAATAAGCTGTTTGCTTTGTAACAATCCAGGGGTGCAGTTAACAAAAGCCTTGTTGAACAACCAGCATCGTTAAATGATAGAGAGACTATCGCTTAGGACACTTTCTCTCTCAGATAGCACGGTGGTTGCTCATCGACTCTTTCAGGAAACAGTCCAGATCTCCCCGCTTTTTTTCAGATCTAAAGCGTTTGTGGGGGTTTTATTTACACAAACAAGCAAACCAACAGATGTCAGGGCTCACTGTGCTTCCATGTTGAAGATTCACTTCAGGCCTCCTCTCACACAAAACACTCAAATTAGGAGGTTGATTTTAATAGGCAAAGACTGCTGTTTACATAATTGTGTCTTGGTTTTGGATTAAAGTACATTCTGTGACTCTAAAAGTCAAGGATTTACCCAATGCAGCTAGACAACCTGCCATGATTGGCAATTGAACCCTGATCATTGGATTTCAAAGCACTGATGCCAACCACTGCACCACCACACCCAAATTCCATTTTCTAGATTCTAATCCAATGCAAATTTTGTCAAATTCAGTTAATTCAAATATCAACCACCTTTTGATGGCGGACCGTGTCTTTAATGTGTGTGTTAGAAGACCAGCTTAGTGGGTAAACATGTAAACAGATTTCTTCCGTGATGTGCGTTTCCCAGTATGATGTCTACATGCTGATGCAAATGTGGCGACGTCATAGTTTCACTCCGTCCGGACGCAAAGTTCAGGGCAGAGTACAGCCGGCGAATTTAAACTGACAAATCTGTGTTTGGCATGTGGATGAAGTGCCTCTGCCACGGCTCACTTCATATGCCAGCCATCTCCTCAAATAGAAGCTGCCATTCCGCTTTAATTTAAATACATGTGATTCAAGTCATTGTGGACTTTACTCTTCACTCCCTGACCTTTCCATTTTGCCACTCATTTGAATTAGTCTCGGCCAGGCCAGAGGAAGAAATATATATACAGTATATGCACAAACTCAATTAATCTTGCTTTTCAAATAAAATCAATGTCAAAATGCGCCAGGATTTAGCACATAGCCCCTGCATGTAGGGCATAGTACGAAAATTCCAGCAAGGTCGAGAACCTTAATGGGCTGATGAAGAGAGAAAAGACGCTCCTGCAAATGAAAATCTGCGGTGTTTGGCCATGTGGTGCTCAGGAAGAATTCATTTGGAAGAGACTTAGATCACAAGCCATCCCTGCACCAATGGTTTCAATATCTCCACTGTAATCTCAGGATAAGTCATGTATGAGGTTTCCATAGAAACTTGCCCTGAGTAAACAGAGCTCTTCGGAAGGGTGCTGCTTTTACACGGACCTTTTCATTTGTCCCTCAGCTGGGAAGAGCTGGGAATGGGAGAGGGAGCTGACATTTAGTCGACCCAAGAGTGGTGATGAAAATGTATGCTGGGTTTGGCATTTGTCCTATTTCTTTTTTTATTAAAATTAGCATTCCATTGTTTTAACTGTTACATCCTTCTGTGAAAACGTGTTCTGGTGTTTCCGAGGGAACATGGCAGATATGTCCACGTTTTTGTTTTTATCAAGGCTCTTTAATCTTCAATCAGCTATTAGTCTGTAAATTCCCTGTGGAAAACAGTTTCTAGTTCCACATGTATTCCATTTGATGTACAGAAAAACCCCATGCCCATTTTACCATAATGCTGGTCATTTAGGGCCTAGCATCAACCATCAACACATTTTAACACTGTGCGTCATTACTGCAGCCTAAATGGACCCCCACCACACTTATTCGGTATGCTGGTGCGGCACATATATATAGTACTGCATATTGATTATATCGCCATTGGTGGCAAAGGTGATGAATGACCGTCTGTCAACTTTCAAGGGCCAGGGATAATTGAATGTGAACGAAAGCAAGCTCATTGTTGAAGCCAGGGAGAATGAGTTCAAAGAATACTGCAACATGTAATGCAGGCTATTACCAGGGGCCAGTGGCCAGTGGCTATATAGCCTCAGCGTCATGATTCACATTAGATTAGAATAGACTTCCCTCATTTGCCCCAGAGGGGCCCATTTGTCTTGTGGCAGTCACAAAATATCAGATAATGGTGACAAATGCTTCCTGTGTTGCACACACACCACGCAATTTATACTTAGCATTTCCTTTCAGACCATTTTCATTACAGGGATTCATTAAAATGTGTGGACAGACAAAAGAAAACCTTGCACAGGGTAAAACAAAAATGAAAAGGTACCAATTTTCCTGCTATGTAAACAGTACGTGCTTAATCCTCGCTTGTGCTTGTCAATTACATTGATGGCTGTGGAGTTGGAGCTCCAGACGTCTTAAAATAACCTGTTATTTGGCTGGTCCAAGTGCTGCTTGCATGTCAATGCTGGTGGATGGAGGGTTTTGTCTGAGAGAGTCACATGGACCTGGCTCCGTCAGGACGGAGGGTTTGTTGTGATAGTTGTGGACATAGTGACTGAATTTGTGGTGGGAATTCTCAAAGTTGGCAGTTCAATTGTGGTGATTTTGATAATAAAATGTTGATAATGAGAGCACATCAAACATTGTTTTGTTGTTGCAGTATTGCAGTAATACAAGAAAATCCTTGACTTTACGAAATCACAAGATTGCAAAATTCTGGAGGGACTGAAAATGTTCTCCTTAACCCTACTCTACTTCTTTCACTCACAACTTAGTTTTTCCTCCTGTCTAACATTTTCTCCATTTGTTTCCTCTCCTTTCCCTACTTTAATAGGTCTCTCTGTCTTTGCTCTTGTCCATTACTTTCTATGTACCTCTCTCCCTCTCTCTCTCACTCTCTCTCTCTCTTTCTCACTCTCTCTCGCTCTCTCTTTCTTTCTCGCTGTTAGTGTGCACAGTGCTAACCGACCCAAACTCTTCAGAAGCTGCCCTAGTTAAGAGGGTATTTTAAGACTTCCCAGACGGGTTAATGTGCCCTCTAAACTGCAGTCGGTGTCATTCTCAAGTGCAGCCTTTTACCTCCGAACTGAAGGAAAGGGAGTTTACAGTAAGACGCTTCAGCTCCACACAAGCCCTGTCCTGGTCTATTGTTTTGTGGATCACGATGTCCCAGCTACTCTGGAGTTTTGGCTTTAGAAATACAAAACTAAACTACTTTGAGGCCCTGAGGTAGAATGTGGACTGTTGAACTCAAGAGAAGAGCTGTCTAAGGTTATTGTGTGATGCGCATTGAGACGTATCATTAAAACCCATTGAGAAATGCAGGGGCAAATAAACGTACATTCTCTGTCTATCATCACAGTCCTTTGAAGTTAATAAGCTGCTTTATGATCCATTTGGTTTATTCATATTTGGAAACAACCCTAAAAAAGCACAAACAAAAAACAGCAATAAAAATAGTTTTAACTGTGAGTAGATGTGCTGTTTTTGTCATCTGAACTAGTGGTGTGTTGCCAAAGTACGATCTTCCATTCTGTGTCATTTTGACTTTTTTGAGAACAAGCTTTTTGTCATCAGTGCTGCATTAATTTTCAGTCGCTTTTTTTGAAAATAGGACTTAATTTCATTTGTGTGATTTGAGTTGATATGGTCCCTCCTTTTTGTTCTTGAATGTTTGTGGCTCTCGATTTATTCTGATGTGTAGTCACTTCACTTCCCCTTTTTAAATGGCCTCTTTGAAGGATGGAGTCCCCTGATTAGATTTTTTCTAATAATGTTTTCAGGCCAAGATTCCCGTTAATCTGCTAATGTGATAATGCTTTTTAAATGGAGTCAGAGATGGTGATGCGCCTGGCATGCTTATAAAGGAGTCTATTATCTCTCGTCCAAGTACAGGGGGTGATAGCTCCTACACAAACACACTGCTTTCTGACTGCCTTTTATAATTGCCTTTTTTGTGTTATTTTATCCCTGTTATCTAAATTGTATATGTGTCATCTGTATGGCTGGAACAAGCTACCCAACCCCTCTCACTGAAAGAAATGGTTTCTCCTCCATGAATCAGATGAGTTGTTTGTCTGGGGTGTTTGTCAGTCCATTGCCTAGATTCTGCATCATAGTCTGCTACAGACCAAACTGCGCTGCATATTGCTACTATAAGTCTCTAGGGCTAATGGTTTTCTATAGCATGTATTTTACTGTATCATAGTTTATGTGCTTATGAGTTTCCTCTGCCTTTGTGGATAATCATTATTTTAAATTGCTCTGCGTAAAATGCGGTATGCCAGTTGACTTCCCCTTTAGACAGTGAATGTAAGGTCTTATTTTAATTTCCTGTGAGGTTGTGCGTCAGTAGATACTGCTCGCCTGATGCTTGAAGCCTTTGCTATAGGTCATGCTCACTTGAATGGGCAGGAAAACATTCTGAGAGGCAACAGAGAAACTATTTCCATATTAAATGATTTCATTTTTGTAACATCCTCTTTAAAAACCTGGCTTTGAACTTGGTTAGTTTTGTTTTGGTTATAAACTACAATATGTCTGGCGGTTCAGTTTTGATGAGCAGTACGCAGCTAAAAAAGAGACTCTTGCCATTTCATTCTCCTCCATTCTTCCCATTTTCTCAGAAGCATAATTTTGTTTACGGTGTCAGGGGCCTCATTCATGAACACATAAGGGTCTATTTTATAGGACCATGCGCTGTGTAAAGCAAGCCTGTGTCCTCACTCTCTGGACTGAGCATCTTCTGAGCTCTTAGGGCCTGATTTACTAATATGCGAGCGCTGCTTAATCTGCGTTCGCAAATTAACGCACAGTGTTTTTGCGCATCTCACTTGGTATTTATCAAACCAGATCTGCGCTGGGCAAACTGTGTTTACTCCGCCCTATATAGGGCCTGATTTACTTACATTTACGCTGCTTAAACTGGGTTTGCACATTAACGCACGGTGTTTTTCCGCATTTTCCGTGGAATTTATTTAGGAAGAGAAAATGAAGCTTCCGCGAAGTGGAGATAGATATATTGGTTCACGTTCGCTCAATCACTGAACCTGATTCAATGTGTGCGCTGCTATATTGTTGTTCTGCCCGCCATCACCTACAGCAAGATGTTTAAAAGAACACGATTATAAAGAATATGCTATTGGTGGCATTAATGCATAAACTGTCTATTATAACAATATAGATGTGTACATGGCGAGATTAATAATTTCTACAAGGGACATGGGTTCACTACAATATATATGGACGTGGGTGCAATCAATGGTTCATATTACGTTCGGAAAGTTTGCGATTTCAAAAAAAGTCCTGTTTGATGTCTATAATTTCAGCTGTGGCAGTGGGGAAATGTATTGACCAGTGCGCCATAGCAATGCTTCGAGTACCTGTGTGAATATTTGTGAAGGCTGAGATATATCAACTGCTGATACTATAACTGTTTGAAATGATCCGGTGCCAATATTTGCAATGTTTACCAACTGATTGAATGGAATGTGATCTCCGGTTGGAGGGTTAGATGTCGTCTCTGATCTGGTTCAGTAATTGAAGTATTGCGTGGCTGGTTAACCTGTACCGTCTAATGATTTGTGGTTAATTTAACTGAAAATGTGTTATACGAGTTGAAAAAAATATTTCTGTGCGCTGTCTCTGTCTTCTTTCTTCGCCTTTCTCTTATCACTGCTGCCATATCAACGTTTTCAGACTCAATGAAAATGCGCTTCCTGGTTAAGACGTGCTTTTATGAGGCGGAGAATGAGCGCGCAAATCGGAGATGTGCGCTTGCCAGGCAGTTTAGTAAATACCCCGCAATACATCATTAGGCGCACTTATATTCGCTCCTCCCAAATATTTGCGCATGTTTCCACCCACCTTTTTGTGTCCTCCCCGTCAACACCCACAAAGCGTTAATATGCGCTGCGCTCCATTAGTAAATACCGTTTTATGTTTACGACCGCTATTTTACGCCAGAAATGGGCGCAATCCTGTTAGTAAATCAGGCCCTTGGTCTCTGTCCCTCAGGTTGTCTTTGTTCAGGACAGCTCCCCAAGTCTCTGTCCCTCAGATTGTCTTTGTTCAGGACAGCTCCCCAAGTCTCTGTCCGTCAGATTGTCTTTGTTCAGGACAGCTCCCCAAGTCTCTGTCCCTCATGTTGTCTTTGTTCAGGACACCTCCACTACTCTCTGTCCATCAGATTGTCTTTGTTCAGGACAGCTCCCCAAGTCTCTATCCCTCAGGTTGTCTTTGTTCAGGACACCTCCACAACTTTTGAATGGCCCCCAAGGGAAGGATCCTGTGACTAATTAAAAGAGGAGAGAGGGAAGGATTGACATTGGGATGAAAGACAGAAAAAATGGAGAATGAGGGGAGGGACACAAAGGGGTTTATAGGGAGAGTATTTTGAACAGGAAAGTGACACTGAAACTTAGAGTAAAATGCTATCAGACCATAAAATCAATAATTTGATTGTCTTTGGCAGAGCCATCAACAACTCTTTGGATTGAATTAAGAGATATGGGGAAAGAGAGAGAGAGAGAGAGAGAGAGAGAGAGAGAGAGAGAGAACACAATAAACACAGAGGTCTCCTTTCATCCCCAGTCTGAGATGGAAAAAAGCAATATGGGAAGGAAAAAAGAAAGAAAGAGTGATCATTAAGAAAAGATATTTCCATAAACTTTGGTATCCTAATTTGTCACAGGTGCTGGACTCATCCAGCCCTGTCAAAGAACAGAAATGCATTCCGTAAAGGTCAACATGATGTCACTGTTATCTCAGGAATCTGGCCTGGAGTGCCTGGCGACGTGTGTTTGTCTTTAGCCTCCATGACTTTAAGTGCTTTATCTTTGCTGTGGATGATCTGTATGATTACATGAGAATTGGAAAAGACTCCAGGAAGCTATGGTGGTGGGTGCAGCCGAGGACTTGCCATAATTGTTTTGGTCCCACCAGAGCAAAGCTGTCAGCGGTCATGGTGACCCGTCGCACCCACCCCCCTGTGTCATTTTCACTCCTCGCATCCTCTTCTTCTGCCTCCTGCATCTGAGATCCAATCTATCACTTATTTTCACACCAATTGTACCTAACTGTGTGCAGTAATGGTCCTGATCCATGCGTTTGTTTGAGGCTATGTGGTACCTCTCAGCCTTGCGGTCTGAATGCGCATTCTCACTCGCTGTGATGATTAGCCTGTCCCACCGAGTGAGGTCAATGCTAATGCCACCTATGTACAACCTATGTGGCAAATTTTTACCGCTCTACATTTTGTGGAAATTCTCCTTCATCTTTCCCAACAAAATAGCCTTTTAGTTCTATCAGTCCCAAAAGAAAGGCAAGCTTGAGGACGACCTTTAGGTAGAGTTCCAAACTGCTAATGTTAGGATCTATTTCACATTAGGATCTATTTGAGACCATCCTGATTTTCCAAGTGTTTCAGAAAAAACCCAGTTCTAGATCCTGTATCCCATCCTTGCAAGTATCATCTTGTACTCCTAGTGCTTTTTACAAAATTCTACAGCGGGGTTGTGTTCATTCTTACTGACACATAGATATATTGAAAATAGTTGGAATAAATGTACACACAGCACATTCAAGCTGTGTTTGTTTTCCTCTGCTCAGCTGGTTGTGTTTAATTAGTTCTCACTTCTCAACATAATCGTCTTGGAGGGAGGGGGTGGGGGGTTGTAGTGCTGAGCTGGAGGGAAAGCTGGTCACCCACGCAACGATTCCCACAGGAAATACTCATTTTACAACCCCATTTGGTGGTGTTACCATAATTGCTCTCTAGTTATTACCTTGATACACACACACCAGAGTGGCAGCATCTACACATGCGTGGGCATAAAGATCTGAATGGAAATGGTGCGGTGGGACAGATGCCTCACGGAGAACCTGAACTACAGAGAACCTGAACCACGGAGACCCACTCCTGTGCAAGCACTTTTACGGCAGAATTGAAGAAGCACAACACAGTGAGCCAATTATTTCCCTCGGTATGCTAATGAGAGTCAAGCTCGCTGTTTTTTTCCCCTCACAAAAAGCCCATCCTCACCTGCCTCATGTAATCAATGCCTACCTTCCCTGAGCCTGGCGTGTCTGCCACCCGCCTGGCCGTGTTTATTTGAGATACTTAGAGGGATGCTCGTCATTATGAGCAAAGACGCTGGCTTAGACGGCTAATCAATAGCACCCATACCTCCACTTCCCAGCGACCCCCTCCCTCACTTCTCTCATTTGTCTGCCTCAGCTCAGGGTACAACTGTGGACTCAGACTCCTAAGACGGCTCTACGCTGCAGCTGCAGGGCTTGATAGCGTGGCATAAATCAGAACTCATTCGTCAGAGACACCACACACATGATGGAGTGCTGCACAACAGCAGCACTTATTTATGCCAATTTACATTCATTGGTTTTGCATAAAAACACAAATAAAAGAAATGGTGACATGACCTGTGTAAGCTTATCATAATTTCTGGCACATCAGTCATCATTTTGGCAGATGCTGTTTCTCGCTGTGATACACTGTGTATATAGTATCATCTCTCTGTGTTTATGTTGTTGTCTTATTTGTTAATACACATACTAACAAACAAACAGAAAACAGAAACAGTGACTGATGGGATATTATTAACACATCTACAGTATACGCAGGACCATAAAGCCTACACTAATTGATCCTGACGAATTGTGCAGACCAGCAATCAATTTCCTGCTAATGCTATGTAGCTGGTTAACTGTAAAATGCAATCCCTTGTCTCACCAATATAGACTTAGCCTGGTGACACCAGCCTACGTATTTCCGCCTGAATTGATTTCAAGCTTATACTCAGTCTGGCCCAGCCCCATTGACAATCGTTTCCAGAACTCAAAATTTTGCCGGACCAATCAGCGAACAGTTCAGAGCTGTGACGCAAAACTCGCCTTGCCGAGTTGCATGTAGTCCAGCCGAGTTTGTAGTTTAACAGTATAGCAAAAATGGCTACGGAGGAAGAGACACGAAAAGCTATCGGAGAAGTTGTCTCAACTCTCGAGAACATCAGACAATTAAAAGGAGAACAAGAGGATTGTCTTGTAAGTTTTATGATGAGAAAGGACGTCGTAGCTCTTCTCCCAACTGGCTTTGGGAAGAGTTTAATCTACCGAATGCTTACTAAACGTTGCTGATTGGTTAAGGGAACTCCAATGATTTTAAACCTCAAGATAAGCACCCGCCCATCTCGGAAACCAAAATGCATTGGGTTGGCCCAGACTGACTGACGGAATGAAATGGAGTCACAGTCTGGTAACGGCCAGGCTAATATAGACTACCATTGGTTGGCAAATTATGTCTCGAGATTTCACTGGAATCAAAGGCGGAAACTTAATTATAAGAAGGGATTATTTGAGAACATGAAATGGTTGATTTTTAACGGACCTCATGGAAGGAAGTGATGTTTCCCCCAAATGGCATTTTTATGAACTGTGTCTGAATTTGGCATGAACTGGCATTTTTATGAACTGTGTATGGCATTCATGTAAGACTCCGGGGGTTTGCCCCATGGTGGCAGAGCACCATTAGCCTTCCCCAGTGGTTAGTTGGCATCAGTGACTGAAGAGTGTCAGTGCTGGATAGAGCTTGCACTCTCAGGCAGCTGAAGAACATGAGGATAAGAGTGAAAGTGTGTGGTGCATAGACTGTGAAATAAGGCACCCTGTTCTTTTTTGAACACATCACAAAAATAACACCGGTAATTATATGACTTCCAAGGAATGGGTGGATAATTATTACCTGACTTCTTCATCAAGGTGCTTTAAGGTGAAGCAAAGTTAATGCTGCTAAGGAGGTTAAATCTTCTGTGGATCTCTTGCCTCAAACTTTGTTTTGGATGATAATGAGGCTCAGTATATTTTTTGACACTGTGTTGTATCCAAAAATTACA
This sequence comes from Sprattus sprattus, assembly GCF_963457725.1. Taxonomy (NCBI): domain Eukaryota; kingdom Metazoa; phylum Chordata; class Actinopteri; order Clupeiformes; family Clupeidae; genus Sprattus; species Sprattus sprattus. The sequence goes on along the minus strand of NC_137916.1, from coordinate 10,862,887 downwards.
TTCATTCTTATTCATCCTCAAAGTATCAAGACCTAAATTGCAATCACAAGCGTGCAACTGGCCTTCCTGAAAAGAGGCATTTGGAGTTTTTACTGGACTGTAGAACAGTTTTGATTCTTTTGATACAGTCATATTCCAAAATGGAATCACTGAGTCACTGTATGGATGTGGGACTCTCATCCCAAAAGCATGATTTGGATGACCAGACAGGTCTGACTCAGAGGTCTGTAACTTCAGCCACAATCCATAGTCATGGATTCAGACGCCTGGCAGCACATGTAATCCTAAGGTATCAAATCGATCCTCTTGGCGTTACTAATACCATGCATTGCAAAAGTGAAAGAAGGAAGATCAGATGACCCCAGGTGTCATTTGGGAATGACTTCATTAATGCTGGAAGGGTTTATGGCTGCTCAGCTCATATTCCCTATTTAGCGCAACGTGGAAGAATACGGTCAGGAATGTTGATATTGTCAGCATTCAAGTAACAATAGGTCTTAATAAGGAATTATAACAAATAATGAACCTCACAGGGAATCATGTAGATGCGACTAAATGAACGGTAGCAGTGTATCAGTTCTGTTGTTTATTTTGATTGGATATTATGCAAGGCACAAGTGTGAACACTACATTTCAATACTCAGCCAGACAGCTGAGACAAGGATAATTGCTATTCATTCATATGAGCTGAGATGCATTAATGTACTCTGTATCTGTAAAATGGTTCGGACAAGGTGGAAAAGAAATAGGTGCATAGGTGAAACATGGTGTCTTGTCAGCCATTCTTATTTATTGTTTCCATCCTATAGATCTACAAGTAGGTTAATTGTATAGCCTGACCAAGCTGTGAATGTAAGGTCTCCATCTGTGATGCAGTAGAACCCAGGGGTGTGGGCTGGCGGGCTGATTTCAAACACATTTCTTTAATGCAATCAGCCACTGAACAAATGGGTGGGGGGGGGGGGGGGGGGGATGTTTAGACATAGCTTCCCAGACTTGCACTCTGGTGTCAATCAACCCCTAAATCCGAATGGCAAAGTCATTAGCACGTCTGAGCTGTAATTTCCACTCTTATCACATCTCCACAAACGCTGACATTTCTCCTCCGTTAAACCATTTCATCACACCCTTCCTTTTTGCACATATAATTTGTTAAAGTAATTATTCACACCTCACCCAAAAATATGGAGTAATTAGAGAGTGATATATAAATAATAATTGCCCTTCGATAATACCCTTTATGTTTTCCATTTGTAGCTAACCAAATGAAACCTCTGTTTCATCAACACCTTGTTATTAAATCAGTTGTGCAAGATTTGTCAACACAGGGAGTGTCAGAATCCTAGCTGGTCTCGTTTGATAGCACTTGTGTATACAGAAAGGGTTGTGGAGCTTGGGGGAAGGGGGGCTTATGTGATTTCAAAACAAAAGCTGTATGAATACTGATGAGTTAAGGTTTGGAGTGGTTTTGTAAAATGCTTTTAAATAAACAATGTTGCTTTAGAGTTGAACAGAGTGTACGAAAACATTGTTATATGTTTATAATACATGTGTTTTTGTGATGCCGTTATGCTGGAAAATACTCACACCAGGAATCTCCAATGTGGAAGCCCCCTAATCTAGGCCCTCCAGATGCCTGCCGACAGTGTGCCATCCAGAAGAAAGCCACCATAGGCCAGGATAAACGCAGCTTTGAATGATGTTACTTCTTTGGAATTGAAGGAGACATCAGTTAAATCTGTGTTCATCCTTGCTAGCAAGGCAATGACGCAGAGGAGGAACTCTTCAGCAACCAGGACCATCCGGCACACGTCCACATGAGGAGGGAGTGCATGGTGAAGATGATCTGTTCTGATGAAAATTACACTGAAGTTGGATGTACTTTTTTATTGTCGATGTATTTAAAGCATTTTCTCATTTGTGTATTTAAGAGTGTCTGATAGTAACTCTACATGTGAAACAGGGGGAAATTATGTTTTTTTTTTTTAATTATTATTATCTTCTTACAAGAGCTGAATGAAATGATTAAAACTCCAGATTTGTGACCACATGCAGCCCAGGGAGTTATCACATTAGAGTTAGAACACTTCTCCTGAGGTGATTTGTCAGGGATAATAATATCTAAGGGTATAACTGATGTCACTGCGAGTCTCTGAGAATTTCATTAACTCCTCAGGTCTACAGACAACTTCAATGAATGACAAAGTATCTGTAACTCTAATGACAAAGAATTAAGTTGAAAGGATTTGGAAACTGAGAAGATTTTGCAATGTCAACAATGGTTCACATTGGTTCACAAGGTCAACCATGTCAAAATATCAAGATGAAATGAATATTGAGTCCAATATATTGATGTCTGTTGAAGTTACATTGAGAGACTGTCCATCATTGAAACTGGCTGCAACATTTATGATCTAATTGTCAGTTAAATGAACACAGCAAAAATGGTTTTGAATTTAACCAGCTGGTAAAGGCCACCGCAACAGTTAACTGTCCCAGACACTTCACTTATCATTAGATTTACTAAAAGAAACCCAACATCTGGGCCACATGCATGTAGATATGTAGATGTAAATATGTAGATGATAATGATATTTGATCTCATGAGCTCTGTTAAGTGCGCTTAAGTTAAGTGCGCCTAATGATGTATTGGGTGGTATTTACTAAAATTGCCAGGCGAGCGCGCGTCTCTAATTTGCGGGATAATTCTCTGCCTCATAAAAGCACGTCTTAACCAGGAAGCGCATTTCCATTGAGTCTGAAAACGTTGATATGGCAGCATTTATAAGAGCAAGGCAAGGACATAGACAGAGACAGCGCACTGAAATATTTTTTTCAACTCTTATAACACTTTTTCAGTTAAGCGAACCACAGATCATTAGACGGTACAGGTTAACCAGCCACACAATACTTCAATTATTGAACCAGATCAGAGACGACATCGAACCCTCCAACCAGCGATCACATTCCATTCCATCAGTTGTTAAACTCTGGACAACATTGCAAATATTGGCATCAGGATAATTTGATTGCACCCACATCCAAACATTCCCACCTTCAATCCACAAACACATTTACCGAAACAGAAAGCACACATATTCAATGAATGTCCAGGTCATATGTGATGCCAACATGACCATTACTAACGTGGTAGCCAAATACCCTGGATCTGTCCATGACAGTTTTATCTTCCGGAATAGTGCCATCTATCCATGATTGAGCAACGGTGATTTTGGAGAGGCCTGGCTACTTGGTAAATGTATTTGTTTCAGTGGGGATATATTGTAGTGAACTCATGTCCCTTGTAGAAATTATTAATCTCGCCATGTACACATCTATATTGTTATAATAGACAGTATGCATTAATGCCACCAATAGCATATTCTTTATAATCGTGTTCTTTTAAACATCTCGCTGTAGGTGATGGCGGGCAGAACAACAATATAACAGCGCGCACATTGAATCAGGTTCAGTGATTGAGCAAACGTGAACCAATATATCTCCTCTTCGCTGAACCTTCATTTTCTCTTCCTCGAATCTCCATGGTGGCAGTAACTTGCAGGCGATTTCTCCCGTCTTTTAACGGTGCGCTAAAAAATGATTGCCCAGCGAAGATCTGGTTTGATAAATACCACGGAAAATAGGGAAAAACACTGTGCGTTAATGTGCGCCTTGGCAAAGGCGCAGATTAAGCTGTGGTCGCAATGTTAGTAAATCAGGACCTAAAGAGCGGAGTAAACACAGATTGCCCAGCCCGGATCTGGTGTGATAAATACCAAGGAAAATGCGGGAAAACACTGTGCGTTAATGTGAGACCGCAGATTAAGTTGCGGCCGCAATGTTAGTAAATCAGGCCCTAAGTATCATGGTGAGAAATGGCAGTTTATGGGACTTATCTCCAAATCACCAAATGCCATGTTCAACTTTAAGTCTGTTAAGCTCTACTCAGCTCATCACATCCCGTGAGTAGTCCCACATTATCCCACCCTTGGGATTTATTGATATGTTTAGCCACACGGAATCCCCTTAGATCTCACTATAATCACCCAGGTGTTGCAGCTGTGTTAGCAAACGTGGCCTTTTCCTCAAACCTAATGAATTCACACCTCTTCATATCCCACTTAGGTGGCTGTGGGTGGGCCTGCAGGGTAAGAACCCACCCCTGCTTCTCACCATCAACAAACACATTGGGCGGTGTTGATGTGTGTGTGTGTGTGTGTGTGTGTGTGTGTGTGTGTGTGTGTGTGTGTGTGTGTGTGTGTCTGTGTCTGCATGTGGAAAGGGGGGGCTGTAGGTGTTGGGTGGATTGGACACAGCAGTAATAAGTAGTCATGTCTACAGGGTCTGTGGTACAGGTATTTGTGTGTGCCTGTGGTGGGGGATATTTGTGTGGGTGTGTGTGTCTGTGTGCTTTTTTAAGTGTGTTGATTGTGAAAAATGTAGACCCTAGTGTTTGTCTGTTAATGTGTGTATTTGACATTATTACAGAACAACAGCTTGGTTTATTCATTTGGTTTATTCATTTGGAATTGTTTAAAATCCAATAACCCTGTCCTGAGAAGGTTTTGCATGCTTTCCCAAAAACAATTTAAGATGTTACATGAAGCTCACCGGGGGACAACCCTTCTCACTTTTTTGAATGTGTCAAGTTGTTTCTCAGCCCAGCTCCAAAACAGGTCCATTTATCCTCGGCATCTGGGGAACAGTTAATTGGTCCCTTCATCAAAGCAGGCTGATTGAGCAGGGCAATACAAACAACACTGAAACCGGCGATTCAAGCAGTCCTGTTTATCCTCTATGGGGCCGGAAGTTTGTGGTTTTAGCATACATTGCCATTTCAAGGCTGTCTAATTGGGATGCGTTTCCAGTCATCTCTGGCTCTAATCAGAGGCATTTGTCTTCGAGGCAGTTTCATCTTTCAGCATAGCCACAAGAAAAGAGAGCCTTAACAAGACTTGCTGTGAGTGAATAATTTCCCCTGCTGCTGTTTGGCATCTTTGTCTTGATTGCCTTGATACGTTTCTCATCTTGTCAAGACTTTGTGTTTTTTTTTTTCTGTTGTAGTGATGTGAGAGTGTGTTTAGCCCTTTGGCTAACTCTGTGTTCGAAGCCTCTTTCTTATTCAATTAAGAAGTCACTGGCAAGCAGATAAGCCTGTCTCCTGTCACTCAACATTAACAGCTCCAGAGAGTTTATGTCTCACCAAATTGCTAGTTACTCGCCCTTTTTATGCATTTATCACACTATAATACTAATAATGTATTAACTGGTTTAAATGCAAAAAAGAAGTTCAGTGTTTTCTAAACAAAAGAGCGACCCGGCACGTTCCATGTAGTTCTGCGGATTCTGCAGATGTGCCTCTACTCTGCTCTACTGCTGTCCTCACAGGCTGAGAAGATGGTAGAAGATGGCTGCCCCTGCAAAGTGTTCCTCTCTCAGCAAAGACCTGGTGCCCAGTCTGTGCCTGGGGTGCATGATGAAAGCATCGTAATGAGCATCCATTCACAGTCACTCCTATGTTTTTCCTGTTGTTTTCCCTTCATCAGAGCCCACCATCAAAGAGTCCAGGGTAATGATGATGGCTCTATGGGAGCATTTCCGATAGAGCCCAAAAGAGTCCTACAGTACGCTCACATGTACATGGTTATAATAGCTGTTCCTTGCTAGCCTGGTATAACCAGACCCAAATTCCAAAGTCTGACCTCGCTCCAATTGGATTTGTTTTCAGGTATTGCATCCTTAATGGGCGTAGACTTTGTGTTTTGACACCCCTGGACCAACTTTTAACCAATCAGTATTGACTGATGGGATTTCTTTTTCCTACTTCGCCGCTACCTGTGCAAGCTAATATATTAGGCTTTCCCCAAACACCATTGGCAGATAGGCAACAATGGCTTGGCCCTCGGTTAATAAGTTCACACATTTGTCTTGTTCCGACTTCCGCTCTAGCACTACACCATTGTTGTAACTACATTTCAATGCTTCATTTCAACGTCATCGTTACTTAGCCACCACCACTAGTCGCAGATTGGTGGGCCCCTCAGAATGGGCCATCGTTTCATGTTGTGAACATCAGTTCCAGGCTATAATCACAGCGAAAACTGAGGCGGGAGCGAAGGGTGGGCTGAGCCAGTCTAGTTCCTTGCTAAGGCTCTGAGACACACTAATTAGTGACATACGTCCTCATTATAGCACAAACCCAAAGGCGTATTCAGGAAAGGACGATCAACGTTTCTTCAGAGAAGGGGTTTTAAACCACGAGAGATGTCCTCTCAGATTACGGAAGACTAAAGAGATGTGTGAAATAATGACTCTAAAAGCATGCACATGTTTCACCAGTGCTCCACATCCACCTGTGCCACTTTCTCTCATTTTACGGATGCTCATACTCACTTTGATGTTTGAAGACTTCAAGAGTCTCACATTTATAGACACACGTGCACATTATGATTCTGACTCACCTACTACCTTGATATGACCATGGGACGACTGCTTCTCTCTAATCATTATGTTCCAGTGTTTCTTCAAGGTGTGTCTTTCCCAGAGCATCTAGATGAAAGCCCAGAATTTAATCCATGTCTCTCTTTCTCCATCAGATAATCACCAGCACGACTACGGGAGCCATCTAGATCTCACAGCCCACACTCCTAAAATCGGTAAGGGCATTAATACGCACTCCGCTCCTTAAAATACCATCTCCATTACTGTCTTCATCCCTGTACTTCAGAAGTTGGTCTCACTCACTTACTACTATATGGCAATTTAGCATGCAACAACTGGACTGACATAATGTATATATTACATACAGTATGTATGTATGTATGTATGTATGTATGTATGTATGTATGTATGTATGTATGTATGTATGTATGTATGTTTGTATGTATGTATGTATAAAATAACACATATATAACTGTTAAGCCAATATCTAGCCACCGCTCTGGGCATTGCTGATATCATGAGCAGCCCTGTGTTCTCTTTGCCTAGTTCAATGTATTTATAAACAGCCAAGCCTCTAGCCAGTTGAGAACTCGAGAAATGCAGTTGCTTTTTCCCAAATTCAGTTGGGTCCAGCAGAGACAAAGGCTTTTGTAAAAAGCACGCGTTGGCTATCTCACACAATTGGCAGTAAGTAACGACGCTCTCGCTGCTACTCAGATCACATTATAGATGTTTTAGAGGAGATTAGCCCAAACTGCTCTCCAGACAGGAAATGAAAAGCTTAGATAACTAAATGGAATAGAAGCTTTGAGGCCAATGAAAAACAGAAGTGTACAATAATGCGATTCCTACTGCTCATTCGGGTTATTGAAAAAAACCCAATTATTTTGTATTGCGCCCTATCAGTTTTCCACACTGGGGGGCTAAATGGGATTTTGTGTGGAAAAAAGACTACAGCATGGAATTAAAGATTGAGCCAATTTCTCATAAAGAAATGATACACCAAGCGATTATTTCCTAAACTTATTTTTGACTTTGTGTTTGACTGTTACCATCCACTCTGACAGAACATAGTGTAATTGGTCTAATGGAAGTCAATGTCTTCACGTTATTTCTATTTACAGCATTTGGTGTGAGACCAACCAATTACAGCAAAGCGAAAAATTTGGCTGCCCCCTTTCGAAAGCTAAATAAGAACCTCAAGCGTTTGAAACTTCAGTGTATTGAAGAAATACCCTGCCTGTGTGTATACATGATTTTATATCTATTTTTCATTTTAATTTTATTTCGTTTTCGAGAACCTAATGACGGAAGGGCAACCTCAATTTTTGTTTTAAAAACAACCCTGTCATTGATATTTTCTTTTCTCACTTGGATTTGTTAGCCCACAGAATCGAGCGATACGGTAAGTAATACACATCTGCACTGGCTGGACATGTGTATTCTCTTTTCTCTTTCTCCGGCGCTGTTTGTAAGAGTTCAGTCGTGGTGTCCCACAGTAGGCAACTGGGGTCGAGGCAGGGGAGAGGGCCACTCTCCTTTTTGCTCAGACTGAATGCACCAGGATTGATGTCAGTAACAGCCCTGCATGATTTTATACTCCTCCTTTTATGGTTGTTCATGTTCACCTTCCATTTGATCATGTTCCTTTCAGCGTTTAAAAAAAAAAATCTCACCCCATCTCCCCATTTGTCCTTTGCACTCTCTCTTTCACACACCTTTCCTCTTCCAACCTCTCATGCACAAGCATCTCTCCCTTTCCCCCCTCTCTCACACTCTCTCTCTTTCTCTCTCTCTCTATCCACCCTCTCTCTCCGTCTGTCTGAGTGCTTGAAGTCTATGCCACATGGTGTTATGTGTGTCCCTGCACTTTGTCCCTGTCCTCTGTGCCGCAGTTGTCACCCAGTCCTATTTTTGCCAGAGCAGGCCGCTAGTGGCCTGGTCCCTGTCAGCGCTCTGGTGCCTCCTCCTCCTCCTCCTCCTCCTTCTCCTTCTCCTCCCCCTCCTCTTCCCCCTCCTCCTCCTGCTGCTGCTGCCACTGCTGCTGGGCCACAAACTCACGTTCCACATTCACATCAGCACACACAGGGGCCTGAGAACAGGGAGAACAGAAAAAAAGAGAGAGATGCTGAGACAGAAGAAACGGGGTAACTAGAGAGAGACACAGACACAGAGGTAGACAGAGAGGGACAGAAAGACCAGAGAGAGAGAGAGAGAGAGAGAGAGAGAGAGAGATGAAAGGGAGGGGTAGGGTGGTCTGGAGAGTGAAGTAGAGTGGGTGAGAGGAAGAGAGACAAACAACGGAATGAGTGAGTGGATGGGGAGGCAGAATGGCATTGTATGCAAAGAGATGTACCAGGGTTGAGGAGTGGCATTGTAAACAAAGAGATGTACCAGGGATGTGGGCAATTAGTTGCTTTTATATTCTGTGCCCTGATTGGGGCCACCCTTTAGACAGGGTTTTACTAGCATTGCATCACATCAAACATGCACTCAGTTCTGTGTTCAAATGAACCACAACAGAGTTTCACCCACTGTCAACACAGCTCCCGCCCTTATTATTACCAGATCTGTCTGAAGCAACTCCCCCCGTAAGAATGAAGCTTTACTATAGCTTTTCATCATGACAGGTGTTTTCTACACTCCCCTGCAAAGTGTATTTAGTTTATCTTAAATGTCAATCTGGTCAATCTCGAATGTGGTCAGTCTGCAGTATATTCGGAACATTTTCCTCCTTGGCTCGAGTCCCTGTGTCCCCTGCCGGACGTGTCCCTCACCTCTTGCTCCTGTCCGCCCCCTCCCTCTCTTCTCCTGTCTGTCTCCAACAGAGAAGCCGCGGAAGAACAACATCCTGACCTCCCAGACGGTGCCATACGACCTGTCCTTCTCCCGCTCCTTCCAGAACCTCACCCATCTGCCACCCTCCTACGAGTTGGCCATCACGTCTGACTTAAGTAAATACTCCTCTCTCAAGAAATTAAGTAGGTGGTTCTAATATTGCATTTCCGGCGTGCCGCAACTCCCCCCCCCCCCCCCCAATCTCCCCTGCACCCCCTCTCTGCATCTCTGTTGCTCTGTCCTGATTGGATGGTAATTCAGAAGGTTACCCCAACCCGCCCACCCCCACCATTCCCCTACCCCTTATACCTTCTTGCACATGGCACTTGGCAGCTGGCTTGTGGAACGTGACGATGTATGCACGCACAGATGTAAGCAACCAAGACCTGCACAAACGCATGAGGACTGATGCACTGGTAACCCCCACACCCACCCCACCCCCCCTCCCCTCCCACATGCAGCACCAGCAAATTATTGAAGATCATTGAAGTGACTCAAGTCCATACAAGAATATTTTCATGGTGATTTCCAGACATGGGCTGATCTCCATTAGTGGTCTCAGTTTCGACCATATCCCTGTTGAATGTCAACTAATTGTCACGTGATTAAGCCTTGTCTGTACAACTCACACACGTGTTCTAAGCACATGGTCAGTATTACAAGACTGTGATTTGCTAGATCATTTAGCTAAAAAGAATTCTATGCACATCATCTCCCACTTAACAAGCACTGAAACATGCATGCTGGTATTCGGTTTTGCACATCATTATGGCTGCAGCGGTTTGTAACATTGCTGGAATGTTCAAGAGTACTTTTGAAATACTAGAAAAACAAATACTTGGATAAGAAAAAAACCCTCAGTATGAAAAAGTCTTGCCGGGAAACACCTAGCCATTTTAACATAGGAAACTAGGAAACAACAAAAAGGATTGTCCCATAAACCCTCCGTCATCCCAGCTGATTGTTTTTATCATCATGGAATCCGACAAAAGCACCTTCACAGCATGTACTATACTTCACCTGTGTGACTGGCCCACAGAGATATTAGTCTTTGGAGAATATAGCCAGCCTTACAAATGAATGAGCTCCCGATGAAACCATCTGGACGGAGCCAGAGAGATGAGGCCCAAATGACATGATATGTTCCCTCTCAGCCAACCCCTAAATCACACGCACACCTCCCCCAGCATGTCACAGCAGCTGCCCTTGAGCTGAACTGCGCATAAGCATAGACCACTCTAAAGTGGGGAAAAACTACATGGTCAGCAGCCTTGAGGGACTGGGTGCAGATGGAGGGGGCCTTGTGTGCGTGTGCGTGTGTGTGTGTGTGTGCGTGTGCGTGTGCGTGTGCGTGTGCGTGTGCGTGTGTGTGTGTGTTGATCTGATCACACTGCCACCCTCTTCAGTTTTCTCCTTCGCTCTAATCACCATAAAAGGGATTAAAAGACTGTTCAGAACAACAGTGCTTCATCTAATCCCTCTTTCCCCCCCATGTGTACTGGCAAAGGCAATCATATTATTTCTGCAAACTCTTTCCTTTATGATAGCCCGATGTAAATCCCTCTCTAAAGATCACTTCGGAAAGGAAGGTTTCGCAGGGGGGCCATTTTGGCCTTGCTGTACTCCAGACCGGGGATCAATAGCTGACCACGCTGTGGATGAATAAAGGCTCACTCTAATGAGCCCGGGCCTGGACGCCGGCCGCCTACTGCTAATTAGCTGCTCTTAGCACTGCCTGATTGTCTGGGATTGTTTTATCTTTAATTGGGCTTTTTTTTTTTGCCTCTGCAGAAGTTGAAGATGCTGTGGACTAAATCAGTTGTAATTCTGTGGAATAATGGATCACTAAATGATTGGTTCGATAACGCATCCATTCAGTGAAATGGATTGTGGAGTGTACAGTCCACAAATTGAATGTGTTTATAGACTTTGATATTGTCAGCAAAACTTGTATTAATGTCGAGGCGTATGCCTTTACAAACGAACCAACCTATCATTAACCTTGATTCCCTGAACAAGGTTTTTTCTTTAGATAAGTGGTTTGATTAATTCTTTTCCATTGAAGCCCAGAAAGAGTTACGATTATTACTACAGCCTGAGTCAGATCCAGTCTCATTTCCCTGTTCTGACATCAAATTCTGCTGATTCTGCTGATCCAGTTCACATAATTGTAGAACTCATACCCTGATCTATCCATGTGTCAATTGCACAAAGACCAGATCCGTTTTTAAATTCATAGAGGAGCCACTGAAGAAATGAGATGGAATGAAAGCAGTCCTTCCCTGTGAGAAACTCGGTTAATGAGGGCCTTGGCGTGAGCACCGTCCCCAGGAGCCAGAGAATTCAGGCAAGGCAGTTTTTAAAGAGGGGCAGTCACGCAGAGTCGAGCAGCCCAAATAAGACACAGGGAAATTGGAGGTGTAACTCCCACTGCCCAGGGTCGAGCATTAAGCTGCTGCTAGAGCAGAGTGGTCAAGCCTCACTGAGCTGACACTCCCAAGCCAAGCACACCTTTTAGAACCATGACACCCCCAGTCCTCTTCCTTCTTGCTGCTTGTGAGCTCCCCAGGACTAATTATACTATCGTCAAGGTGTGAATTAGCGGACAGCGTGTGTTATCGGCAAACGTTCGCATTGTCATATGAGTTCATTATTAAACTGAAGTTATAGATTGTTAATCCAGCGTTAAACTTAGCATTTTGATTATTTAACAGAATGGCCGATGTTTGACACTGTCCGATAACTGACATACCTACGCTGTACCTTAAAATATTTTAGAACATAGGCAGAACAAAAACATTGGATTTTTTTTCAGAAGCTCATTTTCAGAACACTTTGATACGTGCTAATGGTTTCTGTGTCTGGTAGTTGTGGCTGTGCATCTCTTAAACAAGAAGGTGAAGTTAATGTTGCAGTGCCTTTTAAAAATGTTGTGACCAATGTCAGTATTAATGTAGAAATCTAAAAAAAAAAACCTGAGGTAAAGATAAAACTACCTCATCAAGATGTTCATGCAGAAAAAGGAAAGATGTGAGAGAAACAATGGTGTCTTTGAGTTACAGATTCAAAACATTTAGCTTAACTTCTCCTCCTGTTCCCCTTCCTACACATAGCCGACGATGTGGATGAGTACTACAGCCGGAAGCGCAGTCACATGCCCGACGTGGCTCCACGGGGGGGCCTGCACACGCACATGGTGAAGCTGAGCGGCGAGGGGCCCAGCCAGGGTGGCCAGCAGCAGCAGCAGCCCAGGCAGAAACCACGGCGCGTGCAGAGGGCCATGTCCCAGGACCACGTGCTCTCTCCGGTACGGGCACCACTCCGCAAGGAGTACACCCTCGCCCCGTACAGTGGTGGGGGGGGCGGAGGCAGGCCCCTCTCGCCGTACCACGGTCGTATGCCTTCACAGGAGCAGCTGCTGTCGGCCGACCGACTGCACTCCCAGGACCCCCTGCTGTCGCCGGACAAGATGCTCTCGTTGAGGCGCTCCAACTTCCGCGAGAAGGGCGCCATGTCGCGGGCGCTCTCGCACGCGGACATGTTAATGCCCACCACGCCCGTCATGGACCGCCACTACAAGATGACTAAGATGCACTCGCATCCCAGTGCCTCCAACAACGACCACCAACACAACTTGCTGACCGTCAACCCCACCGCCAACAAGAGGCAGGCCTTCGCCTCGCGGCGGACCCACACCGTCGACCACCTCCAGTACATCCCAGGCCATCACCACCAAGGCCATCACCACAACGACCATCACCACAATGACCATCACCACAACGACCATCACCACAGCATCGACTATCGCACGGCCAGCAAGACCGAAGTAACTGTTTAATGCAGCAAGAGTCTAAGGGGGAAAGGGGATGAGAAAGAAGTCATGGGAAAGACACTAAAATGAACAGAGAGATTTGACAAACAGTAGGTCCAACAGCAACAGTGCTGATAGTACTGAACCGCCAGCCCCCTTGACAACTTAATTTGGCTAGGGAGTCGTCCTACTTGGCAAAGAGGTCTCCTTGTTAACCGATTCCATTTGAAAACCATCCTTTGCTTTCAGCTCATGCTTTCCTCTTTCTGCGATCCCAGTTGGGTCACGGGTAGGATCTACAGTTTCTCCTCACCAAAAACACTCTTTTTTTCCACTCTTAGGGCAAACATAAGGGCTTTGCACGCAACACACAAAAGGACATTTTGGTGACAGTTGACTGTTGGCTGAACCCGACGGATATTTTTTCAAATATTACGGTGGACCTGGCAAAGAGACTGTATTAACTTTATAAATACATTCATAGATTTAATATTTGTATTTCCAGTCCTTGTTATAGCTTTAGAGTTTCTTCTTGATTATATAAACTGTTGATAGCACTTCTGGCAGTGCCTCTCAAAAATATGTCCCATTTCAGTGATGAAATGGAAATGTGGGTTAAAAAGCACAATCAATTTGATTTATCCCCCTCCTCCATTTTGTTCTCTTTTGAAAAATGGCCAGTGCATATCCGCTTCTTAGTCAAAAACAGTGGCAATTTCCTTTGTTTTGCGATGATTGTAAATAGGCTATGTGAGCTGCATTACAATGATAGGGTGCTGGCCTGGGGTCTCAGGTTTGAGCAGTTTAAGGGTCAAGGATGGGCAACTGTCATTTTTGACACAACAGACCACTGAGCAAGTTATTGATGCTACAGAATTGTACAATATTGTGTGCAACATATATTGTTCCACCCTTGTTTATTTCCTTTTGTTCTTTTTTTGGAATCTTGAAAAAGTAGAGTGATTGTGAATTAACATGTCCAAGTCTAGCCACATGGCCCCTGTCCGCAGGCAGCACACAACACATGTATGCTACTGATCAATGTTATTGAGAACTTGTTGGATCTTATTGTTTACGTTTTTAACCAACTAACAGGTAATGTCTGTACTTTCAAATGTCTCCTGGCATCCCAGTATATGAATTAATCAGTGTGGTGTTGTGTAATAATGACATGCGTTTGTCAGAATTAAAGTAATATGCGTTCTGTAATGGTTACATTTTCCCAGCACTTTGTATGTGATTGAAATGACCAGAGAGGAAGGCATTGAGTACCACTATAAATAGCAGTAAGGATTAAGACTGTGAATTGTTTGTCTGGTAGTTTTAATTAAAGCAATGCCTTAACATGTGGAGGCCCATATCCAACCATTTTGTTTTCTACCATCTTGATTAGAAGTTGTTGGTTCACTATTAATGAGCCTGGTCCTACAGTTTGACTCAGAGAGGATGATACACAATGTACCAACACCTTTGGTAATAATGGCAGGAGCCGAGACATTACCTCCATTACTACATTACAGAAGAAAGCCATTTTGATGGAGGGCGAGAAATTAATGGGTTTGTTCCTGTATTATGTTTTATCTTTTTAACCTTCCTAATTTGTTTCTTTTGACTGAGACATTAGCCTTGCCTCCCCCCTTCACTGCCGCTGACTCTAGAAATGCGAGCCAGAACTGGGCCAGAACTGGGCCAGATGTGGGGGATAGTCGGCAGCCATCTGGACTGGAACAGAAACTGGCTCTGAGAATAAGCTTCCAGCAAATGAGGTCATTGGCTGTTTCTCTGTAATTTTCTTGCTTCCATATTAATCAAAGCACATTCTGTGAGTCCTGTCTAAAATTATTACCATTCTGGTGAAGTCTGAGTTTTTTTTTAAAAACACATTTCCCAAGCATACTGTCTCCGTTGATCACAAATAAAGGACATTTAGCAAAGCCTGGCACTGCTTCAGACTAATTTGTCAAAACTGCTGAACAGCCTTGTTTATCTTACTGTAGCAAGGTGGCAACCGGAATGGCAGAGCAAGATTTGCATTTCAAATGATATTTGAAATATCATATGCTATTACTATGTGACACTGAAACTGTAAAAGTGGGTCAGTCTGAAAACAGCAAACAGTAGAAACAGAACCAGATGGAGGTCAAACAGTTGAAATCATTTTCTCAGATTTTCATTTTAAACTGACGCTGAAGACATCACCCCACCCAACAACGTCATCCTCATTTTGTTCTCTGACGTGAAAGCACAAATTCAGGTCACTCCGTAAGTATCTTTTATAGACTTCCAGAAACATTATTTAAAACCCTGATGATTTCTTTTGTTTTCCGTCATAGTCATAAATGATACATGTCTTCCAATTTGACTGTGTTCATGACGTCATTACCTCTATCACCAGGATTTGAAGTTTCCCTCTCAGATTTATTGGACATAAATTGATTACTGGTCAGTTATAAACAGGTTGGCAAGTTTACACTGACCGTTTCTGTAGTGTTTAATAAGGATCTATAGCTATATGTGTAAGCACTCCCCTATGCATTGTTCTCCTATTGGGTATTCGCCATGCGCATGGATACATTGAATGTTTCACGTGTGAGCTTAACCTCCGAGTGAGCCTGATTATTTTATTAATAAGTAGTCACGGCCAGCTACAAAAAAATCATCAGCTTATTTTAGGTAAAAAAAAGAATTGACTCTGACTTTTTATCGAAAAACATCATGCATAGGGCGACATTGATATTTGATGCTGATGAGCTGTTTAGCAAATTTCAAGCACGATTTGCGAAAAGAGCATTAGTTTGAATGGTGTGTTGCTGTTGTTTATTTTTTCGTGTGGTTGTTATTGTTTTTCCGCGCCACTCAAATTGTCTCCCCAGTCAAGCTGGGTTCTTCATCAGATGCAGCCCCGTTAAGTGGCCGATTCATTGAGAACTGAGGAAGCAGAGGACGACTCCAATGGCTTTAATAACCTCTACTCCACAGGGCTCCGTTTTGGCTGAACTCCTAAAAGTGATAAGGGGCCGAACTCCCGACTCCTTGGAAAAACAACCCAACAGAAGAAATAAATAAAACACAATGAAAACCATTAAGTTTAATGCCATAGATATTAATGCCCACTGTGTCCTCCCAGGGGCCTGTGGTGCAAGGGGAGCCTGGTCCATTTACAGTGGTGTTGGTGGGACACGCGCTCCCCACGGGTCCTGAAACTAAAGGCTTGCGGTCACGGCTCTTTACAACGCTGCTGTAAGAATGGAAAAATAGCGAAGCGGTGTCTGTTTTTCATCACACTGCATGTATTTGCATTTAGATGGAAAAAAACTTGGAGCTCTGCAAGGTGAGGAGCAACACGCCAGGGCATGGGTCAATAGCAAGGGCACCCGCTGTGTATGAGTGTTTGTGTGTTTGTGTCTGTGTGTCTGTGTGTGTGTGTGTGTGTGTGTGTGTTTGTGTGTGTGTGTGTGTGTGTGTGTGTGTGTGTGTGTGTGTGTGTGTGTGTGTGTGTGTGTGTGTGTGTGTGTGTGTGTGTGTCTGTGTGTGTGTGTGTGTGTGAGTGAGTGAGAGAGTTGTTCGGGTTGTGAATGTACAATGTCTGTATGGTTGTGTCTTGACTCTCTAACGAGGCCACTTTGGTTTGCAAACATGTAGCCTGAGCTTGGGCTGTTCTGAGAACAGAAAGTGTGTGTGTGTGTTTGTGTGTGTGTTTTGTGTATGTGTGTGTGTGTGTGTGTGTGTGTGTGTGTGTGTGTGTGTGTGTGTGTGTGTGTGTGTGCTTGTAGTCCTCTGTATCTGAGAACAGAAAGTGTGTGTGTGTGTGTGTGTATGTATGTGTGCTTTTAGTCCTCTGTATCACAGCAAGCTAAAAATGACTTCCGTTAAAATGCCTCATTGTGCCTAACACCTGCTGTTGCCATGCCATCAATTAGCATAATGAAACACCACTCTGGTGTACTTAAACTGCCGAAGGAGAACAAGTTGCTTTCTCCATCATTGTAAATGAGAGCAAACTGTACAGGCTGCCATTATATGGATACTTGAATATGGATATCTGATTCTGAATTCACTGCACTGTTGTGGAAACTCGCAGGACCATTTAACCATCAACTTTGTAAAAAAACAGGACCATTACTCGTAACATGTGTGTATGCTGACAAGATTGATGGTGGGATTTAAAATTCTATCCATAATCTGGATAAATCACACAAAGCAGTGTCATCAAGTCACGAAGATTACTGTGTCTGGTCATTTCTAACGTAGACACATATTCGCACATCCATATTTTCACTACGTTCCCCCTTTGTTTGTGTGTTTGTCATCAACATTCAATCAGTTTATTCTGTCCTCTAATCTTATACACCACATTTTTGCCAAGTACGCTGATATCATTGGAAATTATTTGAATGTTAGATTTCAGTTATTACACTAAAACAGCACCTATTATCGAATGTTGGCATCTGAGACACGTATTGCATCTGAGCAATTTGATATCACCTTTTTAGACTGTCTATGTGAAAACTTAACCTTGCCAGCCAACCACTGATTAAAATGTTTTCTTCTAAAAGGTTTTTTACTGATCCTGAAGCTGTGGGTATATTTCCATGGGAAGGGAGGTTAGGCTGGACTGATGCGCTGGGGCAGGTGTGTGGTTAATGGAGCAGACTATCATGACCTCCCTTCCACTCCACCACTGGGATCAATGGGACTGTTGAACCTTTGAATGATCACTCTGCATCAAGAAGAGGAGGAGGAGGAGGAGGAGGAGGGTAGGCGATGGTTGTCTGATGAAAATGGAGGCGCATTTTCTTTTTCGCTTTCTTTTATTTTTTTGTCAGGCTGATGAGGTTAGCTCCTCTTGTGAATTGGGGGGGGGGGGGGTCAGCCTAGTCTCCCAGATTAAATCTCTTAACCTGAGACATGTTGGAGGTGTTAAACTGGAAGAAGGGGGAAGGAGGGGAGAGGGCTCAGAACTAGGGATTAGAGATAAACAGGCGTTTGCCGTCAAAGATCTCTGATGTGGAGTAAATGTGTAACTGACTCTCCTAGTACGTTCATCTTGAGAGGGTCCTAGAGGTGCAGAAGAACACTCACTACCCTTCATTTGGAAAATCTGTGTTCATGCAATCCTAAACAGACAAGTGTCAAACTAAAAAGCCTCAGGCTGATCTCTAAATAAGGAAATGCTGGTTGCTTTCTTTGTATGCTTGTTTAGCAATAGGCCTACATGTTTCATGTTTTTAAGAAGGAGAGAAAGTAAGAGAGGAAGACATTTGAAGAGATTGAAAATTCCCTTACAGGGCGTGTTGGGGCAAAAATAATCACAACAAAAAATTGATGAAGTGAAAAAGAAAGAATAAATATTGAGGACATGCAGTCGATCATTATCTTGGAAGCAGAAACAAAGTAGGTGAAAGGAAGACTATGTCCTTCTTGTATTTTTTGGTGATTAATGTTGGAAATGTTGGAAAATGGAGGACTTGATAGCCTTTTATTTTGGAGCAGCAGTATGGACTTTAATTGCCTTTCCACAGTGGTAGACGGTTTGGGACCATACAACACATCATCCCTGTAGGGATTTCAAACTAAACTGTTGAAAACAATTATTTCCCTCGAGTACAGCATTTAAACCCATTCTTTAGCTTTGCCGAAAAAGCCACACTTCATATGTCCTCCCAGCTCCTTCCAAGAAAGCCACGGCTGTTTGACCGTGAGTCGTTTGTGTATGAGGTGCTGAACACTGGAAACCACAGGAAGAAATCTTCACTTATGCGACCGCACAGAAACTCATCAACCCTCCCTAAAAAATAATTATGATGCACTGGAGCAATGCAATTTCCCCCAAGCAAGGGCAAATCACCACAATTACAGCTATTATAGTAATTATCATGATTGTTTGCTGGGCGGATGCCCCGTCTTGTCAACACTGGGTCCCAAGTTGAATTGGTGAAGCTTTTGAGAGGGCGTGAAGGGTTGTCAGTCACACTTGATTGGTCCCCGTAATGAACTGCATCGATGGCACCGCCATCACGTATCACTGCACAGCCAAGGTAGTTGTTCTAATCATAAAGAAGTTCCTAAAATAGCCTCCCTGTTGTCAAAGCTTAGGTCTCCACTGAGGAGCTGGCTAAGCCATGTTTGCTAAATGTCTGGTCTTTTTTGCTCTTCATCTTTTCCTGTCTGCAGGATACCTGTCTGGCGTCGCTGAATTTGAACCAATCCGCAAGGAGCACAGAGTCATTTTCTCCCCAGGTCTCAGACGGTCACAGGTCTGGATGCTCTGGAGTTGACTAGGTGTGCTTTCCTATTAACCACTGTCATTTTTAAGGAGTGCAAAGCTGTAGCTGATCGATAGGGTCGGCCAGCACCGAGCAGGTAGAATGTAGAGGTGGGAGCCTTGCCCAGACACGGGACATTCATCTTCCACCTGCAGTGGTTGCCGTGGCCAGCGGTCAAGTGTTTACACAGTCTGGCCCGCAAACATTCAAGGCCTGGATGTTATTTTTCCTCTTACCAATTGAAAGTTGATAGCCAGTTGGCAGAAGTGTTTCAAAAACGCTTTGAGAAAAAGGTATTTACTGTTGTTCTGCCATAGTGATGCACAGTCTGAGGCCTGACTTTTAGTTCATTATTCAAGATGGAGGCACTAGCATCCACTGTGGGGTCATAATGCATTGATGCATCTTGTGTATGCAGGATGTAAATAACAGACTGAAGCAGGCCCTGATATCCAGTGACTTGAAAAGGTGATAACATTTTGATTATGAATGATCCCACAGTTGTGGTGTCAACCTGCCTTTCTCAGAAAGAACAATTTAATTCACAAAGATTATTTGTTACACAACTGGGATACCTCAAGTCACCCCCCCAGCCATAAACCTCAACCTTAGTCCTAATTACATCTCAGCTAATACCTCAAATCAAGTGTAAACATTGTTGTATTAACAATAGTTTACAGAGTGTCAACACACTGTTTTTGCTAAAGAATCCAAGCAGGGACCATTCTGTAGTAAATTCAGTATTCAGTTGCGTTATTTTATGATCCCCGCAAGAAGACAGTAAGCTTTAGTTACATACCCACTTAGCCTCCTTGTATTCCATTAGGGAAGAAGACTGTTTTTGGTTGTTTAAGGCTAATGTTGTGTAATGTTTCTGTCTTGCTTGGGGGTAGTCAGATTTCCCAAGCATAACGTCAAGTCAAATCTCTGTTCTGATTGAGTCATATCCTCAGTGTGTGGAAATGTAACAATGATTAAAATGCAGTAAGTACATTTGCAGCCAGCAGAAACACGCAAGGGGGTAAAAAAAAAAAAACATCTAATGAATAATTCACGCCTTAAGTCTCAGTAAACAACATTCATAATACACTGAGAAAGCAAGGTGGTGTGTTATGGTACTGGCAGTGTTTAGCTTACGTAGCCTGTCCTGCAAACAAACAATCTTTACACATCAAACAAATCCGCCAAGCACAGAATTGAAGTCTGTGTACGAAACTAAGCTCTTTCTCAGTAGTAACCTGAAATGTTTAATCAATGGTAAATGTTTAACACCCTGACTAACTGCTCAAGTATGCACAGTTTTCTCAGCTGTAAAAAAAATATAGAGAAAGAAAAAAACATAAAATCCTGTTGATCGAGTCGCAATAAGCCATATGAGAACAGGATGACATTAGCTGAAATTACACTTCAGCATTATCTCTTGGCTTTGTGATGGGTTTCAGACAGAGCTCAAAATTCTCTCTGAATGGGACTGAAGAATCAATGTCATTGACCTGATTCAGGGGGATCATTGAAAGTGTTCCCCATTTTACACAGAAAACAGATGACACAGAGGGTGAATTTGCCAAATGTCTTCTGAAATGGCCTCAGGTAAATATTTCTTGTGCTCTGAAAGACTGTCATGAGCAGGGAAATGAAATGTTCCACCAGACAAAAGAGAATATCAGCAGGCTGTCTGAATTAATTGGATTATACCTATAGTTTCAGGATGAACCAAATGACCCTTGTTCAGTCGGGAGCCTCTCTCTTGTATCTGCTGATTGGTCCACATTGTTGTGGGTTTTCCTCAGTAACCCAATTAATTTGACATCCTCAAGGACTTCTTTTTTAAGACTCTTTTCCACACAGTAGTGTGGACCTAACCGTACCTCATATGTGAGTTTTGTTGCTCCTCCACCTCCTCCAGATCTCGTATGACAAGCCCAAACCTACTACTGTGTCTGGAATTGTATTAATACATCTTATTAATATGTTAATTCATTCAGAGACTTGCTCTGACTGACATGAATTTACCTTTGTCTTTGGATTGTGGGTAAGGTTCATAAATATTTAAATTCTGCCATGCTTAGCACACACACAACATTTTTAACCATTTGGGTATTGTTGTGTACCCACCTGGTAATTAAAATGGATCCCAGTCATGGTCTAAATGTCAGCAGATTGCCTGTTGTTCTCACTCTTTGAAGGGAGTACCAGTGGGAGGGCAACAATTGCAGAAGAGACTTTCAAAATTGTAATTCAGCACTTTCAACAAGGGTTTGGAGGACTCAAAGTCTGACTGTCATTTTGATGAATTGACTTTGGGAAGGCACACCACTAGTACTGAAGGCAGAGCTGGAGCAGTCCTCCACCCCCCACCGTCCTGGAAAGGTCAGCCTCAGGGCTGCTGTTTCACTGTGGTAATAACCAGCGGCCATGTTGCCTCGCACTTCAAAACAGAGGTGCAGAAATTTGTGACACTCCGTGGCACCTTTGCCATGGACTGACATTTAACGGCGCTTGTGAGAACAATACACTTCTTCACAATTGGCACATTCAATAAGACACAAAGACGAGAGTGAGGTCACTCAGCAATGACAGGAAACTACGGCCATTTTACATTTAGAATTAAACTCAGAAATTGGGATTAAATACTTTGTATCATGATACAGAAATATTTTGGGAAAAGGTTTAATTAAATTCACATACAGTATAAGCAACTATTTATATGGCATCCTGTATAGCACACCCCATTGCAACAAGAGCAAAGATCTCCTTCTTACAGATTAAAAAGATATAATTACATTTCACATTACTCTGGGCTGTAGACTGCAGACACACCTGGGAAACTGCCAGCATCCCTGACATACCTGATGCATCCTAATGGCCCTGCATGGATCAATGCAAACTTCTCCCTCCCTAAAAGTACCTTTCAAGCAACGAGTGCCAAAGGGCCATCAACGATTACAGATCGTGCCGTGTGCCTGCATAATAAAATCAGAAGTAGAAGAAACAGTCATTTTGAAAACCAGTCTTTTGTTAGGATTCTTTTGTTAAGTTTACTCCAGCATGCAGCCCTGCATATGGAGTCATTCCGAGCATTAAACTCAGGAAGTGACTGCCTAGCAGTGGAAAAGGCATAACATTTATGCCAGGCTGGTGGTCAAATCAGCATGTAAAGTCAACATAATAAATCAGCCTGATTCATACATCAGTCAGTATAAAGCAGTCAGTCAAACGATAGACAGAGACAAGTGACGTCTGCTCAGATGGTACATTGGTGACATGGGGAACGCTAATCTCAAGGTCACAACAAACACAGTGACTCTAATCTCAAGAACCCACAGTGACTCTAATCTCAACAACACAACAGACAGTGACTCTAATCTCAAGCACACAACAGACAGTGACTCTAATCTCAACAACAGACAGTGACTCTAATCTCAACAAAATACACTGACTCTAATCTCAAGCACACAACAGACAGTGACTCTAATCTCAACAACAGACAGTGACTCTTATCTCAACAACAGACAGTGTTGGCTGTTTACTCTTATGGCTTTCTCTCCTTCTGAGAACCATATGGCCATGTTGGCGTCCCCTCGGGAAAGGCCTGAGGAGGTGATAAGACACCTGAAAAGGACATTTACTTCTTTTACTTTAAAACAGGGGAATTATTTATGGCTTGAAGGATTTGAACAAGAGTGGCTCAGGTCCAGCAAGTCTCTGCAGTAATCCTTACCCTGTCTGATTTATGAAGAAGTTGTGTCGGGTCTCGGAGAAAACAGAGAGATTACACAGTGCTTTTCCGGAAAAATCTTTGCTGATGGGCATGGTTAATCAATCATTTCGATTGAGCTCACTGCTTAGGGAAGATGAGCATTTCTGAGGTTGTATGGGCTGTGTAGCAGAGGTTGCAGCCATGATATCACCATTCAGTGCAACCTTCACTGCCAACAGCTACCTTTGTCGGTCAGTGATTACTAGCACACCCTAATTGACCCTCTTTGCCGGAGGCAAATGAGCAACAGCTCAAATACTTTTTCTTTGAGAGGCTGGACAGAACAACACATCGATACGCCCCTCTTTATTTGAGTTTGGACGTTAAAAGGTGCCATTACGCGTCCATCTGACCCTGTTTGACCCCTCGCAGATTGGACCCATTTCCCCAGACCCGTGAAGCACAGACACTTTCATACCGTCCCCCTTATTCCAAAATCTCAGATTTCGAGGGGTCATGCCCTCCCCAGAGGTTCAATCATATCTCTCTTATTGCTTTTTTACCACTGACGGCTTGAAACATGACTGAGACCTTCTAATAGCATTTTTTTTCTATTGATGAAATGTCCTTTTTTAGGGAAGCTTATCTTGTCTTTGCTCCTGTTAGGTTAAGTTGCTTCCAGTTATAGGGAGTTGAATTTGAAGTGGTCAATCCATAAACCTTTTTTTTTCTTTACATTTCTTGGATGACTTTTGGTCAACATTTTTCAGTTTTGGGTCAAAATGAATTTCTGAAAAAGAAAGAATTTCTCTTAAAGATTAAGATATGTAGAACCCATGATGAGCAAAAGATTTTATGTATTATCATTTATTTTATATTCTATTTAGGTTGTTAATAGCTATAACAACTCATTCTAATATGTTGCACAAATCTCACTTAATCCCAATTGGAAAACAATACTGGTGGTGTTTGGTGTTGTCTATGGCAGCCCACTCTCTGCCTTTAGAGGAGAACACACTGCCCCCTGTGTGTGGAAATGGAAATGTCCCATATACAGTACACCACTGTCCAACATTATTTTTATAACACAATAGGCCTACAGCATGTTATATGTCTTGACACCCTAAACCCAAAGCAAAGTACAAATACCCAGCGTCCAACCAAACTGCACAATATAGCTCAAAACATGAGCCTGAAAAGCATTTGATAAAACCCCTTACAACATTTTTGGACCATTCCCTACATTCTCTAGAGTATATTAAATCCAAACACACCTGACATCACAAAGTGCAAGAAAATAATCAAAATAATTAATAGAAATTGATACCTGAATGACTTTAGTGTAAAGAGAGTGGAGGATGATGTCAGTGCTGCTCCAGTTTGGTCTTTCACCAGTCTGAGCTCACATCCACTGACTGGATCACTACAGGTTTGGGGTCTGTCACCAGTCTGAGCTCACATCCACTGACTGGATCACTACAGGTTTGGGGTCTGTCACCAGTCTGAGCTCACATCCACTGACTGGATCACTACAGGTTTGGTGTCTTTCACCAGCCTGAGCTTACATCCACTGACTGCATCACTACAGGTTTGCCACCCTGCTTAGTTAAGTTTCACTGGATTGTTCTCCCCGCAGCACCAGGCAGAGAACTTCAGAGAGCCATTCAGTCTCACTGATATCCACAGCGCTGATCGTTTTTAACCACCTCCTCCAGCACACACAGTCACTCACATACACATACTCACTCTAAGACAGACACACACACACACGGACACACAGACACACGCGCGGCCACTTTCTAAGACATACACACACACACACACAAAAGAAACAGAGAATAAGCCAAATAATTGAATTCAGTCACGACCCTAAGGCCACACACATCGTGCTGCTGGCTGGAATGTATGGCTGTCATCCCTTTGTCCAACTGCATGAAAGCTTTCTATGGACAGACTTACTAATATTCCATTTACTTATCTAGCATAGGGGCACATTAGGGGCAAAATAACCTCCTTCATTTGAACAGACTGAGAAGGCACAAGCGTGGGGTGTTGTTTTCAGTGAACGTCTGATTTCAAACATTGTTCATCCATAAAACAAAACCGTCCTCTGGAGAAACTCACAAAATGACTTTTATTTGATGAGGGGATACTATGGTTAAGGAGTCTATTCATGATCCAAGGCTTTTTTGCAAAAAATGTTTAGTGATTATACTCAACAAAGTACAGAGATTAGTTGTTCTCTTCATCTTGGTGTGTTCTTAATAAATCAGTGTACAAAACACCAACATCATATAACAAGGAAACAAGCAAGCCCCTTAAAATGAAGCCTGTCTCATTGATACAAATGCAACTCAGTTATTTGTGTCTCCGAAGTAGTTCAGTTTGTATGTCAGACTCTCCAGCAATCCCCTGGGCGCTTGAAAAAGGATTTTGTAAATTTTGTAAAAATCACCGCTGTGTTCATCCTTCAGCTAGGCTGCAATTAAGTAACACAAAATGCTTTAACAAGCTTACATTCACACACACACACACACACACACACACACACACACACACTTTCTGTTCTCAGATACAGAGGACTAAAAGCACACACACAAACATACACACGCACACACAAACACAAGTGTGTGCACGCGCACATACACACATACACACACACACACACAAATACCACCCGGGGAGAGCAAACAGACTCAGACTGGCCGTTCATCCCCAGCTGAAGCAGAGGCTCCAATTCTGGCCAATTACGAGACTGGGGAAACCAATCTGTCAGAGAGGAGAACTCGCTGAGCTATTGATCTGTTTATACAATCCGCTCACCTTCCCTCCTGCATGTTTTAGCCCATCTCCACCTGACACGGCCCAGCGGGTGGGGTCAGCTCCGCATCGGCCGCTGACGTCACACGGAGGCAAAACCAGAGCCAGTCAACCGGAGCAGCAGTGGTGGATGCAGAAAACAGATGGCTCTCCCTTAACTAGTGAGCATGCATCGCTCTATATGCACAGAGGTCAATCAATCTGCAGACACACCCCCCATCCCTGTCTGTGCTCCCGCATTTGCATGTTTTTCAGGCCCGTCGCTTAGCAACTCTGTTTTTTAAGATGCTTGGCTGCCGTATGTATACTCTTTGCACACATATTCACAGACAGCCTATTGGATTCAGTGTTGTTAAGTGTTCTTGAACCTCGCTCCCATTTGCCAGGGCTTCCAGTGAGGAGGTGCCGCTCTGACTGTCTAAAGAGTCCTGTGTAAAAGCACGCACACCCCTCCTCTTCCCCACCACACCTGAGAGGGGAGAATTCATTTAAAGCCCTTGCTCTTCCTCGCCAGGAGCCGTCGGGCCTCTAGAAGGCAAGCCAGAGTGGAAGGCTGCCAGAGCACCGGGGGCAGAGTAATTAGTCTTAAGGTCACCTTCATAACTCAGGGGAGGGGGGGGGGGGGGGGGGGTTGTGTTGTAGTGGGATGGGAAGGTGCTTTGTCCAATGTATGTTGGTGTTCACCTGCATTGCTGACCCATGGTGCTGAGTCCTTGTTTTAACATCAGTCAATCTGGAAGCTAGAAAATAGAGGTATCAACCAGGGACCCACTGGTCCACTAGCTGCTTTTGAAGCCATTATGCTTGGATTGAACTACTCGACAATGTACTGGATGTTGAATGTTGCTGGATGTTTTGCTGTTGTGCAGCCCGCACTCTTCCCAAAACTGGAAATACAATTTAAGAAGTACAAAATCAACTTTCATCTACATCAGACTTTCCATTTTGCACCATTTTGCCACGGTTCTACAGCGTATTCTCTTGCTTTCTTGAGTTTCTAAAGCCCTGTATGATTTCCATCAAACCAACAATCATTTTTCCCCATTTGTCAGCTGACAGCATGGCAGGACCCCTTAAACCATTTTCACTCTGTCTAGCAACCTCATTCACCTTTGTTCTGCCTGCTGTGGTCTGTCTATCACTGGAACACTGGTTATATACACTCACAGAATGGCTACCTAATGACTGCTGCCTGTCAAACTGAACAATGAAAACCGCCTTACAATTTACACACAGACAGACTGGGCATTCATTTCAAACATGCATTGTGTGAAGATGTGACCGCCACTACAGAAGAGTATGTGCTCTGACTGCCATTCCATCGAGCCTGGCTCTTTGGCATTGTGGTCAGAGTGCATGTTTGGCACCCTGTAGGCCGGGGTTAAAGTCCAGGTGGGGTGACCACGCTCTCCCTTTGCTACAAATGGTTTCAGAAGTGGGATGGCTCGCAAGGGTGCGCTTCCCGAAAGTGAGGGCAGTGTCTTCTTCTAAAAGCTGGATTTGTAACATTGCATTTATCTGTTATTGGACTTGCTGTACAACATGCAGTCGGTCATAGAGAGATGAAAGACCATACTCTCCACTCTTCTCCAGGGACTGGATTTGCCTTTCCTTAGAACTTGCATTTACTGCGAACATTGTGCTTTTTCTGACGAATACACAGTTCAAAGGGAAAGTTGAGCGCTGATGCGTGTAGGTACTGAGACAGCTTTTGTTCACAGTGGAGAGATGACACACAACATGCATACAAACACACACAGACACACAGACACACAGACACACACACACACACACACACACACACACACTCACACACACACACACACAGACACACACACACACACACACACACACACACACACACACAGACACACACACACACACACACACACTCACACACACACACACACACACACAGACACAGACACACACACACACACACTCACACACACACACACACACACACACACAGACACACACACACACACACACACACACACACACACACACACACACACACACACACACACACACACACACACACAGACAGAGATACACTCATACACACAGACAGTAATGGGCAGTATTTCTGATACGTGTATTAAAAATATGTATTTGAAATACAAAATAGTATTTTGTCATTTGTGTTGGATGAGCCAAATAAGAAAATTGCAATTTGTGTAGAAATAGTGTAGTGTTCAGTATTCCTCAGATCCAGAACAATACGTTATCCAAAATTGTAAACATGATGATGTCACATGGGTGCATCTGCAAGCATCTTTGGGTGAGCAGCGTTTTTGCCTGGCTTATTTAGACATGAAAAGTGAAGGATTAATGTTTTCATTTGTCTTCTCCGATTCAGTGTGAAGACCATTTTATAGTCCAGGTGACGAGAGCAACAAAAACTGACATAAAATGACAACATTTGTGTCTGCCAGGACAGCACAGACCATATCACCGGCATGTAAACTTTTGCGAGGGTGCAGGCAATGAAAGTTGTTGTTGCTTTCTCTGATTGAAGGACAAGACATTTGATGTACGTTTTTTGCCTTCTTGACATGGCTACCGTTCTAGCTGGCTTGAATACCCCCCTTCATGACAATGTGCTTCTCAAAACAGATATGTAATGCTGTCAATCGTTATCAAATGATCAAATGATCAAATATGCCTATGTACAGTGGAGGTTTGTGATGTCTTGTCAAGTCACCTTGAAAATACATTTTATTTTGATACATTTTGTGATGGTATTTTAGTTTGACACTTCTACAATTTCATGTAGCTTATATTAAAATACATGTGGAAGTATTTTTTTGCCCATTCCTGCACAGAGACACTTCAGAATCTTCCATTTGTTTGAGATGCAAGATCAAACACTTTCCTCATGGTTCCACAGAGGCTACAATGGTGGTGTTATAACTGGAGACATGTTGGACAGAGTCTCAGCTCTGGGTCCACCACTGACAACCATAATGAGGGGATGGTCCTCTGATCACCAGAGTGCACAGTGTGTGAAGCCTTCTGTCAGCGTTCCCCTGGATACCTGTGATGTGTCCGACAGTATTCTACATTAGTTATTAAAGTCTCATTATAATGTCATTAAAGTCTAATTACTATGACTAACTGCCTTGACGGTAAACAAACGTGGAATGTCTCATTATAAAACTATGATTGCACTTACTGTTACAAATTCCAGGCACATACTGACTTTCCAGGGCATTTAGTAACAGCCATGCAGTAAATGTGTTAATATTTATCCCTTCATTTGTTTAAAAGCAACTAATTAAGCCTTACTTGTTTCGCTGTACTTATAGCTCTGTTTGTGTGTGTGTGTGTGTGTGTGTTTGTGTGTGTGTATGTGTGTGTATGTGTGTGTATGTGTGCGTGTGTGTGTGTGTCTGCGTGTGTGTGTGTGTGTCTGCGTGTGTGTATGTGTGTGTGTGTGTGTGTACGTGTGTGTGTGTGTGTGTACGTGTGTGTGCGTGTGTGTGTGTGTGTGTGTGTGTGTGTGTGTGAGTGTGTGTGTGTGTGTGTGTATGTGTACGCATGAATGTACATGTGTGTATGTGTGTGTGTGTGCGTGTGTGTGCGTGTGTGTGTATGTGTGCGTGTGTGTCTGTGTGTGTGTGTGTGTATGTGTGTGTGTGTACGTGTATACGTGTGTGTGTGTGTGTGTGTGTATGTCTGTGTGTGTGTGTGTGTGTGTGTGTGTGTGTGTGGGTGTGTACGTGTGTGTTTGTGTGTGTGTGTGTGTGTGTGTGTGTGTGTGTGTGTGTGTGTGTGTATGTGTAAGCATGAATGTACGTGTGTATATGTGTGTGTATGTGTGTGTGCGTGTGTGTGTATGTGTGCGTGTGTGTCTGTGTATGTGTGTACGTGTGTACGTGTGTACGTGTGTGTGTGTGTGTGTGTATGTGTGTGTGTGTGTGTGTGTGTGTGTCTTTGTGTGTCTGTGTGTGTGTGTGTGTGTTTGTGTGTGGGTGGGTGTGTACCTGTGTGTGTGTGTGTGTGTGTGTGTACGTGTGTGTGAGTGTGTGTGTGTGTGTGTGTGTGTGTGTGTGTGTGTGTGTGTGTGTGTGTGTGTGTGTGTGTGTGATTGATGCTCTAAATACTCTCTCTAAGTAAGTATGGTGTGAGGATGAAAACGTTGGATTCATGCAAAGTGTCAAAACCCAGTTGGGCTGTCTCCTCTCCTCTTAAACAAAGACTTCCTGGGAACTTAGATAATCAGCATTTGAGATGCTCGAGAGTATGCATTTTTAATGTTCTGTGTTCAGCACCATGCTGTCTGGAAAGCTGGACTCTTTCTTTTAACTCACCAGCACTAAGAGACAGACTTCCCTCTGGTGTATTTTTTTGCGGATTCCAACAATTACATGTCAATATAAGCATGATCCACAGGCAGAGATATGAATGTTGTTTCATGGTTGGTAAAGTTTCAATTCATGTTATGAACTTTTCTTCCACTACATGGGAACTGCTCAAAATTCAGTTGGGCGTGCAGTGTGGCAATTGACATTTTGCTCACACGAAAGAAGTTCACGCCTTCTGCCCAGAGAGCTGGGAGAAATATTATCATGTGACAATGAAATGAGCAGACACTTCGTCATTCTTACTTGTCGCTCGGTAACAGAACACCTGAAACTGCAGATAAGGCGAGGTGAGTCTTGACTGCAAAAGCTCTGGTGGAGCAGTCAGAACCCCTGTGAAAAGGGTTGCATCTGCAGTGCTGCAAAGGCAAACAGTGCCCTCTAGTGTTTGCTTTAAATATCCCTTAAAATTATGATGCTGAACTATGCTGAACCTCGCTGATGATGTCTTCACAATGAATCTTGTTATGCATACATTTCACATTCAAGAAATTGATTACAGTCAAAGGAGAGCATAAGTTAACTTTCCTTTCGATAACACAGTTAAGATTAAAAAAAATTCAACCAGTCTCCCAAAAATCATCTTAATACAGCATGAAAAATCATGATGGCTAAATAGCCAATGGATGAAGACATTAATAAATGGATAAATACATACATTATTTCATAGATCTGTGAATCAGGTTGCATGGGTTTAAACAATGCGCTATCGTAAAAGTGATCAGTAGTCATTCTTAACAAATGCCCATTGATGTCTTAGTATGGTGTAAGATTCTCTCTATATTTAGGCTACTACACTTAATCACAAAAGGTGGTCTCGGTGGTTGTAGAATGGAGTCTCAATCAAGGAGCTTGAAGTGGTTTGGATCAGAGCCAAAGATATTTATTGTAGCAGACAAGAAATATCACTAAGTACTTTTCTGAGTCTAAGCATCTAAAGTACCGGTGGAGCAGAGTTCTTTCAGGGCACACGCAGCCTGCGTGGATCCGTCCTGGAGAGGAGATGGTGTCGTGATTCTTGCTCTGATCGACCTGAGTCTAGCGTGCAGCCCAATTTAACCAGTATAATTACGTAAGTCAAATAGAATGTATAACATCTCTACCAAAGGATTACACACACACACATATGAACACGTAAACAGTCTCATGAGCTCATCGATGCCCTTGCCCTTGGGCCTGATAGAATGGGCGCCTTTGAGGAATGCTACCCAGCACACACACAGAGGGGCCTAAGCAGACAGAGTGGAGCTGTATGCAACGGGCATCATATGCCTTCAGTATACGTTATGGTGACCTGTTAACCTTACTGGGATCTGGGCCTACATGGTCCCTCAGGAGGGCCTGAAAGTGATGGAGGTACCTACACTAGAGATCTGTACATGAGAAATACACCAGAATCTAACATTCCTCCCTCTTGATCATTCTTAAACATAGTTAAAAACATCAACAACAACAGTGTATTTCTGGAAACCCTAAACAATAAACATCTTACATTGCTCTGACTGTATTTTATTATGATATGGAAGAAAACAAAAAGGGGAAGGAGGGTGAGGGATTGGAAAATAAAGGACAGAAAATAATAAAACCAGGATACTTTGTCACTGGGAAACCCAGGGTAGGTTCAGTGGGTCACTCAGGGGAAACCCTAATTAAAGTTGGTGAGAGAGGGGAAGGGAAGGTAAAGTAAAAGTGAGTGTAATCTAAACAATTTTGGGGAGATGGGTTGGGGGACGGGGGATTCCATTCTCAGGTATGGCCTTTAGAGCGGTCACCTTGGGAAAAGGGGGCATCTATGGAGGGTGTTCCATAGGCAGCGATGTACTAAGGGATCGTGAAGGGGACAGCAAGGTAAGGTGGTACCTGTCAGGAGGTTTGCATTAACCCACAAACCAAACAAGCCTGCGCTCCTTTAGCTTTGGCCAATCGTGCGCAGCCTGCAAGAAGGTGTTATCTCTGTGGACCTCATAATGGCTGTCAATGTCACAATTTCCTTCTGTACACAAATAACATATCAACAGGGTATACGACACATGACATTTCATTTTGGGGAACAGTCATTTCAAGAGTCTTCTCCTGGGACGGCTGATGAGGAGGGCAACAGTTCGTGGTGAGGAAAGTTCAGAAGATGGCAACACAGTTCAGATGGTGCAGATAGCCAAGCTATCTCAGGATCTCGGTCGTGATGACGATCTCCAGGTTTCCAGCCACGGGGTACATAGGATTTAAAGAACAAGAGCAGTATCAGTTGGGGGGAAGGCAATTGCAAGCCTTCAAACAATTTGTTAATCTAACACAGTTATGGCATGCTTTAATGCTTAGCAGCTAAACATTCATCTTGATTACAGTAAACACATTTATAGCAATAAGCAATTGTGATTCTAATCTAGGAAGTTGTACCACCAAAAACCTATACCAACATCTCACCTGGACTGGTTCGAGAGGACAGAGGAGAAACCTGCACTTTAATTCCCTAATCTTCCTTTTGTCACCTTTGCAACTAAGCCCTCCGTTAAAATAAAAAATCCACAGGAGAAATTAAAGTCTTCCCGCACTCTTACCTCCCTCTTCTCACCTACTCTGTAACACAGACGTGAAATTTTGCCAGCCCAGTGAATGTCAATCTCAGTCAGTTGGCGCGACAACTAATTTACAGTGGCTTGCATGTATCCACTTTGTTTTGTTAGCAACCCTAACAGCAGATGGAGTAACTAACAGTATCTGATACGGCCCTTCGTATTTGGCCTCAAGCGGAACTCTTTGTGGTTTGTGAATCATGACCCACTGTCCAGGCACCAGAGAGTGTCCTCCCTCTGGCGGCTCAACCCAAGCCTCTTTGACTTGGTTGGACGTCAGCTGGAGGGTCTCTGAGAGCTTGATGCAGTAGTTCATCAATGCGTCTGAGGTGAGGTGCACATCGGCTGTGCGCAGGTCAATTGAGCCTGGGAAGCTGAAGAACCGGCCAAACACCACTTCGTAGGGGGACAGACCCACATCTTTGTTGTGCGTAGCTCTCATGCTACTCAGCACAATGGGGAGCGTGTCCACCCAAGGTGTTCCTTCTTGATGCATCTTTGCCAGTCTTTCCTTCAGTGTTCTGTTTGCTCGTTCCACCTGTCCTGACGATTGCGGGTGGTAAGGACAGTGAAAAGACCATTCGATGTTCAGCATTCGGCATACCTCTGCACAGACTGCTCCAGTGAAGTGACTTCCATTATCCGAGCAGATCTGATCTGGTAGGCCATAACGAGGAATGAAATCTTTGACAAACACTTTGGCTGTGTGGGCAGCTGTTCCTCGGCGGGCAGGGTAAGCTTCAATCCAACGAGAAAATGTGTCGATGACCACGAGGACGTCTCTGTATCCTTTGCACGCCGGCAGTGTGATATAATCCACTTGAAGGCAACGAAAAGGACCAGGTGGAGCAGGGACCTTCAGCATGGGAAGTTTTACTTTCCGATCATGGTTGTTTTTCATACAGGTGACACATCGCTTCACGACATCTCTTGCCACACCGGTGAATTTTGGATTCCACCAGACTTGACTAAACCTGTTGCGCATCTTTTCCACACCCACATGTCCTAGTGAGTGAAGTTGCGTGGCTAGGTATGGCAGTAAGTTCTGGGGGGCCACCGTTCTCGTTCCATGTAGCCACACCGTGTCATCGTGTAGTTTTGCACTGTTTCCCATCCATTCCCATTTCTCCTCTTGGCTCGCGGCGTTTTGCATTTCCATTATGCTGGCCAAGCTTTCCTTCCGCCATTCTTCGTTTTCAGATTCCTTTTTTAATCGTAGGCATTTTACGTAGTCGTTTTCCGTTCCGAGGTCAGTTTCCATTTCAACGTTTCCATTTCTCCTCCTCTCTTTTTGTCTTGCTGCTTTTCTGGATGAGTCATCAGCTAGCGCGTTACCACGGGCTTCTGGGGTGTCCAAGTTCGTGTGAGCTTTCACCTTGACCACCGACAGTTCTATGGGAAGTAGCATTGCGTCCAAGAGATCTGCTACCGCGTTAATGGCGCCAAGCACTGTGAAGATCTTGAGGAACTGGTCACAAGAGGCCACAACAGGACTCATGTGGGCGAGGCCTTGATTGGCCAGACGGTAGTCCACCGTCAGTCTCCAGGATCTATTCCGTTTCTTCACAGGCCACACCGGGGCGTTGGAGGCAGATTGAGTCTTGTAGATGATTCCTTGGTCACACAAATCTTTGATGATTGGCTTCAGTCCATCGACAGCAGCTCGGTTGAGCGGGTATTGTTTCACACTTGGAAGAACTTTTCCAGTCAACATCACAGGTTCCATTTTCAGCAGGCCGCAGTCAGCTTTTCCCTTGGTCCTCATGGGGTGGTCTTGTTGCAAGTACAAGGCCTTCAGAGGTGTCTCTTTGGATGAGGGCAGTGGTTGATGACTGGCCTGTGGCTGAAGCAGAGGAGGGGCTGATTGAGGTTGGGGTGACAGGTAGCCCTGTTGAGGTGTGAGTGGCAGTGGAGGCATATGGGCTCCCATAGGTGACTGAATCACGTGCATTGGTTGGTAGGGCCCGTGGATTGCTCCTGCATAGCATTCATCTGTTCCAAACACGCTTGCGTGAGATTCCACCTCATGGCCACCAGATGGCGCTGTCCCTATTTCGTAATCGGGAGGGGCTGAGAGCTCTGGGTACTGCCCTGTGGCCGCCCCCTGTTGGTCCCACCCCCCTGGATGACCCTGCGACGCAACTCTTTCCAACGCCAGTGTCTGTCTGGCCACTTCGTCAGCAGCTTCAAATTTTTGTTCCAGCTCCGCTAAAAAAACCTGGAACAACTGGTCTTTGCGCTGGCACTCCTCTCGTCCCTTTATAAATGCATGTTTCACAAACAGTCGTTTAAATTGAGACATCACCATTTCAAAGTGCTCTTGTAGCAAACACACTTCAAATCAAATTCAATTCAACTTTCCAAAATATGTTAGCTGTAACTTTAACCACAATGTGTCTTAGCGACACACTACAAATTAAATCCCATTAAACTTTCCAAATTCAGTAGCTGTATTTTAACCACAATGTGTTTCTCACACACTATAAAACAAATCAAAATGCAACTTCCAAGTTCAGTAGCTGTATTTTAACCCCAATGTGTGTTCTCTGTGTCTCACACACTGCGAGTGAAAAATTCCATCCTTATCTCTACAGCTGGCTTCAGCTGCTCCTTTCAACCACTCGCACGTTGGCCCCCACCCTCGCCCTCCTTCTCTGTCTCAGAGAGGGGAGAATAGTGCACGCTGCGAATAATTCTATAAAATTCTAATTCTAATTCTAATTTAGTTCTAAAACCACCCGCGGCCAGCACTAAGGACTTTCACGCTAACCCAGAGCGTGGCTGTGTGACAGCAAAGAGCAGAGCCTCCTTCTCCTCTCCACGGCTATTGACTAACAAATAAAACCAATGGAAGGTGTCCGCGAAGCGTGATACTCCACCTCTGATTAGACTGGTCCGATTAGACAAGCTCCCTGTGTCTCAGCACAAAGGCTTATTTATCTGCCGCGGCGTCTTTTAGAACCCAGGTGTCCAAGCTGTCCGGAAAGCTTATTAACGACACCACACTTATACAGATACGGCGATCCTGTATACCTCGACTGTAAATCTATCCAAGCCTTCAGAAAATAATTGTCACAAACGGTTTCCAGTCTTAGAACCAGCTAATCATAGAAACAGCCTTCACACAACCTGGCCAAGTTTAGTTCAGGACACGTAAGCAACCGCTGTAGTCTCGACTTTCGAAGCAAAACTCCGAGCCTGACGTCCAACCCCTCTACAGAATACGGCGAGACTGATAGAGTTTCGTGTACACACAACCAAATAGCTATATCAAACAAACATTTATAACAAACAAAGCATGTATCCAATGACCCCAGCGCTAGAATCACTGATACAGGTTAATCATCCTTGATGGTACAACATTCCCACTCTTTTTTTGTTTTAACTGAGTAGCAGATTAAAAAAGAGACAATGCCAACAGACTTTAATCTAAACTAGTTCAATGACTTCGTATGGAGCAAACGTGTGGGCATGTAAACGTCACCTTGTTCCCAGGGGCCACGCCACGGCAGTCAGCAGTCGGGCAGTGCAGAGTCCTCCGTGGTGTTGGTATTGGAGCGATCTGGCTTCCGTCCGGATGCGGCCTTCTTAGGAGTGCGATGATCCTCAGGTCAGGCAAGGGTTCACAGGCGTCACGTCGCGACCAGTAGAAGCCGGGTTTTTGGCACCAACTGTAAGATTCTTTTCTATATTTAAGCTACTACACTAAATCACAAAAGGTGGTCTCGTTGGTTGTAGAATGGAGTCTCAATCAAGGAAGCTGAAGTGGTTTGGATCAGAGCCAAAGATATTTATTGTGGCATACAAGAAATATCGCTAAGTACTTTTCAGAGCCTAAGTATTTAGTCGAGGTGGAGCAGAGTTCTTTCAGGGCACACGCAGCCTGCGTGGATCCGTCCTGGAGAGGAGATGGTGTCGTCTCTCGTGATTCTTGCTCTGATCGACCTGAGTCTAGCGTGCAGCCCAATTTAACCAGTATAATTACGTAAGTCAAATAGAATGTATAACATCTCTACCAAAGGATTACACACACACACATATGAACACGTAAACAGTCTCATGAGCTCATCGATGCCCTTGCCCTTGGGCCTGATAGAATGGGCGCCTTTGAGGAATGCTACCCAGCACACACACAGAGGGGCCTAAGCAGACAGAGTGGAGCTGTATGCAACGGGCATCATATGCCTTCAGTATACGTTATGGTGACCTGTTAACCTTACTGGGATCTGGGCCTACATGGTCCCTCAGGAGGGCCTGAAAGTGATGGAGGTACCTACACTAGAGATCTGTACATGAGAAATACACCAGAATCTAACAATGGTCTAAAGGTCATTGATTTGTTATACAAATGGAACAAAAATGAGTTGGTGCAAAAAAGCTCATGAAAGCACCCTCATGAACAAAATATTTCAAAAGTGGTTGAAATAAAACTCAGACAACAAACAAACACAACACAACAAACACAACAAACACACTGCAGGCTTTATGGAGCCATCTTGCATCAAGAGAGCTCTTTAATGACCTTAATTGAGTGTAATGGTGGGCTATTATTCCCAAGGCCACTTCCTACCAACTCTTTTCCTTTTTCAGTGAGGGGGAAAATGCATGTATGCCAACAACACATACAGTAAATTAACGACCCATGGCTTATGGCCATGACATAATGGCTGGAGG
This sequence comes from Sprattus sprattus, assembly GCF_963457725.1. Lineage (NCBI taxonomy): Eukaryota > Metazoa > Chordata > Actinopteri > Clupeiformes > Clupeidae > Sprattus > Sprattus sprattus. The sequence goes on along the minus strand of NC_137916.1, from coordinate 10,825,397 downwards.
TAAGAGCCAAGAAGAGGAAAGGAAAATTCTGATCTAACCGTTTGGACTTGGTTGACTTTCTCTTACACAATGCACAATGCACAATGCATACAACAACACAAGCTTCTGCACTTATTCTGTCATGTCTGTGATGAAGGTACTGAGGAAAACAAGAGGGCAGGGCACACTCCCTCCTTAATGCCATGACACGGAGCTGGGAGGTCTCAATGAGTGGTGATGACATAATAATAAATAGCCATCACACACACACACATACACACAGACACAGACACACACACACACACACACACACACACACACACACAGACACACACACAGACACACACACACACACACACACACACACACACACAAACACCTTCAGACACATGCACACTCACTCTTGTACCCACACTACTCTCATCCATTTCCTCTCTCCCCAAAGGCTGATCTCTCTGTCAAATCCCTCCCTCACTCTCTCTCTCTCTTTCTTTCTCTCCTCCTTCCTCCTATAGTGAAAAAGTCAGTTCTAGCTACATGTTTAGGAGAGCTGTGGATGAGGAAGATGAGCGATGATAATAAAGTGACGTGTGTGTGTGTGCGCGCGCATGTGTATGTGTGTGTTGGGGAAGTACTACAGAGAGGGTCCTCCCTTTACTGCACTGTTCCATCTGGTTTTCTTGTGTGGAGATCTACAGATAGAGGTTCTCTACCACAGAACAGATTAACTGTAGAAAGAATGTCAGTTAAAAGTATAAACTTATCAGGTCACAAGGAATACACCAGAAAGTAGCCCGTCTTCAGACGTACATTTTAAGGTAAGTCTTAAACACTTTATATGCTGTTGACTTAATACTGGCGTATTATTTTGATGATTCATACTACAATCACTGTAAAAAAAAAAAACGCTAAATGTCATTTATTTTATTTTATTATTGTTTGAAACACGACGAACACAAGTGGACACCATGCTGTACATTTTTATGGGTAAATAGATCAGAGTAGAAATTTCACTGTGATTTAAAAGGGAGTGATGTACAAACAATCCAGTAACCAAGTCGTCTTTTATGTTGAATGGTCTACAATATTTCCAGTTCTTTTGTGTCTTTGTCTTAACTTTGCCTTCTTTTCAATAAAACATCTTACTTTCCAGACTTCTTACATGACTAAAATGTTATATATAGAGCAACTGTACTTTTCAAGTAGTTTTGGTGAATTGAACAAAATCTAATGAAATTATCCTTAAATAAACTTATGCTAATTTAATCTTCATGCCAGATAAATAAGACCACTGAGGACACTGGGCCACTGAGGTTCTCACCCTATCAGACACGCCCAGCAATCTTCTTCCACCTCCTCCTCCTCCTCTGTGCCCTGCGCCTCCTCCGATCCTCAGAGTTCCACAATGACAGGAAAAACAGAAGTGCCGGAGGAGCCCATGGCGGCGGAGACCATGACGGCAGAGACCATCCCACTGGGAAAGCATTCTCACACCCAGTCCTTCGACCACCTCACTCTCCGCACAGAGAGCACCGTCTTCAGCCTCGCCCACACGGAGTCCCTGTGGACCACTGCCCCCCCTCCCAGAGCCTTCGAGTTCTACCGTCACGCAATCCTCCTCATGTCCACTGGGGGCAGCGTGCTGCTGGTGGGCTTGGTGTTGAGTGGCCTCTTCTTTGCTGGAATATCCAAGTTCAGTACAGGCATCATGGGCCCGGCACTCCTCTCCATTGGTCTGATGGTGCTGATGGTGGGGCTGGTTCTCATCCCTGTCACCCGGGAGATGAATAAGCACGCCATGAAGAAGATGTACACTTGCTACAAACCACAACAGTTATGAGAATGCTGAAGGCATGTTTTGCATTGCGCAATATGGGATATGCTGAGAGGGAATGCGCACCATAGCTTGTCTTGTTAAGTGTCAAATGACATTGAATGCACTGTGGTGACAGGTGCTTTGAGAAAGTCTGAGACAGTTGTGCCAAATACAGAGATTATTCAGAAGCATGCTTATGTTTAGAAGTTGATGCATCAGTGTTAAGAAAAATGACATCACTTTGTGATGAAAGGGCTATGGCAGCGAGGATAGTGTTAAATAAGACGTGCATGTTCACATTGCTGAAAAAACATCTGAACGTTTTGTGTTCAGATTTTATACTGCAGAATCCATCAGACTGATGAATGGCTATTTTCCTCTTTTGTGTGTCCAAAGCTGAGTGGTATTTTATTGACATTATTACCTTAATTTTGATCTGTAATTGAAAATCCAGTCTCGTCAGGCTGAGGACTATTCACATGAAATAGGCATCTTTATGATGTTATAAATAAGCTGCATCGGGTCAATATAGCTATTTTTCAATATTCATATTCTCAAAGTGGGGCGTCTTCTTTTGTTTATTTGGGTTATTCCATTTTTGTGTATTTGCATTTTTACCTCTGAAAGACCAACACCAAACGGCATGTTTGAAAATACAAACACACTTTAACGATGTAATTGTCATGCTTCTTGTACGTGTTGAATATCATGAAAACTTGTAGACGTAGAGAGTGATCTGCAATGAATTTATTTGACTGACGGCTACATCATTTCACTAGTTCACACAAATACACACGCTCCTATCGGCTAGAATTTGATTAGCAAATCATTTTCAGGTAGGTCGCAACCTGCAGAAGAGTCCGCACTTAAGGTGTAGCCTAGTCTGTGACTTTTATGATAATGAAGGTAGACTTTATTACAAAAACTTGTCTAATAAATCATAACCTGCAGGCTACGGTCAATTCCAAGGATCACCTCAGGACCCTAATTTCTATTGAATTGCATTGTGAGCTAAGAGATGTGTCCACCTGTGCAACTTTGAATGTTCCCACGTCACCATGGGCGGTGCTCTCAGCAGGTGTGCTTTGAGGGCGTTATGCGTGTCGCTTGGTGCGAGTTCTTCCGCTACTTTCATAAAACTAGTTTCGCAACAATGGACCTGAAATTTCTAGGTGGTTGTGTGCCGTTATTTTCTCTGGCCATTGTTTTTGACATCGTAGGTCTAGTAATTCTCTTCGTTGGGATATTTGCAGATTTGCGACAAGATGGTCAGTTTTACGGTGACTTCTTGATCTACAGTGGCTCGCTCATTCTGTTTTCCAGCCTGGCTTGGTGGATCATGTGGTATGTGGGTAACATAAAGGTTTCCACTGAGGGGTCGAGGAGGGACTCATTAGTGAGTCAAAAGCACAGTTTCAAACAGCTGGCGAGAAAATTAACCGAGCGACTGTCCAAAAGTCACAGTAAAGGCGAGGGAAACAACTCTTTTAAATCACCAGACAAGGATGAACTAAAGAAGGAACACAAAGGTGACCATGTCGCCTCGCGCATTACTTGGGGCAAGTCCACCTGCTGCGAGAACAAGGGCTATGATGACAGCAGCGAGTCCGTTATCACATCGAAAAATACCGAGGACGAGGCGGAAACCGACCTGAAGATGCTTAAGTTAGGAAACATTGAACGTCTCCTCTGAGCTGAGGTAAATAACTATCAACTGATTGATGGTCTGAATGGGCTCGTTTGACCTGCTTTATGCTAACGCATTGTGTATTAGCCACAGACGTAAGCAGAACTGGATTCCTTCCATGGGTAGGCTACATTTCATAAAAACAACGCGTTACACTGTGGCAAAATGATCAGGTTGCGTGTACCTGAGAGTGAGGCTGAAGTGAATTGGCACTTTCCTCTGCTCTTTTGTTGACACTGGTTTCTCTGCGACTAGAGGAAGTTCTGGTAGCTTAAACAGGAAGAGGGCCAACCTGTTTTGCTTGAATTTGCTTTGCACATCGAAAATAATGGCCGCAGGCATTTGTATTAAATATAAAGCTAAACCAAATACATATAATTTCTACATATGTAAGGCCGTAGCTTGGTTCACAAATTGTTCAAATTTCAGATAACGTTAACCCTGAATCTTTGGTACTGATTAAGGTGTTAAATTGAAGCTGTGGTTGTGTTGTTTCATTATACCGTTTCTCTCTCTCTCTCTCTCTCTCTCTCTCTCTCCTTTAAGGTCACTCCTTGGACCACACCTCCACAAACTACTTGAGCAACACACAAGTCATATTGTCTATATCTTAATTATTTATTACAGTGCCATCTTGATGTTTTCTTTATATTGATTTTTAATCAGGGACTTAAAGACGGCGCATTATATACTGCATAATGAATTTGTGAAATAGTTTGCATTCTATTGTGGGTTGAACAGGGATTAGTGTTTTCCCCACCTTTGCTGCTTTGAATGTTCCATCCTACCCATGAGTGATTATGCCAATGGGTGTGCCTTTAGGACATGTGGTGTTTTTCTACTGGCTAAATTATCTGCCATTATTCTGGAGTTTCTATGCCTTGATAGACTGACCAAAAGCCACGATAGACTGACAAAAACACTTTTCTGTATGACTGAATGTCATGTTGCTATGTTTTTATTTATATATATATTTCTGTGTGTCTTGCCGATTGACTGAACCACTTAGTTGCCATGAAGTTCTGTAGATAATGTATAATTGAGGAAATGTTTCCTTTAAAAAAAAAAATACTTTGCACTTTGCCTTTGTTGCCAGTTTAATACCATTTTAAATCTTAATTTTTATTATTTTGTAGGTGATTTAACTTTTTGATTTATATGGTGAATGTAATACAAATATCCCTTCCAAATAAAGCAGTATTTTTACTGAATGAATGATTTTTTTTTTATGTAAATATACAATATATATATATATAAAAAACAAAGCAGTTATACTGTATCCTCAGTCTTCAACCACTTATTTCTATAGCAGAACAGGTGAATTCTTTCTAGTGTCTTGTTCTACAAACTAATTATCCATCCTGATATCATAGTCTTCTACGTGGCAGAGGCAACAATTATTTAGCTATGAAACTGCCCTGACCATTGCTATTACTAACAACACAATGGTAGTGGTAAGACTGGTTTGACTGTAAATAAACCACCAACCCAATGGAGCCTCTCAAAGCGCAATCTGTCTCATCCTGCATGATTGTAATTCCCTAATGCCTCATTCATTTGGATATGTGTTGTAAGATGGTCTATATTTCTAAAGGAACAGTCATGTTCATCAATTAGATTAGATCATACACTCTGATTATACTACAAGTGCATGTCCATGTTTGCACAGAACCATTAATTAAATAATACTGTTTGACTGTATCAATAGCACGGTAATGAACCCATCTTGGTAGTGGTCATCCATGTCTAGTTGTACTTCTTAATCTAACTTCATACTTTTCAAGACAATCCTATAGGCACCCATTTAATTAGCAAATTAAAAGATGAGATAAGAGATTACGTGAAGTTGGTGGCAAAATTCTCTTTATGATCTGGTGATTGTGGCTGAGATTTGGTCTCAGAGCCAGTCACCATCTGTTAATCAGTTCTGGTAAGCTGATGGTTTATCACCTAGGTATATATATTTTTATTTGTTTGTTTGTTAGTTTGTTTTTAAAGCTCAGAAGCACAATCAGTTGACGTACTGCTCTATTAATAGATCTGTTTTTCACAAGACTGACATGGCATTTAAAGAAAGAATGAGGCTTGGGGCTGGGTGGGGGTGTTAAAGAGCAGCATAACTTGTTGCGGTGGTTGTATACCTGTCCACCCGCTGTTTCCTGCTATTGAGGACAAGTAAGTAGGGCGTTCAATGCAATCCATAGGAATGCAGGGCATCCTTTTAAAAGGTGCCTCAGCAAAACTGGTGTCGCTCATTTGCGAAGACACTGCCATGCCGTTTTGAAGTCCCTCTTCTCACGGCAATGGATTGTAAGGCCTGTTGCGGGCGGTGCATTATCTTCCTCTTCCTGGCAGTGCTCTGTGATGTTGTGGGCCTAGTCCTCTTGCTCCTGGGCATATTTGCTCCGCTCAGCTTTTGGGATTTCTTCGTGCTTTCCGGGCCCCTCCTCGTCTTCATCAGCCTGGTGTTCTGGATCTTCTGGTACCTTGGGAACCTCACTGTGCCATATGAAGAGCTGTTGCCACTTAAAGGCATAGTCTGATACGATATCTACAGTGAACTACAGTGGACCCATATCTCATTACTTCAGAGGAAAGGACTAAGAAGCAAGCTGATGTCAAATCTTATGACTGACGATGAGGATTGGACACAGACTGAACTGAAAGTATCATGATTTGAAAGTGAGCACTATACCCAGTTCTATACATTTTGTCTGAAATGGACATGGTCCAATAAATAATGTCTTTATTATACACATACAACTGATTTATGTGGACATTTCCATATATACATTAATATATATTTATGTATACATGTTTATTGATTGAGAATGTTTTTGAAACTTTCGTATAAATGTTGTGTTTGCATAGGCACATTTGGATTTTCCTGACTGCTGTTGAAGTCAAGTGTGTATATCTGTACCTCGGAGAGACTCTAGACCATGAGTTTACTTGATGGAGATGGAATCTTCTCCACTTTGAAGCACTTTTGTAAACTGAATGCTTGTGAATTCTACAACACATTTGTACTTCCTTAGAAAACACTATGGCAGTATGTGTGGTTAATAAATATGTATGCTAATTGATTGTTTTTCTTGTAGTACTTGATGACGAGGCAGATTTAGTTTTTTAGTATTTGAACAATTGTTATTGTAAACAGGTATGCTCTGACCACAGAAACCAGCCTAACAGGCCATTTTAGTTCTGATGGAGGATGTTGCCGAACCACACCTATAGTGTCTTACTGTAGCAATAAATCCTCCCTCTCTGTCTAAACAGTCTGAGTCCTTGACTCAGGCGTTTTCCCACTCAGAAGCATGGAGTTGAAATTAGGCCAGACAGTTCACGGATCTAAGGACAGCTATTTAAGGTTTTTTTTTAATTGGGAAATTGAAATGTCTCAGTTGACCACAACAATGCATTAATCTGTGTTTGAATAATGAACATGTTAAATAAATCTAGTTTTGCTGCAGTATATTCTGGTGCAGTTGGGAGCAAATGCATAATGGACTGTCTAAGATGTGGTCAGGTTCATGTCTGAGCAAATGCATTGACAGAAACTAATTCAGACCAGTTAAAGGAAGGAAGAAGGAGAGCCATTCCCCCCGGCACTCGCCCACAACATGCCCTCCTCCTGCATCAGCACTTTGGAGTAGAGACCATTTGAACGGTAATGCTCTCTCTCTCCCGCTCTCTCTGTTCCTCACTTTCTCTCTCGCTTTCAATCTCTCCCAGAGAGACAGTTAATATCTCTCAGCCTCTCAACAGGGTCATTTCCTGTAAGTTTACCGCAAACTGAGAATTTCAAACAACAACAAGAGAATTAGTTCAAAAATCCCCTCATTTCACATAGGCACTATTAGCAGAATTGAAAGCCCTCACCAAAGCAGATGAGGGGTGTATGTGAGGCTCCCAGATTAAAAACCTGGAAAGATCTGACAGCAGACAGCATTTCAGACAAAAACACAAACAGTACGCCTACCTTCTGATGGGCCTTGTGGGTTTGACTTTAAACTGTGATCTGCAGATGATTAGCTGCAGATAATCAGACTTTCCATGATTAGTGGTGAGAATTCAATGAAAAGCAATCTATCCTGATCAACAATAGGGAATCAGGTCTACTCTCCCACTCATCTGCAAAGGAACAGAGTGGGAAGGTGACAGAAATGCACTTGCATACAAACCAGCTAGTGGAGTCCCTGTGGAATTATTACACTGCTCTGATGGGCTACACCATTAGTTCAAAGTGGGTTGCCTAAATGGCCAGTAAGAGCTTTCCAATGCAATTACAATCCAAGCATTCCTAAGTGTCAGGTATTGATTTCTGAACTCCTACATTTAATAGCAGGCAAGTACAGCTTGTCCTAGGTGCTTGCAGACCTGCACGTTGTGTATGCTAGCTACTCAAAATACAATATACAAAAGAACAGAAATAACGTAGGCTACATGTACCAATATAAGAGAAGTGAAAAAAGACAAGAAGCAGACATTAAACTATTTAAAACTTTATGGCAATTACAAGACGATCATGGTGGAGAAGATTTTACATCCCTGAAAAAAGAGAGATTTCTTTGTCTCAACAGTCTCTCTCAAATAGGCAACTCACTCATTAAGAATATAATATATATATATATATATATATATATATATATATATATATATATATATATATATAAATTGAGAAAATCATCTTGTATATCATTAGCAGAGATCTTAAAAAGTTAAATTACAATTAAAAAACAATTCTCAGAGAGGAAAGAAGAAGAATGTTTAATTGAACAGCTGAATTACCTAAGCTATTCAGTCCCCTTTTCTCAGTGCCTGATCACTGTGACAACCCACTGTCAGAGTTTTGGGCGTCACTGCTTTTGGTCTTATGTATGACATCTGCTGGTGAGTTAAGCAACACAAGTAGGTTTAGACACAAACGTGTAAGGAGGTTAAATAAACTAGATGACATATTGCATGCTAGAATTCGATTTATCGACATCCGATTCATTCACTCAGATTGGAAGACCAGAAAAAATTGCTGGTCTTCACAGATATTGCCACGAGTTGAATGCCAACACTAGGAGCAGGAGTCGGCATTTGTCAAGTTTAAAGTCTCCATCTAGTGGTCATCATAATGTAAGATCAATCTGTACCGTGAACAATACCATAAACGGACACCCACCCGTAGGCTACAGATCTATTCAGTTATTTTTTATAACATTAACATAACATATAACATTTCCAAATGAGACAAGAGCAGGTATTAAGAGTAGCATTTGATACCTGATTAATAAGGCTAATTATAACTCACTGAAAACGATTCAATATGTAGACTCATAGGCTACGTCTGGCCCACGATTTCACAATCCCTACCACAAACTGTGTATCTAGTTCAAATCTTTGCATCGCTGGAAGTTTTTTGTTTTAAATCCTTACATTATTGCGTTGCATCACTGCATGGCAGCCAGTTGGGCTTCTATGTTGTTTATAGTAATCGTGGGAACAGTGCAGTGAAACGTCACAGTTGCACGTCAATTGATTTATTATGATATGTGGACCATGTCATGGAGGGTAACAGTATCCCTGGCACTGGCCACCCAACCCCCACGGCGCTCTCCCGTGTTTACAAACATCTCAGGCCTAGGTGTGTGAACCTAGACGACACAGCGATGACGTCACCGAAAGCACATGTCCCACTACACCGGTAGACAAGTCGAGCAATATCTACCACTTACGCAAATTAAACGTACTCTCCTGCTAGATGGTTTTAATCTAGCATCGGTGTCAGATAGGCCCGAGAAAATAGATCAGAAATGAACACTATAGAATGTTTCATCGTCGTGCAAATGTGCCACAGTGACCTCCATGCTTGAAACGAGTAAAGTGGCGAACAGTATTCTGGGAACTCAAATACAAATTCCAGCTGCTGCAGACAGTGTGCTATACAAAACCTTGCATGGAGTATCGACAGGATTCCCTGCTGGGGTAGGGCAGACTGCTGTCGAGGATACAGTGTCCGGAAAATCTCTATAATTATGAAAGAAAATACGATGCTACTCGGTGTCAAATGCAAAAAAAAAAATGGTTATTTCACTCTGATTCACGTGGATCTGGATAATCGATTTATTTTATTAGGGTGAGGTCAATCATACAAATGGTGTAAACTTCTGCCTCGATTGTGCAGTATCTAGCGAAATAAAACCAAAACATCGTCTTAGTGACATTTGCCCCTAGCAAACATACAAAAATACAGATGGCTTCAAAGGAATTTTGTCTATTCAACTACGGCGGTTCCTTTGGGTTCCGGAGATGGACTAAAATCTGTGTCTTGTTTTACATGTATTTATAGTTTGCAAACACATGCGTGTTAAGCCACAGCGCAACCGACCTTCAGACTACAAAGTGTCCATATCTCTTTTCTTATTGGTGCACATTGCCGAAATGCGTAATATCATCCGTATGTGATTGGATACTGGTTGTGTCAATCATGTCATCCACTCCTCCTGCGTTGTTTGGTTGGCTCTTTCTCCTTCCCTTTCTCTCTGTATCGCGGCGGTGGGTCGGTGCCGCTGTCTGTGGACCCCCACGTTCCCCTCGAAATTTTCTGTTTTAATTTAGATGCCCTGTCCCCAATTCGGCCATTAGCGATACCAAATAAAGCTCATCCTGGGGCATCTTGAAACTGACGTTAAATTAATTATTTCTCGGAAATTATAGCATTTATCCAGAAAATGGCGGTGGTAAGCGGGTTGGCTGGGCCGGCTGTTGCCCGGCTCGAGGGCCGTGAATTCGAATATATGATGAAAAAGCGCTCGGTAACTATTGGGAGGAACTCGTCGCAGGGCTCTGTGGATGTGAGTATGGGCCATTCCAGCTTCATATCCCGAAGACATCTTGAAATCTTTACAGCCGGCGAGGATGGCACAGGCAGCGGTGACTTCTACCTGCGTTGCCTTGGCAAAAATGGGGTGTTCGTGGATGGGGTGTTCCTGAGGCGAGGTGCAGCTCCTCTTCAGCTTCCTAGAGTGTAAGTTTATGGCACGTATATCGCCTTTATTATTGTTATTGTTTATGACCTCTTTGGTGCACGTGTTACCCCTGGCGTTATTAGTAGCTAACGCCTTTGAGAGTGTGTTTCTCTCAAATGAGCGAGATAACCACAATAATCAACTTTCCAGTTTGCTAAGATTTCACATCTCCTGAACCAACTAGGTTTGCACAGTTTAACCTGAGACTCCCCTGTTTTCTGGGTTGTGGTCCTAGCCTCCTGTAAAATGCTCTAGCCCTCAGCACGAGCAAAGCACGTTGGCTTGAAGCAGGAAATGTTTCCTCCCAGTGTAAATAATCACCTAGCCTTTGTGCCGGGCAGGCTGGCCTAGTCTGGATCGTCCTTCAACTTTGTTAACCTAGTATCTGGATACAATGTGGTCTCTGTGGGAAAGGTATTTTGAGAGATTTCTTGAACTCGCATAATGGTGGCCCTTCCGAGAATTGCTGGGGAGTATATTTTAGTCTGGTATACTAGTTCAGTGACACACTAGAAGCTGAAGCTATGTAAACACTAAACACAAGCAACTCCCCTCTTGTCTGTCCAGAGGGTAGGTGCACGTAGGTCACGTGGTAAGAACTGTTGCTTTTTATCAACTTACTGCATTCTGAAGAGAAGGGGTAATGACTTCAGGTTGGCTGGTATGTTGATATTGAGCAGAAGAAGGGTTTTGGGGGAAATTGATTCTTGATGTGAAAATGTGCATGTTGGTGCAGATGTGAAGTGATGTGACTGAAGGTGCTGCTGCTTTTATGTTTCTCATACCCTCAGAATACATCCATTTGTACCCACTGTTTGGGCCATGTCCGTGTTATTTCGTGGACAAATGTCTGTCCTGCAATGTAAACATAAACGATTCGGAGATGGCTGAGTTGGACACACGGCTGATTCAGATGATGTTGTTCTACAATATTATGATGAAGTTTTTCCTTTTGTCATTATAAGCGTTTCGTCCTTGGCAGTTATTAATGCACAACCTTAATGTCAAATGCATTAATCTTATCGTTTTTTTTTATCGGCCTTGATATAAAAAGTTGGGTTCGCGGTACAAGTCTTTACATGACAGAGTTGTTGGTCTTTGAATGTACGGTCACATGCCCAGTTCCTTTGCATGTACACCACTTTTGTAAACTGTCCACCAGTGAGTTGTTGAGGAAGGCTGAAGAGTAGCAGTTGTGAACTGATGCTTTGATTGATTATCGTATCGTACCATAACAAACAACAGGACGGAAGGAAGAAGTAGCCCTGAGTGAAACTTAATTGCCCCTCACATTTTATCGCCCCTTAATCAGCTCAGTGAGAGACTCTTTTCACATGCACACAGAGAATGTGGCAGTGTTGAGATTTCTGCGATTTGCCTGTGGTTTGTGGAATGTTTGTGGAATGTTGTTGTTGGAACTTGTCGCAAGGCTGTGTTCAAGGATTCAAAACAAACCCCAATTTCATCTTACAGGTAAGGGTCTTGATTGAGTAGGCCTAGATTTCTGTCTACTAGTGCATACCCCTACCTGCAAATGGTATTGGAAGGTGCTAAATCAGTTGGAAAGTCGTTGACTCAGTACTGGCTGTAGCCATAGCCAGCAGTTATCAGTGATTCACAGCACTGGTTTACTGACACTGTTATTGATACAAATGTAGGCTATCACTTCCGTGCTAGTTTCTCCCTCTGTCAGATGACTCACGTTTCACACATTACCCCCAATCGACCTGGCTTCCCTTTCTCAATGAGGTGCGGTCATTCTCTCTATCCGCGAGGCAGAGGAGGGAGTGGGTTAGTTTTACTCTATCCCTACACACCAGCCCTTGCACAAGACTGAAGAGCTGTTGATGGCGTTCCAGGCACTAGGACAGCAAAGCCACTACTCTGCAGAGGAACACTTCAGGTGACTTAACTTCCAAAGGAGATTTGGAAGTGTATTGTGATGCTGATAAAAAAAGGTGATGTTTTGGAGTATAGCTGTGATGGTTGAAAGGTTTGTTTTGCGATGGGTCATAAGTGCCATGAAAACGGTGTCTCTCTGTCGATAGTGGTGTGACTTTAAAAGACTCTGTATGCATTCAGTGACATTCTTATTAGCCACGTTTAAAATAAGTTACTATTATATTATTTTAGTCTTTGTGTCTTTAGGAGCATTTTCCATTATTTCAGTGTTCATCATTCTGTCTGTGGTTTTTCCCTGGGGCACAAAGTTTGTGTCAAAATAAGAGGTTGAAAATTAGCATATAGGCCTATTTCCTCCAAAGTACCTGTAGCCTAGTACTTTTTCCCCCCACATATGCCAGCACCAGTCAGTGTCGAGAAAGCTTGACACATTGACTTGACACATTGACACTGTTCAAAAATAAACTGCTCTTGCTGAATGACAGATGAATTCTGATGAGGTGATAATAGTATCTCATGTTTCCATGAGCCCTCTCAGTGCTGTAGGATGTTTCTTAGGTCCACCTACAACGCTGTAGCGTTGAACAGAATCTTACAAGAGAAGCGGTGAGCACCTAGCCTACGTTCAGATGCTTCTGGTGTGAGGCTTCGCCTAACCTGGCCATTATCTGACACACCAAACTTTGTTTCTCGACTAGTGTACCAGATGGGGATTCTGCAGGAGCATTGTGTGCAACTGTCAGTGTGTTTGTTTGGGGGTGTGTGTGTGTGTTTGTTTGTATGAACGCGTTGTCTACTGGGGCCACACTTACCAAGGGGATCCCACACAGACCCCCTGTGGAATGACCTAAGCGGCCCTGGCATCCAGCCTTCCCCACCATATAAACACACACACACACACAGAGAACACACTCACTCCCACACACACACACACACACACACACACACAGAGAACACACTCACTCCCTCACTCACACACTCACTCACACACACACACACACAAACACACACACACACATCCCTCGTGCAGAGTCTCACACCTCGCAAGGCTACTGTGGTCTAGGCCTGCAATGATTTGAGTTGGAGAAAAATGGTTGCCATTTTGTCGAGGGTCTTTTTCTTTTTTTTAAGACTGTTGAGTTTTCAAAATGTTGCATTCTTTTGTAAGGCTGTTTTTTCCATCTGTACAGAGGACTGGAGAGTGCTATTGAAGAACGAACTGGCTTCCTCTTACTAATGTTTGTGACCCTTACATTTAAACCTCCCTTGTCTCTCCCCCCTCCAATGTAACAAAGTCTGGGAAACTCAGGCTTCAATGAATGGTAGTTGGGAGGGGGTGGGGGGTGGCTAGAAAATTGGCAGAGGTGCTTCCCTGAATGTTAAAATGTGACTGGAGAGAAGAAAAACTGTGGGGTGGTACACACACATACACACACACACACACACACACACTCTTCAGTTCTTTTTCACAATGTCTTGGGAGTTTCAGTGCATTCTGTGCCAGCCTCCTGAGAGGTACTTCCATCTGACCTTCCCTCTGAAGTGGTTCAGAATGTAGCTGGAACAAGCGTAGAGCAGAGAACATGAAGCTATCTTGTGAATGTATACATACAATTCTGCACTTTTCAGAACATATTAAACAACACAGAGTGGTGGCATGGTCAGAAAAAGTGTAGCCTAGGTATGTGTCATGAACTTAAGCCATCAGAAGCTGTGTTCATGTTTTTGTTTGCGCATATGCGTCCGAGTGAGTGTGTGGGAGGCTGTGGTTGTGGCCCTGTGTGAGTGTGTTTATATACTCCCCCTATTTATGTTTCTGATCGGCCTGCCTGCAAGGTCGCCCCCTTCTGGATGGAATGTGACATTTGCTTACAGCTTCAGCATTCCTGCACTAACGGAACCCTCGTGGTTGCCATGCCACTGCACTGAGCACAATGCACGCTTCTCCGTCTGTCTTTAGCGGACATAATATCTGGGCTGGGTGTAAGGCAGAGAGAGAGAGTGGCAGGCAGTTGACTACCCACCGGTGATGATTTGTTTTTGCTCTGCCGAGTACTAAAAACATGATCCCAAACAGCAGGCATGAACGGGTATGGCTTGAAGTATGTCTGCTCAGAGAGGGCTGGATTAGTTGAGATTGATGGATGCCGAGTAACAGTGTTGCTGTAACGGCCTATGCGTGTGTGTGTGTGTGTGTGTGTGTGTGTGTGCGTGTGCAGAGCTGTTGTTTCACAGTGCATCCTCTCTGATGCATGCACATGCAACCTGCTTCTAACCACAGTACTATTTTACGTCCAAAGCTGCTGATTTAACCTCCACACACAAGACCCCTGCTATGTCTGGTGTGCACCCAACTGCAGTGCTGATTTTCATGCAAAACATTTCATTGCAATTTTTTTGGGTGGAGAGGAAATAGTGATAAACATCTCATAACCAGACACACTCCCTCGTTCACTAGTTCACTCGTTCCTTCCCTGCTGTCCTGCTCTGTGCACCTTTATCCGCACCAGTTCTCTCTTCACCTGCTTCCATCCCTTTTTCTCGCGCTACAGTCTCCCTCTCCTCCTCTCCTCGCTCCACATGTATTCATCACAGCTCCTCTCTCTCGTTCTCTCATGTATGCCTTCTAGCTGTGGTCCCATTTCCTTCTCCTTCTTTACCTTCTTTTTTACTGTCTCTTTATTGCTCCTGTGGGCTCCAGTCCTCTCATCTTTTCTCCTGTCCCTGTGCTTCGTCTCCTGCTCCAGGCTGCACCAGCTCCCATGCCCCTTGTGCCCCGGGTTGGCACACACTTCGTCCTCTTAGTGTTAATAATATCAATAGTTGTCGTCAAGCCTAACAACAGTAATGGAGAGGTTGCACTTACAATGTGCTTTTCACTGGCCCAGAAAAGATCCACAAAAGCATTTGAATGATAAGACCAGGTAAAAATAGTGCAACAACAAATAGTCCTAAAACAGATTTAGCACTTAAAACAAGAGTCGGTTTCAGCCAGACTTTTCTCACTCTCTCTTTCACTCCTCGTCTCCTTTTCTCTGTGTCTCTCCTGCTTTTGTGTGATGGCTTTGTCTGAGGTTGGCACAAGCCGCAGTGCAGTGCTTGGCATTCTGGCACTCTGGCACGCTGGCACTCTGTCCCACTAGGGATTGGCTCCTCACCCTCAACAACCCTGACAAGAGTCCTGCCATAAGATGCCATGATTTATTTACACACTCTATGGCAAAACTGTTGTTAGCGCTCTCTCCCCCCCCCCTCTCTATCTCTCTCTCTTGCTGTGTGTGTGTGTGGCTGTGTGTGTGTGTGTGTGTGGATGAGAAGACTCACAGTGGCTGAGATCAAGTCAGTGTGTGTGTGATATGAGGAGGGCTAATTTTATCTGTAGCTTGTAGGCCCTTCAGGACTGTTGCCCTACTCTCATCTGAGTGCTGAGCTGAGAGATGGTTGGCTGGGTAGTACTAGGCCTTACTGAGGGGCCTGGAGCAGGCAATGAGAGATGGTTGGCTGGGTAGTACTAGGCCTTACTGAGGGGCCTGGAGCAGGCAATGAGAGATGGTTGGCTGGGTAGTACTAGGCCTTACTGAGGGGCCTGGAGCAGGCAATGAGAGATGGTTGGCTGGGTAGTACTAGGCCTTACTGAGGGGCCTGGAGCAGGCAATAAAACCAGTTGACTGGATCTTCACCAGTAAGTAGGGCCAATGATTTTACGTTTCAAAAAAATGCATTTTCCGTTTCACATTTGATGAATTCCGCTTTTTTCCCCGTTTCAGCTCATTTTGTTCACCCTGAGGTAGATTTATGGCTTAAAATGAGTGAATAATACGTGCCCTTCTTAGATTGTTGTTTGCCAGCCATCAACAGAACAGAAGACTACATTTTTTTTTTTAAATGCGATTGGGAAGACGAGCGAGAAAATTTAACTGATTGTTGCTGTAGGTGTGTGTGTGTCAACCGTTGAAAAGGGGGGCTTGGCCGGAGCATTTTCTCAGTAGTTTTGTTCTTTAATTAATGTTTGTTCATTGTTGCAATAGTTCACGTGTTTATTTGAAAGAAATAAAGCCTTGCGGCCCAAAATACAGGGTCATTTGGGGCGATTTGTATGCAGAAAATTATGTTTGCGTCTGAAAGTCCCTTTTCCGTTATCGCGGAAAATCATTGGCCCTAATTAAGTGTCAAAGACTCTTGGTCAGGTGAAAGAGAATGAATTGCTATGGTCTAGTCTGTCCCATTTTCTGATCCATCTTAATGCTGCTCTGTCTCCTCCTCCTCCTCCATCTTGCCCACAGGTGCACCTTCCGTTTCCCCAGCACCAACATTAAGATCAACTTCACGGCGCTGGCGAGTGTGAAGAGGGAAAAGCGTGACGCCCCCGAGTCGCCCATCAAGGCCGTACAGCCTCACATCTCCCCCCTCACCATCAACATCCCAGACAATATTGCCCACCTCATGAGCCCTCTGCCGTCCCCTACGGGGACAATCAGGTAACCACACACACACTCACTAACACACACACACACACACACACACACACACACACACACACACACACACACAGTCACATATACACAACTCGTACACACTTATTTCTCCTCCTCATATCAGCGCATGTCACACCTACTGAGTCTGTATCCCTTACCCATAGGTAAGTGTGCATATGTGCTTGAGAGAGCAGGTCCCTGCACAGTGGCAGTGGCCATGGCTGTGTGCAAAGCATTTGCGTTCTCCATTGCGACCGTAACGCGACCAGATCTGTTTGGCCACATCTTGATTCAAATTGCACTCTCCCATAACGAAGATGACCCCGGGAGAGAAGTTCTGCTCCCTGGGTCGACACCCCTGGCACTTTCATGGCCCTGAGTGGAAAGAGCGGAGGTTGGCATGGCGATGTGCTGGCCTGTGTAGCTGCCTCCCCTGCTTGTTGATGTAAGCCACCACATTCATGTTGTCTGTTCAGATCAGCACATGAGAATTTCTCACCCAAGGGAGAAAATGTCGCAGTGCCAGGACTGCCGCCATGAGCTCTAGGTCACTGATGTGATGTGAGCTGAGCACAGGCTCCGACTCTTATGTCCATTCACTGACCTCCCTTCAGGCCCTGCCTGTACCCCTTAGCGATGCATTGGTCATGGACACTTTCCTGGTGCTCGTCGTGCTTAGTGGCATGTCCTGCATCAGGAAGCGTTGCTGCTTGTCGACTGAAACAGCAGCACACGTGAAACCATGGGGCCAGGCCCAGTATTGCCACCCAGTGCTGACAATCCCACATGTGCAGCCTGCCTAGGGGAATAGCAACCAGTGCTGAAGCCATCAGACCCTAAAGTCTGTGCCCTGTGAAATTGAGCCACATTGCTTCCCCTTCAAAACAGAGCAAGATCGGCACGCTCTCAACATGCATTTAGAGATGAAAGTTAACCACCGGGTAGGGTTCATTACACTTTTCATTAAGTTGACTTGAAACCCCCGTTATGACAGGTGCGTCATGAGGTATTTGGTGTGTGACCGCTTCCTGCTCTGACTTTGTAGTGTGTACCTTAGGTTGGAACCAGTCAGCTTTTGACGCGAAGCTTGAGCAGATGGTTCTTCTTGCTGGGGTGGAGGTGGTGCGCCACCGATGGCTCCATCAGCAGCCTGGACACCACCTTCTCTTCCATGGCTGCGCCGTGCCGCTGTTTGGGGACAGACTGTTTAAAAGTAGTTGTTTGGAGACAAGTCTATCTATCGTGTTCAATACAGCAGATAGATAGATAGATAGATAGATAGATACAAAAGAACAGATTCATTATTGGTCCATTTCAATGGACTTGGACGTGACTTGGACGTGACATCTCTGGTTGGAGAAGAACTTGCTTTTAAAAGCAAACTGTAGCTGAGTACATGTTAGTTTGGCCTATGAAAGTAGCGGCCATAAACAAATGTCCTTTTAGTATTTACATCAGTTGCCTTCCACTGGCAAACCATGATATCAGCCAGCTTTGTTGCTAACTAACTTAACCAGAGTAGCATATGACGAAGGAGAAAATGATTGTGCACTTGTTCAGTTACTAAGTAAAACTGCCTTACTGTTTCACAAACAAACCAACAATGAAGGTAGCCTCCATCACTAACTAACGCTAACATAATTTTGCTGTTGAATGTAAGCTATGGTGACTGACGGTAATGTTAGTAGATCTAATGCTACTGCAGCAATGCAAGGGATGACTTGACCTGTTTATTTAGGCTTCAAGGAGAGACTATGGGAGGTATTCATTATGATTCAAATAATGATCAGCTAAAATATCACCCTACATTGATGTTTTGCCGAAGTTGCAGTGTGTCCTCTGGTGGACAAACTACGCAGTGACGTAAGTAATTGAGACGAACGATCAATCCCCAGTTTTCCTTTTCTTTTTATAAAAATACAGCCGTTATAAACGCCAATACGGATAGATTAGCAATTAGCTTCTGTCAGAGGAGACAAATGGAATTCCAATTCATTGGTTGGCCTCTAGACCGGGGGTTTTCAACAGAGGGTCCGTGACGACATTGCAGGGGGTCCGCGACATGACCCTATGTTGATCAGATCATCATTGATTTTTTTTATTTTCATAAATTCGCTTTGAAATTTCAACACAATTCCAGATTACTCTTGAAGATCGTGAAAAATATTGAATAAATGACACTGACAAGTGTTACAGCCGGAATATGTGCGCGGGGGCTTGGCGACGGCGGTTAGTGATCTACCCTGATAACTGCACATATTTAAGTGTTATAGGCAAAATATCTGTGCAGGGGGAAGGAGTGTGACGGCGGCTAGCGATGCACCCTGATTATTTCACAAATTTAAGTGTTATAGGCAGAATATCTGTGCGGGGGGAGGGTGTGTGGCGGCGGCGGTTACAAACACGCATGCGCGTGCAGGCACATCAGTGGGCCGTAAATTACTTTCTGGTCAGAATGGTGGTCCCTGGGACAAAACCAGTTGAAAACTCCTGCTCTAGACCTATCCCAGCTGAAAGCAGCACTTTGCAGCTGTACAAAGACTAAAGACTCAGGCATGCTGTGTTCAGGAATATGGAGGAAAAGTCATAGATACAATGATGAGTCCTCTGTGTGCAGCTTGGTTTAGCAGCTAGATGTCTATCTTATATATGAGAACTTTGGGTTTCAACTCGTGACCATTAAGTCCACCCAGGTGCAGCTTTTTCCATTTCACTTAGAAGCTTCAAGAAACCTCAAGCTTCTCTCATGGGTCTTTGGTGTGAATAAATTATTTTACGGCAACAACTTTCCTAGATGTGGCTTTGACAATATTTACTTGAGCTGCCCAACTGGAAGGAGCATAACTGCATTGGCTATTGCATTCAGGGTGCAGTTTGTTGTTCATTTGAGCCTTCTGAATCACCTCGAAGAGCACAACATGTGAACTTCAGGTCTCAGTCTGTAATTGAATCACATTCAGAAGTCTTAGTCTTGTGGTTTAGGTCTCGAGGCCACATAAATAAAGCCTTTGGTGTGCGTGTGGCTCACGGCACATAGAGTCCTCGCGTGGGTGTCCTCTTTTGGTCTCAGACAACACCACAGGCCTCACCAGCATACCAGAGATGATAATCACATCCTTAAGTACATCCTTTCAGCAGAAGTCACCACCGTTTCCTCACCATTGTGGACGTTTGTCTGCTCTGTGGTCATAGCATTGGACAGTGACTCAAGGGCTTTATGAACAGAATAAAGCATTTAGCCGATGTATTGGAGCTTACCAGAAAGTACCTGATTCATGGTAGCCTGGAGTTGGGCACCTTGATTGATCTAGATATCTGGTCTCTAATGTGATTTAACCTTCACACATGTTTATAACATAGTTAGGCAAGGGTACAAGCCTAGCTTGATGCAGAAATTAACACAAAAGTTGAGATGAAAGATTGTGTTTGGCTTTTTTATAGTGCACTGCGAATAAAAAACTATTCCTTGAGAATGCAGTGCGAGAGGATTTGTAGTTTATTTAGCATTTGTTTGCCATATGTTAGTAAATTACCTTTAGCAAGGAATTCTCATTCGGTTGAAAAAATGCTTATGTTTCTTATTATTATATGAATCACTTTCAAACTTATCACTTCCCTTTAAACTGACCGTAAACAAAAATGGTTTCCCAAGGAGCCATTTTCTGTATGTAAAGTGTAAAAAGAACTACAGAGGATTGCATATTGACAGACTGAGACGCACTCTTTTAAAGGCTACACAGTGCGTTTTCAGCAACTATTTGGCGTTATTTGGTGTCCTCAATCCACACTGATAACTAAAAAAGCCCTAGGAGTGCCCTCCAAACTCTAACTAAAGCCTCTTCCTGTAAAGCAATCATTAAACCTGGCAGGCTGGAGCAGTAACTCTGGTTTCATTTCAAAGTCCAGAATCCTCCATTTGGTGATGTTCCTGTGCTGGTGGTCACAGTTGTAGAGGAACGAGGAAGACTGCCCACAGCCACATGCAGTCCTGTTTGTTTGTTTGTTTGTTTGTTTGTATGTGCTCTCTTCCACTGTGTGGCTTGATTGCAATGTGGCCGCAGTATCCTTGCTAGGCAAAAGGCAGCCCTCCAGTACACACACGCACCCGCGCATCCACCTACACACGAATATTCACTCACACAGACACACAGAAAACACCATCAGTCCTGCTGTATTGTAGAACTAATGGCAGTCATTGCACATTACTTACATTTTGGTTGCAGCTGGACCAGACATCCTCGGGTTGATTTTGCTTGTCTTGGTTGCAGAGAATACTGAGCTCCTAAATACAGCAGCATTATCCAGCATAACCCTGAAGTGCACTCTGCTCGCTGGTTCTGGGGATTTTCTTAGGCTCAATTCAGACGAAGTCTAGTTTGTCTGCGTCCGTGCTGTTCGGAATACAGATAGCCTTATCATGTAGACGAGCACTCTCTATCCGCACTCTCTATCCGCAACAATCCAAATCCAAATCGGGGGTAGAAAGTGAGTAGATTTGAATCGGTACGGGGGCTGGTGTTCGTCTGCAAGGATTCACGCAACCTGATGACGTCATTGCCCCACGTGATCGTTTCACGATCTCCAACCATTATATATATCACTTGTTCTCCCTCAAAATCTCACTCGTGGTGGGCCTTGAATTCACTCTCATTAACCCAGCCTACTGATTTTTGATTAGCCTCCTATCTTGATCTAATTCTTTTTATTCAGATGTAACATAACTTTCATGACCACAAATATAAATTGGCCAGCGAATGGTCAGAGCAAAGCCTCATGGGAAATGGGATGACAGACATGTCATGTTGTACTGTAACGGAAGTGAATCTAGACTCCGTGTAAAGGGGACCTTAGTCTATGTCTGTTCTCCGCAGAGCAGTCATTGCAAGCGTGTGCGTGTACGTGTGTGTGTGGGTCATACAGTCCTGCTCACCATTATTGACACCCCTAGTAAATATGAGTAAACAGGCTTGCTGTTTATCCTCTTGGTCTTCCACTCAAAATATTCATAAAAATCTTACCTTTTCACTGAGGTACAATAATTGAAAGAAATTATTATTTTTTGACATTAAATGAATATTATTCTCCAAAACATGTGTGCCACAGTTATTGGCACCCCTTAATTAAATGTTTTGTGCAGCCTCCCTTTGCCAAGATAACAGCTCTAAGTCTTCTCCTTTAATGCGTGATGAGGTTGCTGAACACAGGGCATGGGATCTGAGACCATTCCTACATACAGTGTCTCTACATATCCTTCAGATTCTGAGGTCAACGCTTGTAGACTCGGCTTCAGCTCATCCCACAGTTTTTCTATGGGGTTTAGGTCAGGGGACTGTGATGGCCATGGCAAAACCTTTATTCTGCGGTCGGTGAACCATTTTTGTGTTGATTTTGAGGTATGCTTCAGATCATTGTCCTGCTGGAAGGTCCAACCACGGCCCATTTTAAGCTTCCTAGAGGGGGGCTGTTAGGTTTTTATTTAATATCTGCTGGTATTTGATGGAGTACATGATACCATGTATCCTAACAAGATGTCCAGGGCCTTTGGAAGAAAAACAGCCCCACACCATCAGAGATCTGCCACCATACTTCAAAGTGGGTACGGGGGGCTCTTCTGTATGGCTATCTTTCTGTAAACGCCAAACCCACCTTTGATGTTTGTTGCCAAAAAGCTTAATTTTGGTCTCATCTGACCATATAACTCGGTCCCATTAAAGTCTGACTTACATTTGGCAAACTGTAGGAACTTTAGTTTGTTGTTGATTGACAGCAGAGGCTTTTTTCTGGCAACCCTCCAAAACAACCTGTGGTGATGTAGGTGGCATCTGATGGTAGTTTTGGAGACTTTGTGACCCCAAGACTCAAATAATGTCTGCAATTCTCCAGCTGTGATTCTTGGAGATTATTTTGCCAGTCGAATCATCCTCCTTAGATTTCAATTACGGTATAAGATTTTTCTATGGGTGCCACATGTTTTGGGGAAAAAATATTTATTTAATGTCAACAGTTTTTTTTTCTTTCAATAAATTTACTTTAATGAAAAGGTAAGATTTTTATGAATATTTTGAGTGGAAGATCAAGAGGATAAACATCAAAGACATCTTTTTTCATAGCCTGTTTGCTCATAATTACTAGGGGTGCCAATAATGGTGAGCAGGACTGTACACACAGAGCTTCAAAGCACTGCTTCATGCTACTTCATAGTGCAGTGAATGTGCACATTTACAAGGGCTTTATACACACGCTCACTCATATACATACGCAACCAAGGGTAGACAGACACACACAGTCATGCCATTATGCTCAGTCTGCCCCTCCTCTTTTTTTCTCCTCTCCCCTCTCAGTGCGGCTAACTCGTGTCCGTCCAGCCCGCGGGGCGCCGGCTCCTCCGGCTACAAAATAGGCCGCATCACCGCCTCCGACCTGCAGCTGATAGGGGACAACTCTCATTCGGAGAACGACAAGGAGGCCTCGGGAGGAGACAGTCCCAAGGTCAGCAGCGCTGCTAATGTGCCATTATTAAATGACCAGAGAATGATTTTTGTAAATTGGTGGAAGTGTCGGTGAGGTTAAAATGAGTTTGGTTGGTTATGATTGGCGGTTATAACAATACTGATGACTTATCTGATCAGCAGTGAGTTACACATCAAGACACATCATGGCTTTTGTGATGAAATTGATGTTGCAAGCTTGCATGAAAAAAACAAAACCACAATTAAATAAAACAATACATTTGTGTTTTTTCTCTCTCTCTACAGGATGACTCTAAACCCCCGTACTCATATGCACAGTTGATCGTCCAGGCCATAACGATGGCCCAGGACAAGCAGCTGACACTAAATGGCATCTATACGCACATCACCAAGAACTACCCCTATTACAGGACGGCAGATAAGGGCTGGCAGGTGAGCACCACTGTCCTCAGAACATGGGCACGGCTACTCCAGAGCTGATCAGCATTGGGAGATCACCAGCAATGTCCTTCGTAGGGGGCAGGCCTTGGCTGTGTTTCTTGTTTTACTTTGGCACAGCTACCCCGTTTGCTGCTCATCATTGTGAGATAGGGGTCTTAGGGGTCAACCTTGGTTCCTTGTTTGAATTGGGCTGGATGTTGATACAGAAGTTGCTGTTTTTTGGGGAGGAAATAACATGACTAGCTATGATTTCTTCATATGACAAGTCTTTTACAAACACATGCATTTCAGCATGAACAGCCAGTGGTGTCTTAACAAATGTGTTTCTAACTTCACACACTCAACGCAAGTGTAACAGAGGACACTGAAGTTGGCCTCGAGAGCCTGTGTGAGTAAGCACCATTAAGGCAGCCTCTTGCCGTGGTAATGCTGTGATGTATACAAAACACAGGTTGTTTTGCCCTATTCTGTTCACTGTCTGCCAGCACCTGCGTGGCTAACTCCTGGAATTCCTGGTCAGGTTATTTTGGTTGAAATGCCTCTATAATTTAAGAATTTCACTATAATAGACTTTTCAACTTGAATAGTTCTGTTACATTGTGTAGAAAAGGGTTAGACTGTAAAAGAGGACGAGACATGTCAGTCTAATTTCTAGTGACCAGTTGCCGCATCATGGTTTCTGCTGTGTGAACTACTTGCCCATTCAGTTTTTGGCGTTGAAGAATCGTGTTAAAATAAATGTCTGCCTTTGGTGTGGCCGGACTGGCTGCTTTAATTTCCCAAACCAGCATTAATTTCAGTGAAGCCATATCTTCAGTCTAGTTTTCATTTCCAGTGAGTGTTGGACTGCCTCTCATGTGTGTAACTTCAGTCCAGTTTTCAGTTCCAGTGAATCTGGGCCTGCCTCTTATGTGTGTAGCTTTAGTGGCTACTGGTTGACCAGAGTGGTAAAAAAAAAACCTTCTGTCTGTGTTCCAGAATTCCATCCGGCACAACCTGTCGCTGAACCGCTACTTCATCAAAGTGCCACGTTCCCAAGAGGAGCCGGGCAAGGGCTCCTTCTGGAGGATCGACCCGTCGTGCGAGGGCAAGCTGATTGAGCAGGCCTTCAGGAAACGACGTCCGCGGGGCGTACCCTGCTTCCGCACCCCGCTCGGGCCACTCTCGTCCAGGTAACATAGATACACACAAGCACTCACACTCACACAAGTACAGGTATGCAGAGGTTACTGTAACACACACACACTTGTATACAGAGATTACAGAGACAGAGAACAGCCATGTTCATCCTTCAGCACTCATTCACACAATAATAAAAGCATCTCGGCTAAGCAACACACATGATTCTCATAAGAGCTTGTCTTTCCAGCCGCACCCTCAACCTTCATATGATTCGAATCAGCCGTGGCCCTTTAAGGCCGTAAAATCCTTCTCACTCCCACTGGCTCGTCACCTCAGGAGGTACAGCAAACCAGTGAGGCTTCCCCCCTATGGGGGTTTGGGTGATGCTTCTGCGGCATACTGCACCCCTGCCCTGCCTAGACTAGACCAGACTGATTAGACCAGTGGTCTTGACAGTCAGTTCTCAAGAAGTATGAGAAGGTATCTGTCTGTGAAGTACTGAGTAGGTCTGCATAGTTGTCCCCGTAAGCAGTGACAAAACAGGCTTCTGTTCTTTCTGACCCCTTTAAGCCTGTTCCCAGTTCAGCTGTTATCAATACTCCGCCCTAGAACTGAGTGACTGACTGACCCGGTGATGCCCTTCTTTTTCCTGTCAGGAGTGCCCCGGCCTCTCCAAACCACTCGGGGGTTCTCTCCGCCCACTCCAGCGGGGTGCAGACCCCTGACAGCCTATCCCGTGAGGGCTCGCCTGTTCCCGCGGAGTCTGAGCCCGCCCCTGCTCCGGCCCCGCCCACACCCACGACTGTGCAGCCCAAACTCACCGTGATACAAGAAGCACACTTTGCCCAAGGTACGTCAGGTGGGTGTCTCTCTCTCACGCACACGCACACGGAACACCTCCACTCAAATACACACAACCGGCCACACCGGGTCTACATACAGAGCATATAAGACACAGGCCTCACTCAAAATGCACTGGGAACTCTGGACACTTTCTGATGCATCTTAACTTCAGCAGAATTAACAGTGTGTGTGTGTGTGTGTGTGTGTGTGTGTGTGTGTGTGTGTGTCACTCTGCCTCTCCCTCAGGTTCACCGTTGGGCAGTCAGCCCGTGCTCATCACCGTGCAGCGACAGCTCCCCCAGACGGTGAAGCCCATGACGTACGCCGTGGCGACGCCGGTCACGTCGTCCTCGCAGCAGCCCCTCATGCAGACGGTGCACGTGGTGCACCAGCTGCCCGCCGTGGCCGTCAGCAGCGTAGCCACCCTCACTGCCGCAAACACCTACACCGTCACCACGCAGAGCGCCACCGGAGCCGCCACCATCGGTGCGGTTGTCAAGAGTGAACCGCATCAGAACGGGGACCACATCGAGGCCAAAGGTCAGAGACGGACCAGGGGTAGCGGACACGAGAGCAGCCTAGTTTGATGTCACGCAGGAGATGTTTATTAATAACGCGTTTTCTTATGGGACCCCAACACTGCTTCAAGACAGGAAATGATCTATGAGATGAGATTTGAAATATACAGTGTTGGTTTCATCAGTTATGCTGTGTTTTGTGTACAGTTAATTTTCCGCCTTTCATTATAAACTGCCAGCTCAGTAAATGTTCTCCTCCTTAATGTCAGTTATTGCTGTGTGAGTCCAAACCTGTTCTCCAGTCTAGGAGTAGTGCTCCTAACTCAGTCCTTCACTAACTGGCAGATTGCATTTGTCGTGAGGATGTTTCCTGTGAGGTGACTTTACTACCTGTGGGAAACATGCACTGTGACGTGGCAGTTTTCCACTGTAGGCTTAGCGTTGTTGTCAGACTGGGTGTTGGCTCAACACTTACACATAAAGAGCAGTTCTTTCCACTGTCAACGTCAAGACGGTTCCATTGCACAGTTAAGTTCCCTGCTCATGTTGTGATATGGTCATCATGGCTTTAGTTTAATTTCTCTCCATTAGTATCTGCTTCCCCTTTTATTTATTTGTTTCTAATTGATCATTATTTATTCATAGGGAGAGTTGTATGATATTAGCTCAGCAACCAATCAAATTGCACCCCCTTCCATGCTCCAGACGTGTTGATTAGCTTGAATTGTTTATGGTCCGAGCCGCTATGTTTGTTTACCATTTACGGTGCCAGGACTGTGTACAAACATCCGAGTTTTTATAGCGCATGCACTGAACGGAGAGCTAGAGGACTGTTAGAAGCAGTTTGCTGAATTTAACAAAAAGTGTTTTTGATTAGAATCACAGACTCTAGACTCTACCTGATATCCTGAGCTCCATTGACACCGTCTCTCTCTCTCCTCCTTCTCCAGTGAAAGTGGAGGCCATGCCCACCATTACCCATACTGCCCTGGGCTCAGCCGGCCGCATCCTCCAGGGCAGCGCGTCAGGCCAGTCCCTGCAGACGGTCACCATAGTGCAGCAGCAGGCGCCGCTGGGTCAGCACCAACTGCCAATCAAACCCATCACACAGAACGGCACACACCTCCTGCCCATCGCCACTGCCATCCAGGCCACGGCTAGCCCAGGTTGGTATATGTACACACACACACACACACACACACAGCTGCTCACACACACCACTGCCAACCAGGCCATGGCCAACCCACGGTGGTTCTCACAGATATACACCTGATAACACATATCGTTGCTATGGCCATCCCAGGTTGACACTCAGACTCAGACTCAGACTCAGACTCAGACTCAGACTCAGACTCAGACTCAGACTCAGACTCAGACTCAGACTCAGACTCAGACTCACACTCACACTCACACTCACACTCACACTCACACTCACACTCACACGCACGCACTTGCTTACACAGCATGATGTAAAGTCACAAATAGGAGCTTAAGCTTCACCTGCATGTCTCAGTCTCTGAGTCGTTCTTCACGTGATGTCACACTAACACACACATCTCTCTCTCTCTCTCTCTCTGTTTGGTTTTCTCCCCAGTAGCCACGGCGGTGGCCAGCCCCCTGCACATGCTCGCGAACCACGCCTCGGCCTCGGCCTCCCTCCCCACCAAACGGCAGAACGGGGAGCGGGAACATCCCTCCGGCGAACAGCCCGAGTCCAAGCGCCTGAAGACGGACTCGGAGGCCGGCGCCGGCCCAGACTCCAACTCAGCAGCACCGCCGCCGCCAACCGCCACAGACACAGCAGCTGCAGCCAGCGAGTAGTCTCTTCTCAAACCCCACGCCCACCCACCCCCACCCCCACACACATCCTCCACCTTTATCACCACCTCTCTCTGTCGTTCAGGCTCACTCTTTCCTCTCTTTTCTTTCTCTCTCTCTATCTCTATCTCTCTCTCGTTCTCCTTTTCTTTCCCATCTTGTCCTTTCCTGTCTACCACATATCTTCCAGCAACCTCCCAAGGTGCCAAAAGATTTTTTTCATTTTTCATGTTGGAAAATAATACAGGACCCCAGGACCCTTAACAGTGAAAAAGAACCAATTTTTCCACAAACAGAAGACGAGGAAGACCTTCTAAAAGAAAGCAGACCACCCAAAGCCTCAAGCCCCCCTCCCCTGCCGTGAGCCAAGCCAAGCCAAGCCAGCATGGCCCCTGAGCAGAGCTGCCCTGACAGGACGCCTTAAATCACCTGGATGTGAAGACTCCGCAGTGAGAGAGGGCGATTTCCCCAACCCCAACCGGAACAACCACCACCACCATCACGCTCCCCTAAGCCCTTTACCACCCCACCATCTACCACCCCTCTTACCCAGCCCCCCACCACCAGGCCAGAGGAAAGGGGGCCAACCAGTAGCATTTTTAATAGGAGCCTCACTGAGAGTGGTCAATAGCCGGAACTTAGAATCAGAAGCAGACCTGGTGTATTCAGCTCAAAGGGATCAAAAGCACCGTTTCCTCCACGCATCGTGGCAGCTAGCCTTCTCATGAACTGAGACTGATCCACTCCTTCCTCCTGGTCACAGCTGTTCAAGTAGAAATGCAGTATTTTGTTGTTCATACATGAAGCATAGGACCTTTTTTTTGTTTTGGTTGTACTTTCATTTCTATAGAGTAAAAGAGTAACAACAGAAGACTATTCTATTGACAAGAAAACATGGAGACAGTGTGGTGCATTGACATTTAGAAAAAAAATTACTTTAAAAAAAAACCACACAACTCGCAGCATTTCTATGTGGACTTATGGTTTTAATTCCATTCTTTTTTTCTGTTCGCTGAAACTGAGTGTAGTTTCTTTTCTATGATAAAAGAATAACCATATAAGGATTTTTTTTTTGTTTTGTTTCGTAGTTTTTGTTGTCACCGTTGCTGCCGAATCGGCTTAGATCTTGTGTTGTTCCACCTCCCTACATGTTTTCATACTTGCACAGATAACTGAGATAAAACATTACGTGATTGCCATGTGTAGTTATTCGGACGCTTCGTCGAGCTTGCATGTACCAGATTAGAGAAGAACCTGAGCCGGTAACTATACATTTAACCGAACTGAAGAAAAAAAAAACAACAACCTGTTTTGAATCAGACCGATCTGCACTTGATTTAATGTTCTTGTTTTTTTATGACTTTATTTAGTTGTTTTTGTTTACTCCCTCTGCGGTTGTTTCCTTGGCTGTTGTTGGCTCCGTGGTGTTAGCAGACCCTTGCTTGAAGAATCCCTCTCCCCAGTCCACAACCCTTTTTTTTTCTGTTCCCCTGCTCTGGTGCGTCTGTCCTCAAGATTGTATGTGTTCACCGCGAAAGGCAAAAAAATAAGCGATTGATGTTTGTTCTGCTTCAGTGGGTAAAAATGCTTTTTTTTATAAATTAATTTAAAAACCTTATCAACCTCAGAACTGACTGTGTTTCCTTGCGTTTATTCACTTGACCTTAGGATGACCTCTAAAGTTGTAGAGGGTGTGGTGATGTTTTCAAATCATTTCAGAAATATTTGAATTGGGCCAAACTAATTTTATTTCAGATAAGAGGATTTTGTTTGGGATAATAAAGCCTGGGTTACAAAAAATCAGTTTAAAAAAAAAAAAAGGAATGCCCTAAGGACTTTTTCTGGTCATATGTTATTGTAGGCAAATACAACAACAGAAATATTTTATTCACCTAAAGTCAGTGGGAATATAAGACTGTAATTGAACTTCAATAAATACAACTATCATATGTCCCATGAATCCAAGATTACGGCTTTTCATCTCATCTCATCACCCGGAGCAGTTATTTGGCCTTCTTACGTACATGTTTCATGTTGCAAGGAGTAGTCTGGTTTTTGTGTCATAATGGCATAAAAAAAGTTTTTACAGCAACATTGTACAATACAAGTTCTGCCAACAAACTTACAACTGTATGTACAATGTCAAAATCTACAGTTATATGGGAATCGGGAAACTACAGATAGAAATTGTATCTGGACTAATTCAGGTCCAGATGTCTGATTGCAGATTAATTTATGAAGTTATGGTTTCTCTTTTATATTTGCTGGAGATAACTTTTTGATATTACAGTCGTAACTCCATAGACATCCTGTTGAATCTAAACAAGGAAGCTTTGTTTCTAGCACTTTCTGGTACAGCCACTGCTCATCCACTGGGTGGCAGTGTTGCATATCGTGGTCTTGAAGAATTTTAGCCAGAGAGGGGTGTTTCTGTGCAAATAAACATAGCTGAGTAAAGCTATATGAACACGTATGGTGTTATGTATATCCCATTCATAAAAATAGATATGTTTATGGTTTAAGTTTAGAGAGTCCTGAGGGAAGCCGTGTGTGTGTGTGTGTGTGTGTGTGTGTGTGTGTGTGCACGTTGTGGTTTAAAGTCGAGGTAGGGGATATCCTGACTGGGGATCTTCAGCTGGATCTCCCTATGAGTATACACACATACACATACACACATGTTTACAGCATAAATATTGCATAGTATTGGCTCTGCTTGTGTCCAAACACACACCAGGACATTAATAGAAAGATGGCCAGAGATTGTGTGTCAGCACAAAGGTGTGGTGACTGGACCCACATGCATGTTTAGGACGTTTGACCGAATGAAGAAGGGTTGTCAAGGCTGTCAGCAGTTCCCTTATGCTTCCATAGGACAGGGTGATCGTCTCACACGAGGGATAGCGTTGCACCCAAGGTGTAACGAGGATGCCCAGGTGCCTTTGAATCCTCTGTGGGTGTGTGTGCGAGGGGAGATGGAGAGGTGGCGGCCGACAGTAGCACCTCAGGAGCTAAACGACGAGAGGTGTAGGCTCCAGGGCTCAGGTGGCAGACATTTAATGAAGCTGTGACACATTATCACCCCGAGTGTCTGTCTGTGGGTGGAGCTGGACTCGTTTGATGTTACCCTCTGAAGGACGGCGTTGTCTCTCACACACACACACACACACAAGTTATCACATGCCATCTGAAGGACACTGTTGTCTCTTACAGACACACACACACGTTATCACATGCCATCTGTGCTTTCCACTGACATTTCCCACAGACACTCGAGGCTGGTTGCTTGGACAAAGATGAAGCTCATTCAGTTGCATGTTCAGTAAAGACTTGCTTCTGAACACAAGCTTTCCTTAATGACTCACGTCCAATCCAATTTGACACACGGAATGCTGAGATTGCTAAGGTATCTGTTGAGATGACGAAAAAGTATAAGACGAGATGACGAAAAAGAAAAGGAATAAATATGTTATTGTTGATGCAGACCTCTCAGCCAGATGCAGGTGGGACAGTTGCGTTTGAAGCTCTGCAAAGTCTTGTTTTTCTTTTTCTTTTGTGAATAAGTGAAGCCCCATTCCTTGCATTAAAATAATTTTTCAAATTCCCAGGAGTTGTAGGCGTCGTTGGTGAATGCGAGAGAGAGAGAGGGCGATGCTTTTAGAGCGATAGACAGTGGGATGGGCTCTGTTGTCATTGAGGAGGTTGTGGGGACAAAAGAGAGAGAGCGAGTGATGCTCGTAGGTAGCTGCACTCAGCGTGGGAGGCGTTGCTGTAGCAACTGGGAAGTGGGTGAAGCTGCCAGACGCCAACTGCAGATGCTGACTATCTTCCTCCCTCCGAGGATGCTTCCTCAACAGAAGCTGACAGAATATTTCCGTCCTGACCTCAAGGCCCTCTGCACCACATTATATATTTAGCATCCATCATGCTGTGGTCAGTGGAATTAGGTTAGAAGCAGTCAGTCACATGGTTCTCTGAGCCTGACAAGCAACCAATCAGTGTGAGGCAAGAAGAAGGCACATCTAAATTTAGAAGTTTTGTAGGCACTGCGAGTCAGGAGGTGAGCTTTGGGAGCTATTTAATGCCTTGATTCTGCCACATTGGGACTTAAATCCCTTGCAGGCTTTTAACCTCATTGTGACCTGCCCATTCAACTCCAGTATATGCTTGGGGGCATTACCGGTACAACCAATACTGCTCCATATGCTTGATAGATGTGCATCAGCAAAACACCCTTGCCTCATAGATCTTTAATATAATATAAATGTCATAGATTTTGAAAAGCAGATCAGTCTTGATCAGAATGACAGGTCAGATCAGTCACTTTGGATAAAAAATGTAAATGTAAATGGGACACTTTAATGAGCCCCAGCTGAGAGGCACAGAACAAGAAGCACAGCCGTTCTTCACAGAGCAGGGAACCATGGAAACAAGCAGTCACCAAGTTACGGACCGTCACAAGACATGGCATGAAAATTCATCTTAAATTGATGAATTATCTTCGGGTAGTTTTTGTTTTCCCTTCCCTATTCTAAAAATTGCTATCCAATTATGTCCAAATCCCTGTGATCCTTGTGTTTGACATTATCGAGTAGAGTAATCTCTTTTGAGAGCTGCCTGTGATTCTTTGGTATTTTACAACCTACAAGCGTCTTGCAGCTCTAGGTCAAAGTGTAACCAAGACCACAAACTCGTAAGGACTGGCTGCACAGATTTCTGCTTAATTTATTGGACTCAGGGTAACTTGGTCTGAGTATTTAACTTCAACAGACCTCTGCATTCAGTATGGAATGTTGTGATGCTGTGTTGGTAGTTTTTCTTTTATGAAACCCAGAAACCCAGGTTTCTGCATCACAGTAGAGGGTCTTAGTAGTACCATGAAAAAGGAGCTTGAGCACTTGAGCAGCTTTGGAGCACCAAAGCATTACCTCAGGACACCACATAGTGGTGTTGTAGACCTCACCAGTTCCAGGAAGAAATGGCTCCTCATCTTGTGAAATCACACTGCAAAGTGATTTGGTTGAGCAAGCATAAATCACCCCTCTTGCCCCGATTTTTCTCTCTCTTTTCCCTACTCTTTCAATCTCTCCCTCTTTCTCACACATTCTCTCTCTCTCTCTCTCATGCTCTATCTCTCTGCTTCACACGGCTCTGTGTATTTACAGAGGCTGAATCCTTAAGTGAGAGCGAGAGATAGAGAGAGCTTCGTCCTCCAGTCCAAGGTGCAGACTGAGCTCTGCTTGGCAACAGGCGAGAACTTAGAAAGACATCCCCTGCTGAAAATAAACCAGATCATGGAATCCTGCTTCTTCTAACTTTAGCTTTATATTCAATGCAAACATAGATTCCACCCCATAACACTGGGCACGGGCTCAAACTAACATTTACTGGCTGGTTGCACGGGCCCTTGTTTGAAAGCAACAGTTTCTTTGTTTTGTGTTCAGCAGTGCTTATCTAGGTTTGGAAATGTCTCGTGCTGTTCTTCTCAGGCTCCTATCTCCATCTCTGTTGCAATTTGTTCTCTTTTTGCTCCTCTTTTTCTTGTTGTCTATCAGTGAATCTTTTTGCCCTTCTATTATCATCTATCTCTATCTGTCTCTGTTTCTCTCCCTCTTTTCCCCTTTCTCTCCCTGTCTCTGTCCCCCCGTTCTCTGTCTCTCCCTTCTCCAGATGGAGTGAGTGAGTGAGTGGTGGTGGTGGTGGTGTTTGTGGGCAGGTCTGTGATCTGAGCTCAGCTGAGAGGCCCAGGGGCTCCAGGGTCATGCAGGGGTTGTTCCCCATCCTGCCCCCCCCCCCCCCCCCCCTCCCTCCCCATTCCCATCTCTGTGGATGCTCTGCAGGGCTCCCTGGAGGATAGGCCTCTCCACATTCCACTGTAAGGCCTCTCCTTCCCTCGCTCTCTTCATGTGGAGCTCAAAATGGACAACAGAGAGGAGAGGCGCATTACTGTCAGCTTGCATGAAGCCTCTTTGAACTATAGGCCAGGTACTGGTAAGGGAAGTTCGATTCATCCATACTTCTTAACTTGTAAGTTGTTTTCATCACTGCACCTTATATGGTTATGGTTTATGACTATAGTCTGTTCTTTTGGGACTTTTTTACAGAGCCAACAGGGATTTAAGCAGAAGAATTTGCTGATTTGCCTGCAGAGAGACATATGCGGGGGGACATCTTACTATGCCATGGATGTGGGATGGTGTGTGGAGAACACCACCTAATGTGCTTCAGGATACTTTCTGAAGTGGTAACATAAGGAGGGAGATAGGGAAAGCACTTCAGATAATCCCATAAATCCCCAAAAAATTCTTACGGCAGGTCACATAGCAGCTGTCCAAAATGGTGTCTGCGGGGATAGATCTGCTAAGATGAATGGGCTTTATTACCCCGCCTGTTTCTTCACATTCATGTCTTTTTTTAATAAATGAATACAGCCTTTGACATGCAGGTGCTGAACCCCTGCAACCCCTGAGTGTTCACCGCAGATCCAGAGATTTCAGCATTCCAGACCGAAGCATGGGAGGTTATTAAGCTCCTTTAAGAAATCTCTGCTGGATGTGTGTTTGTGTGTGTGTGTCTGTGTGAGTGAGAGAGAGAGAGAGAGTGTGTGTGTGTGTGTCAGTTTAAACAAAAGGATAGAAAAGAATGTACATACTGTATACTGTATTTCTGGAAGGAATGCTTGGTGGTCAAATGTTTTTGTTTGGATAGGTGTGCACTCTAAAGACCAACGAAGAAGTTGTGTACAGAAGTTGAGAGTGTTTGTGTAAGTCCAAAATTAGCGCTTGCCCTACAGTCATTTTTTCAATGTGCGTTTTTGCAAGGGGGAAAGAGAGTCTGCAGTACAGTCATTGTGTGGTGTGTGTGTGTAAGTACTCACCATAGACAGGCCCAGGGCCTCTGTCCCATCACTTTACATCACCCCCGCCTGTAAGCGTCCGCGCCATTCTCACGGCATGGGATTCTGAGGGAATGCAGGAAGGAAGAAGGAAAGAAGGAAAGGAGTGAGTGAGGGAAAGACAGAGAAGTAACACTGATGAACTTCACTTTCCATTTTCACAACGATTACAAAAGAGGAAAGAGATCTGTATGCTTTGATTTGACCTATTCACAACTATTCGTCCGACCAGTATTTTAAGATGCATCTCTTGGTGCAACTGTACTGCCAGCAACTCCCTTGACCCCAACCCCAGGTTAGGACAGCCTTTGTGGCTTCACAGTGTGGTTAGTGAAGGGTTAATGAGAGGTTAAATAGATGTTCGTGCCAAACATAGCTCTGTGAAGTTAGTCCCGTCCTGTGCTGGAACGGCACCAAAGGACACCAAAGAGGTCAGTGATCTATTTTCGTGGGCTAAACTCACTGAACCTGTTCAATTTTGCCCCCCCCGCTTTAAATGTAGTCTGGCTTCGAGAACATTTTATTCCATGCCATATTGCCTCAAGTTGTTTCCTTGTTGCATATTTTTGTTCCGTGTTCCGTGCTATCTTGCAGCCTGACATGGTGGAATTCCAAGTCTTTGTGGGCGTGTCTGTTGGAGGGATGCCCTAGGTGTGTGCTGTTTTGTTTTTGGTCACGTGACTATTCTTCGGAATGGAACATTGTGTTACTGACAGATGTAGGACAGCAGTCATTCCTGCCCTCAACCACTCCAATTCTTTCCGAACTCTGTGTGTGTGTGTGTGTGTGTGTGTGTGTGTGGGTGTGTGTCTCTCTCTTTCTCTCTCTCTCTCTCTTTCTGTGTGTGTGTACTAACTCATTCACACTCATTCATGTGTGTACTAACTCAGTACAGTAAGTGTGATACCCACCTTCTGCCTTCTGGATTTACTCATCTGATTGACCATTCACATTGAATTTAACAATTTAAAATGTTCATATAGGTTCAAACAAGTATATATCATTCATCCAGAACACTTTGTTACATAATACAATCGCAAAAGAATGTCCCCAGCAAATTACAAGATATTCTGAAAACACATGGGTCACCATTCAGCTGGAGCCGCTCGTGGTAATGATAATAATGATGTAAGTGTTACACTGACAGGTGCAACAGCAGAGGCCCATTGCACCACTGAAAACCAGGAGGCTATTCTTGAGGGAAGTGCCTCCTTCAGGACTGGGCCTTGTGTTGCTCTCTGAGGAGCATACTAGAGAAGCATTTTCACATGTTGTGAGTGTCCATGGTACAGCCACCGTCTCAGGTCGTGGATTGTATTGAAAAGTGAGACAGCTGCCCTTGTTGATTGAGTTTAGAATCAGCTTTGACACTTTCGAGGCTTTAGTGGAGAGAGAGAGGGAGGAAGGGAGGGAGGGAGGGAGCAAGACAATCTGTTGGCTGTTGTTCCTGGCGAGCGTTTTGCTTTTTTTTTTTTTTTTACGAATGAGTCATTTAATTTGGCCTATTCACTTTCACTGTTCCCCAGAGCATCCTCAGTGGATGGGCCTCCGTCAGGCACCTTTGCCCCCGTGGGCGCCATTTTCTGCTCTCCAAGCCGAAGAACGGAATTGGATCTGCACTGTTTCCTTGGAAACAACATGCTTTTCCACAGCTCAGTCTGAAGTAGTGAGGGGAAATGAATGTGAGTAATAAGCACTTCAGGAGCCCATTCGAAGGTGCACCATTTCCGTTATGACCCCATGACCCATGCTGAGCTCAATGATGTGGCATTTAAAAAAAGACCCTTTGCAGTTAGCGCAGTATGTGTTCAGTGCATGAGAGATTTTTGGAGAGCTAGCTTAAGGAACCACCATCCCAGTTACTGCCAGAGCATTAGCCTCAGATGAAGGGTGCTGCATGATGTTTGCCCTTTCCCCCAGGGACGTGCATCTAATCAGACTGGCCAAGGCTACAGCCTCCCCCATTTGCCTGAGATCTGAGCCACTGCCGCTGCTGCTGCCGCCACTGGTGCTCTACTGTGTCCTTCCTGGAAGGTCACACATCAGGCAGAAGGGAATCATTCCTCACCATGGCCACTGCCATCCACCTTTTTCTTGATCTCATTCAGGTCAATGGATAGGGGCAAAGCACTGGTCATGCATGCTGTAGATCAGTAATGGGAGGATCTGGACTTCCAAGGTCTTGGGATCTTTGGGTGCTCTGTTTTGCCAAACCCTGAGGAAGTCAAACTGTTTGGACTTGCAAAAGAGATGAAGAGATGGAAGGAAAGCATACAAGCCTTAGGCAGCGTACTGTGCTGTGAGGGCTGTTTACTTCATTTATGTGGTTCACTGATTGCCATGGAATGCTTTTTAGGTGCCATTGTCTATATACAACAGAAAAATAATCTTTGTATTATTAGCCTGTCATAGATAGCTGATGTCTTGTTCAGTCAATAAACTAATGACAGCTGACCTTTCCGTCAATACTCTCAGTTACTGCTTAACTTCACTGTCATTTTAAGCAACTGTCGACTTGGATCAACCTGTTTAGCAAGACTTTAAACAGGGCAGAACTATCTGACCTCCTGATTTAGAGCTTAAAGGCAGAGTCCACAATTCCAATCCAATGCGCTTCTTGTCAAATTAAATGAGTTGTTCCTCCTCACTGTCTTCTAGCTGTCCATTCTGTTGTTTCTGCGCTCATATCTATTTTATTTTCAGCCTCTAAGGGTGCATTTGGCCAGAATGCATGATCCTCTGAGGAGGATGGACGTTGTCATAGCAGCG
>NC_137916.1:10777646-10780146 GCF_963457725.1 Sprattus sprattus | reverse complement strand
AGAATTCTTCCATTGAAGCACCATTCATGCCCATGTTGGCCTTCCTTCTCTCTTATGGTCAGTGAATCATGCAGCGTATGTTTTGCTGAAATACCGTGGTTGCATCACGAATCATTTTGCATTCACTGTGTGTTCCTTTATGGTTCCTTATTGCTGAAAGTCAGTATGATTTTTTTTTTCAAAAGTTATAAAACCTCAATGTATGGTGATGGGTAGGCTTCCCTGTGTTGCTTGACCAAACACAAACTTATAGGTGGGTGATGTGCATGCTTCCCTGTGTTGCTTGCCTTCAGTCATGAGAGTGAGTGTTGTAATTATTATTAGCATGCATAAAAATGCTTCATTTGACATCATTAATGGTTGGTTGGTACAGGTTGGTTGAGGTAGGAAGCTTGCAGATTAGCGTCTGTGTAGTGTCTACACTTCACCGCTTAAATTAATACATGAGTGATTTAATCACAGGCAAACATTTTTCAAAAGTTTTAAAACCTCAATGTATGCTGGTCACACATTACAGACCTATTGTGTCTCCACATGTCAAAACAGACTGTTGACTGATGACTGATCTCACCCAGTAGTGTGTGTCTTGGAACACACATGAAAGGTTTGCAGACATTAAGGGAAATCTGACGTTAGCTCCACTCATGTGGTCATTCCTCTGTTTTGGAGGCTGTGACTTTACTGAGTGCAAAAACTGTAGTTCAAGGAGCATCCCATTATTTTCATCCAGGTCTTTCATCACCGCTGATAAATGTCACACATTCGGCCAAACACACTGCGCCGTGCGTGGGTGCAGACTGCCAAGCTGCAACTGATGTAGTCTGATTCTCTGAAAGACTCTGAGAGAGAGAGAGAGAGAGAGAGAGAGAGAGAGAGAGAGAGAGAGAGAGAGAGACAGACAGACAGACAGACAGACAGACAGACAGACAGACAGACAGACAGACAGACAGACAGACAGACAGACAGACAGACAGACATTATGACCTGACAAGCCATTGTTTGGCAAAAGGAGCACGATAGGTAGTCTGTGTAGGGGGGGAGGGGGGGGGGGGGGGGAGACAGAGACAGAAAAACGCTCCTCTTTTGATCTCCATTGATTTCGTACCATGACTCATGGTACTGGGTCCCAAAACATCCACACACAGATCACAGGAGCCCTGGATCATGGTCACTCACTCACACATCCTACCCACCAGCACTAGCACAGGGCAGACCAAACACACACTCATAGGGGGTGATGAGTATGCTTCCCTGAAAAATAATAATTATGGGTCATTTCTTGTACTTATCCAGCATTTTTAAGAGTTAGATTCTGATACTCATAAAGTAGGCCTAGTCAATCGGTAGATGTCTATTCATTATTTTGGAATTCCTAATGCATACCTTTTATTTTACCTAAAAGTGATGTAATGTGCTGTGGGAATTCTTCGAAATTGCGGGTAAAATTGTGGTGATTTTGAGTTGATTAAAATCAATCTCAAACAATGCAGAAGTGCCATGACTAATAAGAGAAAATTGCAACCTGCAATTGCAATTGAAGTATGTAAGTATGTATGTAATTATTGGTGATTCTGCACAGCTTTCACCAGAAGTGTCATTCTTCACTCAGGATGATTCAGTATAATAATTGCGTGCTTAACTAATAAGTCTTCAGTACTTTGAAATAAAGTCAGTGAATCTGTCCTGTATGTCTCATGCTGAAGGGAGGACATTGTGCAGACACCAACCCTTTACCTATCTGCATTGTGAGTTTTGATTGTTGCATTTTTCATTCAGGTCATGAGAGAAAGTGATGTAATTCTTATTGAAGCATGCAGAAAAGTGCTTAATTTGACAGCATTACTGGTTGGTTAGTACAGGTTGGTTGAGGTTGAAAGCTTGGAGATTAGTTTCGTGTAGTGTAGTGTCCACACTTCAGCTCTTAAATTAAATCTTGACCTGAACAAGGTCTATCAAAATGTGTGTGTGTGTGTGTGTGTGTGTGTGTGTGTGTGTGTGTGTGTGTGTGTATAAATATATGTATACTGTATGTACTTGTGTGAATGAGTATGTCTGTGTGTGCTTCCTTCTTCTGCCCTGGTGACTGAGCACAGCTCTTGGCTGCGGTCCAGCAGGCTTCCGTGACTGAGGCAGACAAGCCAGGCACTTTCCCACAGCCGCAGCGCATGGCTCTCTTCTCTCTCTCTCTCTTTTTACTTCACTTCTCCCCGTCCGTTTTCCACCTTCTCACCCATCCGTTTCCCCCTTCCAATCTCCAAGGCCATTCCTCACAGTCATAAGCCCCAACCCCAATCAGTACCTCAGTAGTTCTGTTGGTGCAACACTCACTCACTTTGCCCTTTATATCACATAGAAGTATTTCCCAATGATAACCAATGGCCTTTATGTGTGTTTCACCCATGCCACTGAAAGTGTGCAGACTCACAAATCTGTTTACATGACAGTTCCTTTACTATTGATGAGTAAATTGAAATATCTGCCATTTATCTTGAAGCAGTGT
>NC_137916.1:10540146-10775146 GCF_963457725.1 Sprattus sprattus | reverse complement strand
CTTCTACTGCTATTTTTGCCCCATAAAACTCTGATTATGCTAGATGATGAAACAGAGCAAAACCGTACATCAGGCAGAAAGCCAGTTGAGTCAGCTGACTAATGAGCAAGTCACTGAGTGTGAATCAGTACCAGTGTTTGTCAATATGTATGTATGAATAGTTTTTTTAGAGGATTTTCTTCATAACTAGATGCAAATACAATGACAATAAAGGCTTGTCTTCTATCTGTCAAGGTAGATGCAAAACTGCGTTACAAAATGAATGGGAAATATTGTGACAGTTTAAATAGCAAAATAGACCAGTATTAACATGCCTGTGAATGGCTGTTATATACCTGTTACTGCGGTGGCCTAGAAGCAGAACGACATGCTGTTAGCATGGATACTGCTGACGCAGGTCTTTTGTCATCCTGGAGATGAAAGGGCTGCTGTTATAGTGAACTCGTTTCTAAAACACACTGAGGAAGATGAGCCCTCTTGAGTCGCCTTCACAAAGAGCGACAGCATGTCCAGAGAGGACACAGCCGAAGGTAATTATGATGACAGACCAGGAGTGGGAACGGCATAGGCTAACGGGAGGTGACATAAGTCCTTTTAGTTACATAAAAAATGGGGGGAAGCCTTCTCAACTCTAAACTTTCTTAATGGGGTTATTTCAACTTCAATTTCTAGTCTTTTTTACACGTAGTAGGATAGGTTTCAATAACTCCATACCATTACATATCAACATTCAAGGAGCAACGATGAGACGTCGTTGTGTGGTGAGAACTGATAGAAAATTGTAAACAACAACAATCGCCGAATCTTTTTTTATTGGTGCCACCAATAAATAAAGCAGGATTCCTGTCAATGGAAAAATGGCCTCTCCCCACCGGCGATTGTTGTTGTTTACGATTTTCTCACGATCAGTTCTCACCACACAACGACGTCTCATCTACGTGTAAAAAAGATTAGAAATTGAATGTTTATTTTTCGAGTCTCAAGCCTATAAAGTTGCACTGGGTGCCTTTAAGTTATTTAATATGTTGAACAGAAGAGCACAGCAGTGTTAAATGTAGGGAAAAACACCAGCATCACTGCTGAATTTGTGTTTATACACAACTGTGTGTTTGTGTTTACGTGAATTCAAGTGCTTTAAATGTATGTGTATGTGTGTGTGTGTTCCGGGGAGGGGCTTTAAAAGCAATACAGCAGAAACCTGAGATGTCTCACATAGGGCCAGAATATTCAATGCCATGCTTTATTGTTAAGTCAAGTTGACTCTCATTCATAAACAATTTTATGAGGTCATATCACATTAGTAGCCCAGGCTACTTACTCATAAGATAATAAATCACTTACACACTTAAAGTTAGTAAAGATCAAAATGATGAGTTGTTGACATCCGCTTTTCAATTCTAAAATCAGCGTTATGTAAGATACGATCCACTGACAATGTTATGTGTAAAGGCTAAGTGAGCAGATGTAAAAAGTAGCCTAAAAAACATCAGCCCCTATAAGATCACTGTACATGTTTGCCCTTATGCTGCCATCTGCCACACCTTTTTGGTAGCAAATTGATGTTTTAGATCCTTAAAGTCCTTTTTGGTATCAAAGTCATGTTTAAGAACCTGCAAATGGATATACAAAGAGAAATCAACCCATCCCCATACACATGGAATCTCATGGCACTCATTTCATATGGGCAGGTCGCATATATTGGCAAAACCCTTTTGGCACCTTTTGTGCTCCTGTGTTCCTGGAGATTCTGTGTATGGTTATCCATTTAGGTTCATTTGGGGGAAAGATGGGCACTGAGCAATTTATCAAACAATATAATCAAAGAGAGGGTCTCAGGTGATGTGTGCACAGGAAGAATGAAACCCTCATCCCTAATATAACTCACTTCATGTACTGCCAGGAGAGTATGTTTGCATTGCAGCTCAGGGACAGGCTATGATAGATCCCATTCTCAGAGTGACCTCATGCCTCTTCAAAATAAGAAACTGTATCTATTTTAAAAGTCCAGCACAGAAACTTTTTCCAAGAAGTTCCGTTTGATCCCAGCCAAGACCGCATTCTTCTGTGTGCTTTTAATGCCTCATGTTTAAGACTATGCATGGCTCAAGGAATGTTCCTCGAGTGTTTAGTTCTCAAGCTGTCCTAGTTGTGGTTTCACAGGAAGTTAACACCCTGATGATGGGGCCGGGGGACACTGCAGCAGTTGGGGTACTTGGGCTTGATTGTTATCCAGTTCCAGGAGTTGTCAGAGGCACAATTTGATCTCCTAGATTTATTGAAGTTTTTTAAAGGCTATGATATAACATAAATATGCCAAAATATAGCATATAACATTCACATTTATCAGTCAAATAATCCCTACCATGTTTACAACAGAAGAGAACAGGTCTAAAGAACAGGAAAGTCATGTCATTTTTTTAATATGACACTTTTGGCATGTGTTATGTGTGTGATAAAGCATATGTTAATATGTCTTCTCTCTAGTATCTCTTCTCAGTTATCTGCAGTGTTTGAGCGGACCAGATAGCAGTGTCCTAACATATATGGTTTTTCAGCTTGAGTTGATGTTTTAATGTCGATAACTTGTAGTAAATATAGCCTTAAATTGAATTTGGCTAGAACAGAAAGTTGTTTTGTTTTTCTTGTCTTTTTATGGACAGAAATAGAGAATTCTTGGTAGCCGCAGTCACATGATGCGCAGCAGTCACATGTACCCTTAGTGACTGAAGGGCAAGACCTCCTCCTCTTTGTAATGGGGTTTGTGTGTGTGTGTGTGTAGCTCATTTGTCAAGTCAGTAGCACATGTCGTCAATCTTTCACTTGTGGTTCTCATAGCAAAACACATAAAGGAGGCCATTATTTGTTATATTAATATATAATATCAGCCATGGTAAATATTCTTTCTACTTTCTGAAAGTTATACACCAAGCATATAACATCCAGGCCTTTGACTACTGTTATTTCTTAGAGATTACATAGGCTAACTAAAAGTTTAGTCAGTCTAATGGGAATGAGCTTTGCTTCAAGTTTTCAGGTATTAAATCTAACTAGAAAATGCATTTCCTGAAGGAAATACCAGTGCATGAAATGCAAAAGTTAGGAGAGGAAGAAGAAAAGAAAGAAGAGTGAAAGAAGGAAAGAAGAAAGGAAAGAAGAGTGAAGAAAGGAGAGAAGAGAGGATGAAGGAAAGAAGAGTGAAAGAAGGAAAGAAGAAAAGAAAGAAGAGTGAAGAAAGGAAAGAAGAGTGGAAGAAGAAAAGAAACAAGAGTGAAGAAAGGAAAGAAGAGTGAAAGAAGGAAATAATAGTTGAAGAAGGAAAGAAGAAAGGAGAGTGAAGAAAGGAAAGAAAAGTGAAAGAAGGAAAGAAGAGTGGAAGAAGGAAAGAAGAGTGGAAGAGAAAAAGAGAGTGAAAATATTGAAGAAAGGAGATAAAAATGGAGTGAAGAAGAGATATTGAGTGTGAGAGAAAGTAGACTGAGAGGGATAGAGAGAAAGATGGAGAGAAAAAAAAGTAGAGAATGGAAGGTGTCTTAATGTTCCTAGTTACAGTTAAATTGAGAGGGACAGAGAAGAGGTTCCTTTGATTTGGTGCAGCTGTCAGTGAAGCACAGGTGCAAGCCAGTTTAAAGACCCTATTATGATGTCATAATGGCCCAATGTAAGTCAATGGGAGAAATTTATATTCGTTTTTCTTTAATATCTTAAAAAGTATAAAGTTTAGAAAAGTGAAAAATACATAGCATAAGTGTCCTTTACAAGACCTACGCGACAAAGTTTGAATGAAGTTTCTACGTTAAGCGGTTCGGGCTGAATTAATCGCAGAAAAAGGTAACAAGAAGAAGAAGAAGAAGAAGAAGAAGACGAAGAAGAAGAAGAAGCCTAGGAATAACAATACAGGGCATTTCATGCACTGTAATAAGTGAATGTCAGCTGTCCAACTCCATCTACCATCCAAACTAAACATAAACTTATCAGAGAGGGTCACAGGATTTTAAAGCATTTCCGTTCCATTGACTGCAAATGTAATGGCTTCTGAGACTTCAGACGAGTTTCAGATAAACACATGTCCAATGTCTGAGACTCCGCCTTTGAACTAACAGCTGAGGGCACGACAACAACTCAAATCATATCACATATTTGATCTCTAAATGTCCATAACCATAAAAGCTCTCTGGGCACAAACAAAAAACAAAAAAGTCTCTGAGATTTGGTACAAAAATCACACGGCAGTGATCTCATGCCATCCCTCTTTCAGGCCTTTAGGAAGGGATCATGACTGGAAGCCTCATGCAAGTCTGTTTCTCCTCACAAACGTTCAAGAGGTGCAGACCAGCAAATATACAGCCCTGATAGCTTCTTTCACTTGCTCACATGAACTGGGTGACAACTCGGTTACTTTATGGCCAAAAGAACAACTCTGATGTGGTTACATTATGGCCAAAAGAACAACTCAAACTTCTATTGACTATGATAACTGGACAATCGTGGTTGGCCGCATTTTCCTACTCTTTTGTACTCTGGCAACAGTCTCAGGGCTAAGAGACTGTATGAAGTGTCCTACTT
Organism: Sprattus sprattus; assembly: GCF_963457725.1. NCBI lineage: Eukaryota > Metazoa > Chordata > Actinopteri > Clupeiformes > Clupeidae > Sprattus > Sprattus sprattus. The sequence continues at coordinate 10,770,583 of NC_137916.1, read as the reverse complement.
TTGAATACGTCACCACAATAACATAGCCTTGCTATGGCAACCACAGTTACTAAGCATGGCACATGCAGAGAGAGAGAGAGAGACTCACATATATTGCATAGCCTACAATAACCAAATAGTTTCATGCAATAACATGCATGTTGGGTGGGTTTCTTCAAAAACTTCATTCCTTCTGAAACCATGACACTGTTTAAAGGGGATCTTGAACACATGGCGTTCAATGTGCTACAACCAACTCCCTGCTGGAATTACTGCTTGGCTGCTGCTATTGGTTGAAAGTAGGTCAGGTCAACTGCGTTCATGTGACCATTTCATGGTACTAGCTTAGGCAGTTGCTGTACTCAACAATAACGTAACGTATTCCAATCTGATTGGAAGCAATGTTTCCTTAGACTCGCAAAAGCGAATGGAATTGTAAAGCGGTGAATCGTCGATGATTTAAGTGGCCATCCTGCAACGGCTCTTGTTGACAGGGAGAAGAGGGGTTTGTTTGATGTTTCCGGTCCATAATCGGGAGGGCAAAGAAAACATAGCTACTTTTAATGCGTGAACAGGTGTTCTCCCTTACTTAAAATATATTCGTCATAATCTAAGTTTGGTTGGCATGTTTAAAAAAAAAAAATGTTTTTATGTTTCAGTTATAAGCTTAAGGGATAACGTGCTGTCTAAAACTGAAAATATTATTAATAAATGCATCATTAACATACACTAATACAACAGAAATGTCCTCATTCTACATTAAGAAATGTTCAGAAATTCCGTCTTTGTTATATTTATAAAAACAACTTAAACCATTTGGTTATCCTGCGGTGAAAACAATAACAGAAAGATTTTACGTGAAACTAAATATTTTTCAAAGCTCATTAACTATAGCCTACACGGTCCCTCCCTCCTCCAATCTCATTCGCACAGGAGTGTTCATTACCATTGCTAGTGATTTGACGTCAAGGACGACAGTGTCCGCACATGGGAAAGCGAACCATTTTGGCTGAGAGAAAGAGACAGCTTTCGAGTCGCAGCTCCTAGTCACGGTCTGCGAGGACTGTGCCGGTTTGGTTTTCTCTACGGATATTTTTTTCAGTGGCTTCACCCGAGTTGCTCTACGTTGAGCATTTGTTCGATTGCGGATAAATACCTATATATTTTATTTTGTCACTGTCTTGGAGAAATAGTTTCATCTCCTTTCGTCCAGGGCTATGGAAAAAATGTCAAGACCTATTCCTGTCAACTCAACTTTCTTACCTCCGACCCATGGTGTACTGAAATCCCTGTTGGAAAATCCTCTGAAACTGCCGTTCAATCACGATGAAGGTAAACAATAACTCTTCAGCGTATCAAAGCCCGTTTTGTTGACATTGCATGCGTTAAAAGAAAAGTGTTGTTAACTTTATCCACTGAGCCATAGTTTCTGATTGTGACCGTCATATCATAACTCCGGGGGTCAAAATGTGTGCCTTCTTCATCCACGTCAAATGTCAGTAGTGTTAGAATGCTAAAAAGCTCTATTTTGCTTTAATTTGTTGATATTGTTGACTACCGCTATTCATTGAGTTGCGAACTTATCTCTTCGATGCATGTCTTGCAAGTTATTACTTTGAATGAGGGAAACAATCTACTAACCCAATAATTGGAGTTGTTAAGGTAGTGTTGATGTTGGTGGTTGTTGAGTTTATGATGATTTTGTGATTGACAGAAAGTCCTGTGTTAAGGGGATAGTTTAACAGTGGAAAAAGCACAAATTGCGATCAGACGGCACGTACGTGTAATTAAATCTACCGCAACATACTATAGAATCACAATATCTTAAATTATCGCTGGCTGTGATGAATATTCTCTGGATTTTTTTAATTCAAGAGTTCCCATTATTTTGAAAGGTGCATACTTGTTGTTGCCAATAGAGGGCGCCTTTTGGTGAACGCATTCCTTTTTAATTGGTGTTTGCTTTTTTGTTTATGATCCTCTTGACATTTTGTTCAAATTGATATGTTTACAGTGTTTAGTCATTTTCCAATTTGCTTTACAGTTGAAACATGAATGGAGAAGTAGTGGCATTAGCCAAAACTCTTTCCTTTTAGTTGAAAAAAAAAGAATGCTTCGCCCTGGATGTTTGTTGTGCCCTCTTTGCCTAGTCACTGATGTCGTTTTTAATTGTTTCTGCGCTTTTACAGGCTTTGGGAAGGAGAAAGAGAAAGAGAAGAAGCTAGAGGAGGACCCCCCACAGTCAGCCTTCCTGGGGCCCACCCTGTGGGACAAGACCCTGCCCTACGATGGGGATAATTTCCAGCTGGAGTATATGGACCTGGAAGAGTTTCTCTCAGAGAATGGCATCCCAGGCAACGCCCAGAGGGACCAAAGCCAACAGCAGCAGCAGCAGACCCTGCCCCAGCTGACAGCCCCTTCGACCCCTTCCACCCCCAGCGTGGTAGATCTCAGCAACCGGGCCGCCCCCTCAGGCCACACAGGCATGGTGCCCCAGAACTGCCTGCAGAGCTCGCCAAGATCAGGTAACACACACACACACACACACACACACACACACACACAGATATATTTATCAGAGAAGCTGTTAATTGTCAACCAAATGGTCAAAGCCTCTGGACAAATCCCGGACTAGACCTCAGCACACACACACACACACACCCCCATCCTGGTACAACCCCCTTGTTGTGACACCATTGACCTGCAGTAGGTCTGCCTTTCATGCCGTTATTGTCTTTGTAATGACATTACTGTTGGCTGGGACACTGCAGATGAATACTCAGGATGAAAGACCAGTGATCAAAAGCAGCTCTTGCACTCAGCACTGAGGGCTTGGACTCTGGACCCGCGGGGCGTAGGGCCAGCACTAAGTCCAGAGAAAGTGCAACACGTGATGTACTCTGGAGCTGGGCTGGGAGCCAACAGTCGCCATAGAACACCCTATCACCAGAGCCATGGCTAGTTTACAATGCCACACACAGGAATGGAAGATCAAAAATGTGACAAAAGACAGTTTAACACTTTTATTTTTTCCATGTACTTTGCGTGCAGATTTATATTGGTCATGAAAATATAGATTCTTCCCTTAAGAAGTCTTTGACCAACGCCTACTAGGTTGTTTTTTCGATCCCTCTGCCTTTGTTAGTAAGGGCTTCTGATTGTTTTGCACAGTGACACTGACTGCTCAAGCTCAACAAACAAGTATGTACATAACTTTCAAGGCGAGTACAATAGCAGTTCCCACCCCAAAATGTGTTGACTAAACTTTCAGGACGGCTCCAGGATCAGCTCTAAAATTAGGAAGATTATGGTGGACAGTGGGGGTTCAGAGAGAGAGCCTGATGCCCATGTTAGTCCTTCTAGACTGTTCCGAGAACTCTTCTAAAAACCCCTCACTGGAGGTTCTCCTTAGATGGCTATGAGGTTTACACATTCAGTGTTAAACCAGTTTGGAGTACTGATGAGTATTTTTAATTGCACAAGTCTGCTAAATGACAAAATCTCCGACTGAATAAAAGTTCTGCTAAATGACTAAATGTAAGTGCCAGATGAGCTCCAAACTGGATCCAAACTCCACTCCAAGAACTAGATCAAAAACAGATCCAGTGATCTGGAGTTGTGTCCTACTCACGCCACACATAGATCTATTCCACCATTTTTGGAGGCTATTGAGAGTGACATTTGTGATGCAGTGGCTCTGAGGAGATGATGCGGAAAGCTAGGAAATAGCTAACGGGTGTTATTGGGTTGAATTTGGCTTTGTGTTGAAACCAAGTGCGGTGATCAGATTTTTTGTTAAACTAGACTGGTTAGAGAAATTAGTTTTTTTCACGATAATTTGTGCTAGAATATACTTAAAACACAAGTAAACTACTGTTATGGTATGTAAGCCTGTTTTATTATATCATATTACATTTTATTATATTCTGTTATATTACATTTCATAGTGGGATGTCATATGGGGTCATATTTGTTTACACTGCCATGTGTAGTGGTGTCATGGTTAGAATGCTGTTTGGAGGGATGGCTCTATGTGCAGAATGTACTTTCTGCAGCGGTGCAGTACTTCTGTTCCCTACTCGTCCAAGTGTGTGTGTGTGTGTGTGTGTGTGTGTGTGTGTGTGTGAGTAAGTGGGCGTTACTCACGCTGATGTGAGTGTGTTGTGTTTGTGTTTGGTCTAGACCCTTCCGCACCGTCTCTCTCCCTCTCTCTCTCTCTCTCTCTCTTTCTCTCTCTGTGCACATTACCGCTCATGTGCGTCTGGCTTGGCCTCCTTGCAGCATGCTCAGCCATGTGACGGACACATGCGGGCGCCGTGTGATGTGCGGAACGGAACAGCACAACCCCGTGCGGCGCAGGGCTTTACTCCAGAGCTAGTCACGGCATGAGCCAACCTCCCCCCGCCCTCCCTCTTTCTCTCTCTCTCTTTCTCTCAATCTCTCTCAGCCTCTCTTGTCCCCCCTCCCTTCTGACTTTCACTCTCTCTCCTGTAATGTTACCTCTCTCGCTCCCCCTCCCTCCTTGGTGTTGTACTCTTTCTCTCCCTCCAGCTGCCCCTCCCTGCCTCTTGCTGTTGCTCTCAGTCACATACTGCTGCCGCTCCTTCCCTCTCTGGCTCTCCCTGTTGTTCAGTCCTTACTGCCAGACTCTGTTAGCCTGAGCACATGCTGTACCCTCCGGATATCACATTGCCTAATCCATGATACCGCCACGTGCAGGTTTTTTGTTTTTTTTTAATCTCGCACCCTGACACACTCTGTCTCCCACACACACACACACACACACACACACACACACACACACACACACACACACACACTCATCCCTCTGGCACCTCCAGCCACCATCTTGTGCAGTTGTTGTACTGTCAGTCAATGGAACTGGTGAGCGTAAACACACTCTGAGATCCAGATAAACTTTCTATCACTTTGTGTACAACCACCATGCTTGGGCCCCCAGTGGGCTTTGGTCTCGATGGTGATGGTTCAACAAAGATCTCCTCTTAAGTGCAAGGCTGCTCAGAGGCCACAAGGGCAGAGGTGGTTTACTCAACCCGAAAGCAACAGAAAAAAAAAACAACAGCATCTGATTGCCTTCATTATCATCAGTTAGACATTACTAGTTTGTCAACAAGCAGGTGAAGTTCTTCATCTTAGTATGCTACTGGGGAGCAGTGCAGTCATACTATCCCAGGAAAAGTGCACTCTGCCTTCAAAGTAAGAACGTTCATCAGTTTTTGCACTCAATAGAGAGAGAGTTCTGCTTTGGGCTGTCGTCAGTCGTTAGCTGAGAGACAATACGCAGAGTTGACATAGCAGAGGGGTTGTGTCCGAATCCGAATCCGATTGTGATGGAGGGTTTTTATGTTTTTGAATTACTTTTTCTGTTTGGGGGGGGGAGAAGGATCAGGCTGCTCTGCTTGGATAAGTGGAGGGGAATGAGGAAGCAGACCCTTGCGTGCCACGGAGAGCTCGCTGATATATCAGTGCACTGGGTATGGAAAGCCTTCCCTGTTGCTTCAAATCCTATTACTCTGTTTTCAGACTCTGGATCAGTGAGGCGGTTTTATGCAGTACCATTGTCAACAAAGCCAGTGGTGCGAAATACTTGCTTTAAATAAAATTAAATAAATGCTTCAGAATGTCCCAAGAGGATTCTGCTTCTTGAAAAGTACCACACAGCTGGTCGATTAACCAAGCTACGAAACTCCCTCGAAGTGAACAGAAAGGACTCAGAGGAGTCAGGTGGAGGTGGAGGAGGAGTAGTCAGGAGGAGGAGGAGATGCCCAGATTAGGCAAAAGATGAGCAGTAAAGGCGGAAGCTCCTGTCTTCGACACCAGCCCCACCAGACCCACGTTCTCCATTTTGTGCCCCTGTCTCCCAGTGAAGGAGAATAGGGGGCTGCGGGGGGCCCCTAACTGTCAGGGGGCTGTGGGAGATAGAGGAGGAAACACTGGCATCCGGGAGAGTTGAGCCGAGCAGGGAGAGAGGGAGGGAGGGAGAGGGAGGGAGGGAGGGAGGGAGGGGGGGGGAAGGGGGCCTAGAGTCAGGCTTAGGTCAGAGCTCCTTCCCAGACCAACAGAATAGCCACAAGCCCAGGCAAGGCCCACCTCATGCAGGATTAATGTGCTTCCCATCTGTTATTCTCTGACCCAAGCTCACGGCTAGTTCAAGGGGAGAAACGGATGCATGAGCAGAGAGGAGGTGGGAGGTAGGCAGGCTTTTTTTGGGATGATTTTCACAAGTCACTTTTTTTCCCGTAAGGCGTTGGGGAGTTTGAAAGCAACAGAAAATGTGATGAGGTTTTTGGCATTGTTTGGCACAGAGCCACTCAGATCAGGTCTAGCACTCTCTCATCTGACCATGTAGATGAGCCATCACACTATACGTGATCTGACCTGACATCACAGACTGGGACTGGACAACTCCAGGGTACTTCATGCTCCTCTTTGTTTGCATGGTGATGGATCAGGGGTTTAGGGAGCCAAGCTCGATTGATTATCTGCCCAGGGTGACGGCTTCTGGCCTGAGGTAAGAGTCAGTTGACCGAGTGTTTGAAATACCGGAGTTTGAGGTCTTGTTGACTGAGATGGTTGTCTGTGCTAATGAGGAGGGTGCTCAAACTAATCTGACTGCAGACACAAGTGATGAGCCTGAACCAGCAGAACAGGACCATGATGCTGGACGTGAGTCCCTACGTTCACACCATGCCTTTTGATTTTACTTCAATCAAGACAACTGGAACACCCAACAATGGCAACAATGGCAACAATAGCTTCTAAACGAACTAGTAGAAACAGAAATGGCCAGAAGTGTTTATACCTAAACGTATCTGTTGTAGTTTTTGTTTTGTATTTCCAACCTCACAGACTTTAGCCAACATTTCTCTACCCCAACCCACACGCTGTGTGATTACCATCTGACTGTGCACGGACACACTCCGGCAGATAGAGTAGATCTGCTTGGCTTGAGTGTGAGATTTCTCAGCGGCAATGGGCTTTGACCCCTCTTCTTAGTAATGGGCACAATTTAGGTTTAGAGTTTATCTACCACTTCCCCTTTTCTCTCTCAGCTGCCAAATGAAATGCCTTTCCTCGTTAAGCTCTTTAATTTGCCTTAATCCTACGCTGATGAGCAAGGGGGGGGCGGGGGGGGTTATGATAAACGTAACAGTCTACAGGACAGAGATGGATGGGAAGGAGATAAGTCCTCAGACATTTCTTCCTCTCAGCTGATTCAAGCATAGACTCTGATGAAAATCACATAGCATAGCTCATGTGGAGAGTGCACTGAGTTCATGACACCCTCAGGCAGAGGCTGGTGTTTGTGCCTTGACTTATTCACTGCGCTTGCTCTCCCCCTGGTGGTGTAGTTGTATAACTGCGGTATGTTCACAATAGTGGATAGACCAGTTACTATTCTGGATGAACATAACTTATTGTATACTAATACCATCAGACTATTGTCATTCTTATCTTCCATTGATGATTATGTCATCCTCCACTGAGTGTGCTAATGATTTGTAGTCAACAACCATAAGCAGAGTTGGAATCAAGATTCTAAAATGTTTTGTTCCAGAATCCATAACCTTAAAACCTTTTTTACTTTCCCTTTCTCCATTAGCTCTGCCATCGGCCCGCAACACACCAAGTCCAATTGACCCAGAGTCCATCCAGGTTGCTGTGGGCTACGAGCCCGACCCGGCAGACTTGGCTCTGTCCAGCGTGCCAGGACAGGAGATGTTTGACCCACGCAAGCGCAAGTTCTCCGCTGAGGAGCTCAAACCCCAGCCCATGATCAAGAAGGCGCGAAAGGTCTTCATTCCTGATGGCATGAAGGTGAAAGGCCTGAACAGTGCAGCTCTTTCCCCTTTTAGTTCAGCCATCTTATTTTTTTGCATTCCTGGGCCCTAGGTTTCAGTTCAGTGCTCCCAACTGTTATGTAACTCAGCAGGAAGGGTTGAGGGAAGCCAGGGAATAAAGTCTTTTGAGAGGCAGAAGAGGCTCAACACGAAGAGAGAATGGGCCGTGTGGGCGGTGAGGGCAGAAGCTAGAACATTTTCAGAGTGTGCACTTTAAGTGAACAGGTTACATTTTTAGAACCCATCACATATTGTTTTATTTTCCCAACAAAACCACTTCATAAGCTCAGATCTTTAACAGCGACAAATCGGACGTGTTAACCACTCAGAGAGACTAAATTGGGTACGGTTGAGCACATCCGAAACGCTCTGCTCTTAAATGTGGTTTGGGCAGATGCCATTTTAGAAGACTGTCAGAGCCATGTGACTCCATTCTTAAGGTCAGGGTTAACTCCAGTGACATTAGCCTAGCCACTTAAGTTAATAGCTGGTCTCTTACCCCAGAGTAGATGGGTGAGCATTGAGAAACTAGACCGGACCAGTGAAGCCAGATAAAGACATTGTACTGTACATCCCCAGGCTTTTTTACAAAGAAAAGCAATAGTTTGGGTGTTGGTTTGTGTTTCAGTGAAGAAAAGCATTGAAAGCACTGGGCTGGCATGGGTGAACTCTCTGCCTGTGTTCTCTTCTGTTGTTGTAAAAAAAAATCTCTTTCTGTCTCTCTGCACCTGACAACAGGACGACAGGTACTGGGCACGGCGCAGGAAGAACAACGTGGCGGCAAAGCGCTCCCGTGATGCCCGACGGCTGAAGGAGAACCAGATCGCCATCCGGGCGGGCTTCCTGGAGAAGGAGAACAACGCGCTGCGCGTGGAGGTAGCCGACCTGCGGAAAGAGCTGGGCCGCTGCAAGAACTGTCTGGCCAAATACGAGTCCCGCCATGGCCCCCTGTGAGCATGTCTCCACCCCACCCTTGCGCCCGCCGCCACCCTCTGCCCGCCCGGCCCTCCACCACGCATGGGCCCTTCCACCACACCATTCATTTCTCCCCCTGCACCCCGTGCCCACATCACCAGCCCCAGGGTTTGTTCAAGGACTATGCCTGCCCTAGGTGGAGAAGGGGAGAGGGGCGCCCACTCATGTGTAGACCCTGCCCTCAGTCCAATGGATGCTTCATTAGAAGAGGATGTTCTCTTTATGTTTTAAAGATTATTTTCTTTTGTTTTCATCCTCTCCTCCTCAGTCACTGCCCTTCCCAGATTCCCTCTTATCTCTCCCTACACATGTACATAGATATATTACTTGCAAAGAGGGTGTATTGTTTTTATTTTGTTGTTAGTCCTTTTCTGTAGCGACCTGTTGGTTGTTGAGCTGAACCTCTGTGTGTTTTTTTTTGCTGTCGTCCCCTTGAATCTTGTCTCACGGATGTTCAGGACTGAACGCTGTCGCTCCCTTCAGTCTCATTTCTTTTTATTTCCACAGTCTACAAGAGCAGCTTCTGGAGTGATTTATTCTCTCCTCCTTCTCCTCCTCCTTCTCCTTCTCCTGTCAACTCTCTTTGTCCTTCCACTCAGGTCTTGTCTTTTCGTTCATTGTCCTGAGGATTTGTTCCTGTAAGGAGATGTGCAGAGTTTCGGCCATGCCTGCTGTAGCTGAGCAGGGTCGATGTGTTGTACCTTGTTTAGAGATGAATGTTGTATTGCGGTTTCTCCAGAGCCTCTCAGCCCTTGTCCTCCATCGTCTTTGTGTGTAAATGCAGCCATGTAACACTAACTAGCTTCAAAACATCTTTATTATCTTATAATTATGTGTCCTGTTATGACTTTCCACGCTTAACTCTTTTCACCAGAACCGGGACGTAACTGTACAGAATTTACTTTTCCGATAAGTAAACAGTACGGTGTGTTTTATTTTTTGTGTGTCATCACTGCATCATGGAGCAATAATCCTACCCTGTTGTCTGCAGTCTGACGGCGTGCGTTGCAAGAGAACCTCTCTGTCTGCAACCACCTCTCCTCGTTACGAGGTTTTCTTACGTTCTCATTAACGCGTTCACGTGTGATCTCTGCTCGTCTTGTGAATGAGCTTCCCCTCTGTAGAGGGAGGGAGAGATGTGTCTCCATAATGCTGAGAACTTTGGTAGGAGACCCATACCCCCATAGCCCCTCAGTCCCACCCCCCCCAGCCCCCCTCAAGCCTTGTCCCCCACCTCTCCAGCTCACCTGTGCACTGATGCGTGTCTCACAATCTGATCTGGTGCCACCTCTATACTCCCTTAGTCTTGTCCTCTGCCTGGTATTTCTTCTGGATCTGCTTTCCTTATCTCTACCCTACAGACGAACTTTTGAGGAAAAAAATTTAACTTTTAATTAATATTCATTACTATTGTTGTTGTTATTGTAATTATGATTATTATTACTATTATCATTATTGGTTTAATGAATAACTCCGCATGATTTTTCAGAGCTCCTACCGGAAGCAAATTGTGAAATCAGTTTCTGTCCCCGTTTCATTTTGTTTTGTTCTTTTTGTTTTCTTTCTCAGAGCATGATAAGGAGAGCTGTTCTGTCAATCAGTACGCAGATAAACATAGTCCTCTTTACTTTTCTTCTTTATTTTGTGTAGCTATATGTTTGCCTTCTTTGAAGATGGCTGTATGAATGTATTGAATGTAAAATGTAAAAGATGTTTTTAAAAGAGTTAGTTGGATGGTGTTGTCTAATACTGTGGTTAACCCAATTAATTTGTTTACTACAGACCAAAACGTACAGCACAGATAAAAGTATATTGGTTATCAGAGATTTAATGTTTATATAAAACTATTCTATAAGTTGTTCTTTTTGTACAGTATTTTTCCTATACAATACTGGCTACATATTTTAAAGTCACAACAAATCCAGAATATTATGAAAAAATAAAAAGTATATATAAATATATATATATAAATGACATATATATATATAATTCAAATGATGTGATTCAGTGTTTTGATATATTACATTTTGCCATGGTAGATCAAGGAGGATCAAGGCACTCCAGCACCTATTCATATGGGCATTATTGTTGACACTCCTTTACCCTTGGTTGTATGGATGAAGCCATTAGCTTTTCCTGCAGTCTTTGGAACTGTAATCCATAGAGCTCAAGTTTCGCCACTGGCACGGAATAAAAAACGTGAATAAAGCCACAAGGCTGATCATTCTTTGCATCCTGTCCCAGAAATCCACCTGTCAAAAAGAGAAGCATGTTTTTACGAGTCGGGTACGATACCGCCACCAGATGTCACTCGTATACCATATTCGAGCTTCATATTCCTATTGTCCTCACCTTTGAGAATGAGATAGGTCTGTCGCAATGTCTGTTAAGGATATATTTAGCTTTAAGTATAGATTCCGAGAGGTGAAGGGTTGGAATGCTAGAAAGGAAACATGTTTAGCATCTTCGTATATTTCATTGGAGAAAAAAAAAGAATGTTCAGCAGTTGTATACAGTGAAATGATCAGTGATGTGTGTGGCTGCTATCTGTAAATGAAATCGGTTAGTATAGCTTTAGTGTGCTGGCCAAAAGTCACGGGAATGTTTAACAGACTGCGTTTCAGTAGCAAAAAAGGTTTTGCTCCTTTGCCACAAACGCAAGCCATTGGGTGGTATCCCATAAGCACACCCTAGGCTATGTGGAGAGGATGAAGCCAATATGATTTCTCACTGCCACCACCCCCCCCGCCCCTTTGAATCCTAATGGATTAAGTCCACTACCTCACCCTTAATAAAGAGATCAAATGAAACATTGCGAATCTAAATCTATTCCAGTGCCTTGAACTCAAGCCGTTCCTGTCAGGCTGCATTATTTAGATTCAACCTACCACAACCCGGATAGATTCAGAACAAGGGCTCCCATACATCAATTTCTTAACAATTAAAGACAAAGACATGGGTAAATGACCATTGTGTTAATGGCAACACCAAGACTGTTTTTACAGTGTCAAATATAAACTGGGGTTGTATTCTATCTTTTTTGTGACATTGAAAGGAGGCATAAGCATATTTATGCAGTTTCAGCCCTCAGCCTCTCCCACTCTTTCTGTAATATATAGTGTTGAATAAACTATTTCCAGTTTCTTCACTTGGGGTGTTTTCTTTCTTTTCCGACTTTTGGCACTTCGCTCGGTTCCACAGCAGAGGTATTTAAAGGGATTGGTGTTCAAGCCACCATGTCTGAAGGCCTATTGCTGCTCTTAGTTGGCAGCTGGTTTCTCCTGCCTTGGCATGAACATCCCATCTGCATTATTTAGGTTTGCCCCACATATCTGCACCTTCACATGAAGCCTGAAGCTCTGAGGAGGGTCTGCGTGACAGAACACAGTGCACATGAGTATCCCTGCACAAGCAGCGCTGTCTCTCTCCCCACACCAAGTACTCCAGGCCTCCTATATGACACAACTGTGGGGGTGAGTAGCAGGATGGATCTTTAGTAATAGCAATGGCCGTCAACTGTAAAACAGCCAAATATAATACATATACGTATTAATGAGATGCTTGCTTGAGGTTTTAAGCAGAGTTCATTAAGTTATATAAATATTTAGTGCTCAGCTGTTTACTACTACTTGTCCAATTAGATATCAAATAAACTTCTTACTGGTCTAGTTAAGCTAACCCTCAGGAAGGGTATGTATGTTCCCATTAGGGAAGATTGGGCTCTTTGCATGTGGCGCATCAGGGGCAGGCCCAGGTTCAGCCTTAGACTGTATGTGCTTTAAGGCTCTGCCATAATAAGCCTCAGGCGACCTTTAATAGTAACGGCTGGTTAGACAGAGGAGCAATGGATAGCAATAAGACCTTCTGTCGGCATACCCAACATTAATACAGAACCAGCACAAGGACAGGTGACTCCAACTGGTGTGATCACACACCCAGAATATATGTGAAGGACTTGGACAACATTATATATATACACACACATCATAATTTGATTAGGACAAGCATGTTGTACGACTTAAATGTCAAACAAGGCTTTATTTGTTTTATTAACACAAAAGAAATCTTTCCAGAATCAGACACAAATGTTTATGTACAGCACCAAAACACCAAAAGGTTACTTAAAATATAGAAGTAGCATTAGAAGAATTTTTTTTTTGTTTGTTTTGTTTTTCAAAAGGCCAGTACAGAATTATGTGCCAAAACAGAATGTACAAATATTACAAAACTTGGAACCAGGTGCTTTACTCACTTACATTTATCAAAATTAGCATCATCAACCCCTGCGGTTGTCACAGGTCCACCGAAGAGAAAGAGGAGATTGAAACCAGATAAAAGCACACATTTACCAACCACCATGCAGTTTAAACACTGAGTATTAATCAAACTGGCCACATGTGAACGTATGAAGGCCCTGTCAGAAATACCAGATTCTGGAAGCATACCTTTAGATTTTAAGGGGCAAGTTAAACATGTGATATTTGAGAACACTGGCCACGTCAGGTGATTCAGTCCCCCCCTAATAGCATGGCTGATGAATTAATTCCTGTAGCTGGGAGTCCATAAGAGTTCACAGCCCAGTGTGACCGCATAGGCCTGCTGTACTCTTCTTTTCTTTTCTACTCAACTGAACAAAAATGACAGTGCTGAATGTTTCTCCCAATCCAACTCCTCTCTTCTCAGTTCTATGCTGCCTCCACATGAAGGCTGGTCATGATTCATACACAAGTCAAGCAAGTCCGCTCTTGGATGAGAACAGAGTTCAAAAAGCACTGAACTCCGCGTTGCTGAGATTCTGAGCATACATTTTTCCGCTGAGATGCGAGTATGCACCGACATAAAGCATGAATGAAGTAGGAGTGGCAACAATGTTGAATCACTGGTAAGTGTTCATTTTAAAATGCTAACAGTAGAAAATGTACACCTTTGATCTGCTTTTCTTTTTTTTCTTTGCACTCCACAAAAAAAAGCGTCACAGGGGACAGCCAGTCACTGCATGATTTCATTCCGATATCGGTTAGAAAAGAAAAACAAATTCACATTCAACACGATTACTCTGGGGCCTTTGAAACAATACAAGCTGCTCAACGGCGAGAGTAACTCAATAAGAGTCAAAGATATCAAATATAAGTGGTTCTTCGCGTTACAAAAGCTCCTTGGAAAAAAAATATGAAAGTCAGCACTTTCATATACTAGAGAGAGCGAACAGACAACACCACTGTCCAAAAACCGCACCAAAGAACCAAAATGTCAGGGTGAGTGATCCTCAGTGGATATGTCAAGTGTGGATAGGAGTGTGACCGCTAGAATGACAAAGAGCTCTTGACCAAACCTCCAGTGTTGGTCTTGAGTGAGGGCTAGAAAATGTCTGATAAAAATCCCTGTGTGTGACGTTTGTTGTGGAATGTTTAGCAATAGAAGAATGTGCGTAATCAAGGAGCTTCAAAAAACAGACTATACCTAGACCTAGAGCAGTAGTCCAAGGAGGTTTGAGCACAAAAGTCTTTTGCAAGCAGAAAAAGGGCAGTTTCCTTCCCTTCTCATACAGAGACAGACATGAGCTTTAGAGAGAAAGAAAAGAAACTGAAAAAAGAACTGTGATCCTTTCAGTAGCCGGACATGTGTGAGTGCTGTTACCCAGCTGCTTCAAAAATGGTAAACAATACACGGATGTACTCGTAAACTTTTTTTTGTTGTTTTGTTGTTATTGTTGTTTTTTTAATCCATTTTGTTATTTCTCTGCAGAGTCTGGCTTAGTGGATAGGGACAGAGGAGTTCTGTGTGTGGACATAACCTGCCTGCTAGTCAGTGAAGAGGAGGAGGAGAAGGAAGGGATGAAGGAGGAGGAGGAGGCAGCAAGAGGGAGAAATAAGGATAGGCACGGAGGAAAAAAGCAGACAGAGGAGGAGAGGTGTGCAGGAGTGGATCAGGGAGAGAAGGATTAAAAAGGACACCTTGCCTCCTGGGGAGAGCAGAGATTGGAGAGAAGGAAAGAGAGCAAAGCAGGCAGGAAGAGAAAGAGGAGAATGAAGAGAAGGAAGAGAAGAGAAAGAGGAGAAGGAAGAGAAGGAGGGGAGGGAAGAGATAAGAGGCAGAGTGATGGGCTGTTAGGCATCCCTGATCTCCTCAGGCCCGGGGGTCCGGTAGAGGTATTTCCAGATGGCGTAGTAGTGCACAGCCGCAGCCAGCGCCACAAACACGTGCCAGATGGCGTGGGCGAACGGTATCACCCCGTCCGACTTGAAGAAGAACACCCCCAGGCAGTAGATCAGGCCACCGCACGCCAGCTCATGCAGGCCCTCCGTGTTGCTCTGCCAAAGGAGGAGAAGATTTGGAGACAGAACTTTAAAAAATCACTGGAACTTACAGCACTGCTGACCAAGAATCACATGTTCCTTACCGCATTAGATCAAGCACACACTACCACTAACTAGAGAGAGTTTCTAGGAAGAGGAAGCCCCCTGCATGTACAATAGGCTATATTCTTCTAATACACAACTGGTGGCAAAGCATTCACCTCCTGTAGATATCAATACCCTGCATGACTTAAGAATAGTGTGTCCATACATTGTTTCAGTAAATGTGATTGCAACAGAGAACTGAGCTTCCAAACTGGATTAACCTGATCTAACAGTAGAAAACACCATACGGCTCCTCCGTTCAAAGCTGTGCTTTGGGCAACTCAGCCAGGCTATAATTAACAAGTGATGCTGCCAAACATTCTGCCAAGTTGTAATGGGATTTGTCTGATTAAACCCCAGTGCAGACAACAGGTGTTTCAATTTCAGATGTTTACTTTCAACACTTTACCAGCAGGGGGAGACATAAACCTTAATGTCTAACAACTTGTTTTTTCAAACACTACACAAACTACTTGATGTCAGCAATATCTCATTGGGTATTTGTTTGGTAGGCCATATCAGTGAAAAAAAACAAACAATTAATGGTTTGTCACTTGTAAGTATGTCTTACTCTATGTACAAAGACCGATTGGTATGATGGAAAGCCATAACCTGATTTATAAGGCTTCAAGCTTTAGCTTCTCATAAATGCGATTTACACTGAAGGACTATTACAGATATACTCTTAAATAACTCAAGATGGTTTTTTTTTGTCAGTGCGGAAGGGTGTGTGTGAAAATATCTCAAGATATCTTACCATTGAGGTCACAACCAAAGCAGGGAAAAATCCCATTGTCAGGTAAAAGGCCAGTTCAACCAGTTTATACCTACAAATGGAAGGCAGATGTAAGGTCATGTTCATAAGTTGCACCACAGATTATTATTATTTTTTTAAATCGATACAAATACAAAATGTAGCCAAAAACATAAGCTCAGTGTGCTGAACAACTCACTTCTCATGATAGTTGAACACATAAATAGTTCCTGCGGCAGCCATTAACCACACAAACCACCTCATATGACTTGCCAGAGGTCCCAGCTCCCGCAAATTCAACCTAAGAGAAGTCCAAACAGAAACATAGTTACAGACAGAAAATGGTGTGCAAATAAGTTGTGGCCATTTCAACTCGAGGGTTTGGTTTAGGTTTGTAACAGCAGGTTGGAGCCTTGCAGCCCACTCACCAGGGTGTGTAGGAGGCAGCGATGAAGAAGTAGATGACTACACGGTCACACATGTGGAAACAGTGCTCCATAGACCTGTTGTGGAGAGATTCCCACCATTAGCAAAGCCTCCCTCCTTTTAGAAACAGGTTTTTGGGGGTTTATTTGTACACGACAGATTGCGGGTTTTCCAACACCAGAAGTCATCCACTAGCCTGACGATGTCATACTCATAATTCTAGTCAGAATATGAGTCTGAGACCGGACTATTGGGCTGTGATTATGGGGCGTGTTTCAACGAACCAGGAAAGAAAATTCCTCTTCGCTGAATTGGATACCTAGAACCAATCAGAGCAACGTAGTATTTCCATCTGATAGATTACACTTTTACCTGATCCCGTAGGAAGGACGGCAAAAACATCTTTTCAATCGACAAATGCCTTGATCGCGTTTCTCTGTTCCTCTTTCAAAATGAATGCGCTGTCATATCTGTTGAGATATGCCTGCTCACGTTACTTAATTAGCACTCAAGGATGTTTTTTTTTTCTACGCGTTAGCATAACCTATCAATAATGCTCTAGAGTGCTTCAGTTAAGACCTATAATCCTGGGCAACACTCGTTTTGCGTATACACAACTAACCGAGTCAATGTAGACATATAAAAGTCGTGTAGATAGCTTAAATCATATAAAATATGTCCCACTAAGCTTCCGAGACGGCGCCATCTTTGTTCGATGTATACCGGTATTCTATCTATATCTGTCCATCAACGTATAAAGCCCGCCCTTACAATTTGAATGGTCAGATCACTTTTCGGGGCCGTTTAAACCCTCCCAACTAACTCGACTCCAGACTGAATCTCCCAGCCCAAAAATTTTGTGGGCGGAGTTCAGGCTGGTATCCAGGCTAGTCATCCACCACAATTGGTGGAGAAATACAATATATAACGTTACAACTAATATTTCTAATATGAAATGGTGGTTTTAAGTGCTGAAGACCACTGACTCCTGGGCTTGTCCCTTAACAGATCTGGCTTTGTGTCTGTTGGTAAAGACAGCAAAATAAACGCTTGTGTAAGACTTGGAACAACTATGCAGCTTGAGTTTCTCAGCTCCAAACATACCAGAAAAACTGGAAGGAGAAGGTAAAGAAGGGTAAGGAGAGGGTCACAGAGAGAGGAGGAGGAGGAAGAAGAAGATGAGGAAGGCTGCAAGCACTAACCTCATGTGGCTCTTCTTCCATGAGATGATGTGAAAGACGGTGGAGACCAGGAAGAGCGCAGACAGGCCCATGCCGTACACCCAGGCCGTGATCTTCTCCCAGCGGTTGTCCGATAGACGGTGCAGCAAGGCCATGCCCACGAAGGCTGGGACAACGAGGAACTACACACACACACACACACACACACCTGGGTCAGACCTGAGACTAAGGCTGCCGTGACATGCTGTGCTTCAAAAACAATTAAAAAACCATGACTATCAGGTTCACACGGTCCAGCTGCATTGCTCTGCTTGGTCACAAAGAGACGAATACACCTGGCACACATCCTCAATAACATAACAAAGATGTATTCATGTTAGCGGCACCGTTCTTCCGTATTTTACATTAATAACGGTAAAGCAACAGTTTCGTGGGTTCATTCTGGTAGTGAAATATGAACATTTCAAACAATCGTTTTTTCTGCATTTCAGTTCACACTGGTAACATGCACAATTAAATCCCAGATAAGACCTGGTAACATGCGCTCATTATCATAATGAATCCTAGTCCCCTACCGCGTGTGTGTAGCAGTTAGCAGCATGCTCATAGCAGGTGGGCTGATATCGGCAGTTGGCTGGGGCTCGACTGTTCATGAACCTGAACACAAAAGGAGAAATCCAGGTTAGCATATTGCAGAATAAGCACGCAAGTAAACAGCAATGGACATTTTGATGCAGCGTATTACGGAATGTAAAGAGTCAATTTTCATATATGACGGAAGAGCCCACACTTCTAATAAATATACAACAGCAGCTTCATGTCAAATGACCACGTCGTTTGAACATACGCTGCATAACAGGTGCCTGTCGTGTTTCGAGCAATCTCAGGATGAAGAGGGGACGCGATTGAGTGGAGGCTTTAAACACCATCCAATTAAATCACGCACGTTATGCAAGACGATTGTCTAATTTCTACGTTATTCCAGTTGCCAACAACGCTAGTCAATGTAAGACAGTAATACGCGTGTTGACTGTGCCAGTAAGTTACAAGCTTATATCATCTAAACAGGGGTCTGGCGGCACCGCCCTGTCCATCCTCATTCTTATGCCAGATGTGCCAATAGATCCAGATGTTTTAATGACAGCTTTCAAAACACACTGTGCAATTTCACCATTGATACAGGGGACCAAATTTGTTCGTTTGGTCATTGTATCTGGCAGTGGTGGCTGACATGGGCTGTGAGTCATAACCGACCCATGGCCCATGCACGTCAAGACAAACATGGCGACGGCGATGCATGGGTTACAGCTAACCACACTCACACAGCTGTAAGGTTGTACATCAATCATTGTTACAACTACATTTACCAAAAACGTGTTCTTTTACGTAAGCCTATGGCAATGAGTTGCTCAATATACAATATTCATTAGTTAAACAATACTGCTAACATAAATATGCATCAAGCTTATTAAATGGTATGCTAAATATTTAGCACTCATCCTCCATCGTCTTTGCTTTGGTATTAAACAAACTTAACCGTCTTCGATTTGGGTTAAGAGTTTGAGAGACTTACCTCTGAAAGCTATTTGCCCTCTTCATGGCAATGTTTTATTTATGCTAGATTCAACCTAACGTTAGATAAAATGTCTACGAGGTTTAGGAGCGAAACTGATCGAACGAGGAGAATACCGAAGGCAAATTGGTTTGCTAGCAAGCTATGTGAGCTTTGACGTTAACCAGCTACATCAACTCAGTCATTCTTTCTTTCTTTCTTTGAAAGTATTCTCGTACAGGAGAATCGGTAAGGCACTATTTCAATCGTTTCCTCAAAAGCATTCCTGCTTTTAAAGCTGGCTATGCTTCAATCGAGTCCTGGTAGGTTCGACTTAAAACCGCCACCGTGTTGGCAGCCACCCACACCATATCGATATACTTCATGTTCCTGATGTCCTCCAAACGGCACCCTAAAGTTGTAATTTTTATGCCAAAATGGTTTGTTGAACGACAGTTATTTGTCCAATAGCAGTGTCTGACGACAGAAGCATCTGCATTCACGACCAATCCGCGTTGTTGTACAGTCATTGTTTTTCTGCTGTCTTTTTGTGACGGTATCAATGGGGGCGGGACGTAATGGGATGCAAAATTCAACCTGATGGTACATAATATTGAGACAGCAGAATTTGCTTGACGAATTCGTTAGACCAGTGCGCTAAGAATGATAGCTATTTTTTTCTTATCGTAAAGCTAGTTTTGATCTTTCTACGAGAAAACATTTCCTGTAACATATTTTTTTATGTCCCCTATTCATACCTTCTCCATTTGTTGGAATCAGGCGTTACAAGCACAAGCCTACAGTTATTCATTATTTGATAGATTACGTTTCCTTGTAACAGAATATGTCGTTGTGAAAGATAAAAACATAAATTCGTCATGTATGATGCCATAATAATTCAATGCTAATGTTTGCTCATGATTTGTGAGATACGGATGTCGTACGTCTAAACTCCTGATGTAGTCTATTCACAGATGTATATGTACAACCCTTATGACACCACCTCTGTACATCACAGTTGTCGCCTACCTCAGCAAGGATCACCATCTTACTGTCACACGCATTAGGTAACACAGAAAAGACTAGATACATTGGCCATGTAACGTCTCTCAAAAGGTTAAATGTTTAGTCTCTTCTCCGTTTTTAATCCCCTCATATAGTCTGTTTTCCCTTTTTTTTTTTAAAAAACATTCCTAGTTAAAAAATCCTAAATTTACAAGTTTACAAGTCCTTGAAACTGAAGGTCAGTCCCCCCATATTTCACCGTTAACTTGAGAGGGCCTTCATAGGCTCCCTAGCCCATATGCCAATCCGTTGTGATGTTGTGCTGTCGTTCCTTTGCAGAAACCTGTGACACATCCTGCAATTCAGCACTACTCTCGCAATTCAAGCCTATCTCGCCAGACCACAAGGCTGGGGTTTTTTTACTTTGTAAGGGAAACACGGCGCTGTAGGAGTGGTGCAGTGCACCGTAGCCCATCAGGTGGATCACTACATCAGGACAAAACTGAAAGGCTAGCTCCCGTAGGAATCAACTCTGCTGCAGTGAGTGCTCCGCAGCAGTGAGTTTGTATGCAAGAGAAAGAGAGAGAGAGAGAGTGAGACAGAGAAAGAGAGAGAGAGAGCGTGAGACAGAGAGAGAGAGAGAGAGAGAGTGAGACAGAGAGAGAGAGAGAGGACAGCGTGCTTGCTGATCAGCAGTGAAGGTGTGACTGAGCTTTGGTGCTTGGCATGGGCTTAAAGATGTCATTCACACAGGCAATGAGGGGATGGCAGGGACCATCTGCTGTATATTAGCATGGCCTTTGGCTGTGAGGGTGCTGTGGCCACACAGAGCAGCTGGTACCTGTGTTTCAGCACTGGGCAGATTAGTGGATAGAACTACTTCCTACAGAGATCTTAATGTAATCATTAGAGAGGTTTGATATGCTCTTGTGTTACAAAGTTATACTCTCAAAACCTTTCATCTACTGCTAAGCCCAACTGGAGTTAAACGTGGGCAAGCAAATCCCACAGCCCTTGTTTAACATACACAAGCTTTATCTGTAATGTTCGTATGCAGGAGGAGGAACTGTGTCTGGAAATAGATCAGCCACTCAAGAGACTGCGGCGTGTCGTGGAAGGCCAGTGTGCTCACAACTAGAGAGGGACGAACAGTCCGGAGGTCTCCTGGAGGTCGATTCGACAGGGACAACACTACAGGTGAGGTCTAGGTCAAAGGCCATGTAGGTATTAACCAGGTACTAAGCATCTGACAAGTTTCAAATGACCCCATACCCCATACCCACGCCATCTTCTACTGGCCTCCATATTATAGTATTCATTTATAGCAGAACGACCTATTTCTGCAATGTTCTCTTGAGATGTATTGGTCCCAGAGAACAAGTATAGCCAAACTCTGACAATGTGTTATGACTGAGAATGTATTACACTTGAATAGAGAGCAAGAGAACAGCAGACATTTATTTGGTCTCTCCCTCTTTTCCCTGCACTTTGCACAGGATACAGTTTGCATGGTAAAGAAACGTTTGTACAGACACGTCATGGAGGGTTCAACAGCTCGCTAATAGGTTTAGTTTTTCTACTGCATAGTGGCTTCAGAGTGAAAGACATGGGAGACAAGAGCATGATAACAGTCTGCCAGCCTGGTTACTATTCAGGGCCAAAGGTTTGCTCCCTATCATCCAAAAGGGGTTTTCTTGCACTGACCGTCCAAAAAAAGCAGACAGACTAAGGATATTCACATGACATACAAGTGGTGTTTGCACGCGCAACTCTCAGATCTACATGTTTGTTCTCTTTACTGCTGTCTTCTCTATTCTTGCCCTGTGCAAAGAACCAGAGCTGACAAGAATTAAATGTCAATATATGCGTTATATAACATGCATCTGACAAAAACACACACACACACACACACACATCATGAAGGGGATGAAGAAATGTACAATAAAGCCGATGTTTTGAATGCACAAAAGTTTGATCCAAATAACTGATTCTATTGTTGCTGTGGTCGGTAGCCACAGGGCTTGGTCTTGCTATAAGAGTTGCCTAATGGCTAATGGCGTTCTTGCAGCATGCTTGGCTGTATTAAGAGACTTGGAGGCAGGTGCACAGGGGCCACTAACGAGCTGAGTTTTGCGTGTGTTTGGAGATACCTGAAAAAAGCATGGCTGTTCTTAAGCTGCGGGATTACTGACAGTTTCCACTGCCTTGCATGCCAGCCTGTACTGCAGGGTTTATGCAGCAACTCCTGTCAGCATTGCTAGTGTTTGCACAGCAGAGCACTGCAGTGTACTGCGGATGATAAATTGCTGCATTTCTGTGGTGTCCCTCAGCCCACCCCTTCCCTTTCCTCTAATCTTTGTCGTCTTCTGTTTAACTTTCTGTTCTAATGTTTTCTTTTGTTAAACTTTGTTATTTTGTCTAATGTTTTCTTTTGTTAATTTTTGTTGTTTTGTTTATTTTAAATATATAAAAATCTAATCAATAGTGAATTTCTCCATCAGCTCAGAGAGACCTAATGAAGAGAGGTTCATAGGAGGTGAAAGCTTGCGAGTCAACAATGCCTTTTTCAAAATTGTGCTCTGTGCTCCAGGAAAATTGTGTAACAAGGTTATAAAACTAGGGCTGTTGATCATTTAATTATTGTGATCTCTTATCTGAGCAAGGCATCGCAGGCCCAGTCACTTAATTCAGGTTTAGGCGCTGGGCACCAATGGAGCACTTCTCAGTAGTGGGATTAGATTGGCGTAAACTCAGACTCCAATCATCCCTCCTAGTTAGAAAGCCATGATTACAAAGCTATTTCCGTCAACTTTTGACTTGAGTGGTGTGCAATTCCGTGTCACTTGAGAGACGCTTCTTACAGGTGCTTGAGCTGTTTATTTATAACGTCGTAATCGAGTGTAATGATGTGTGAGTTCATGGCGGGCGCTTCTCGTGGCTTTGACGTAACCAATTCCAAACAGACTTTAGCAACTGAGCAGAGCTTGGCAGCTACAACAGCCCAAAGATGCAAAACGGAATCAGTTTTTTTCTAGACCAACTTTTCAGGGAAGACCTACTTTTAGAACAAGTTCACCTCCTTATCTTTCATCATCATCATCATCATCATCATCATCATCATCATCATCATCATCATCATCATCAGGGACTGGTTCTTATACACTTTAACCTACATATAGCTTCCTTCACACCAGTGAAATGGGAAGATGGCAGAGGAAACCCTGGTGGCTGCCGAGACACTCCTCACCTGTATGGTACGGGGCACCCCTAACACCACTAGTAAAAGACATTGGATCCCCAGAGCTCTGTGGAGTATTGTAACAGGGACACTATAGAAGAAACATAAACAATAAAGCCAGGTCAGGAACAGCTCAGACCACTAAGCAGGCTAGCATAGCAAGGGTCAGGCCAACTCACTGATGTAATCATTTATCATTCATGGAATGAGGCCTCGGGCTGGAAAACATAAGCTACTTCTGTTTTTTTTTATAAGAATGATGGCAATATTACAACCATCACACCATTTCACTATATATATTTTTACTTATATAGCCCATTTCAGTTGTTTTTTTGATCAGAATGGTTTGATTCATGTTGCTCCTTGATATTCTAAATATGCAGTTAATGCATTTAGCAAACTGGTTTTCATTTACTATTAAACAATCCATATCTGATATCAACTGTATCTAACACAGCTTCAGTTTTACCCACGTATAAATCCATCATGGCTGCCCCCAGTGCTCCAGTTGCCCTCTCTGTTTATGGAGGCACACTTATCTTCCTCAGGGTTAAATATTGACACCAGTCTCAGTGTCAATCAACCTTTATCCCAAACCGGTGTGATTGCCAACGCTGTGTGCACAGGGCCCCAGAAGCAGTGCATACAGTTTGTGTTTATCTTGTTAGCCTCTCTCGATAACGGCAAGGTCTGATAACACACACAATAAAAAGCAGTGATAATTCAATACTTTCTTCATGTGTTATACTTGTAGTGTACTTCCTTTGCGTTAATGCATTACTGACAGACCATACCAGGGCCCTGAAGGCCCACATAGCCCTCTAGCAGAGGGACCAAGGCACAATAAGCAGGTTTTACACTGAGCCTAATGAACATCATAAGTAGCCTCACAAACACTAGGGCTGATTAGACAGAAGGCTCTTTAAAATGAAATAGGTCGTCAGGGGTCACAATCCTACATGGATTGTAGTTAACCTGAGCGACCCACAGAGGAGTTACTTGACAGCATTCTCATCCAAACATTAGGCTTCATAAACGCTTACATCTGTCAGTGTTAAAGCTAAACATCTAGGACATACCACACCACATATAACTTCACAACTGGACAGAGAATTGATAGCAACCCTCTATTCTACTATCCAAAGTATATGTGTATAGCAGTTTAGCAGTTGGGATTTCTATTGAAACCCTCAGACTCTGCCTGCTAGGCTGCTTTGGAGGAAGCAACAGCTCTGAGACAGAGCTCCTTAAATCAAGTTTATCCAATGTGACATTTGTTCCTGAGAGCAGAAGGACCACTCAGGGAATCTACCTGAGATTTGGTAAAGCGGGATTTCACCTGCACTCACAACCACACCAGCGATTCTCTCCCATGCTCCTTCTCTTACCGTTTCCATCTTGTCCGCCGCAGGTCAATTCCAAACATTTTATATATATATATATAAAAAAAATCCTTGTTGTTGTTGAGTATAAAAAATAAACAGAATATATATATTTTTTCCCTTTATTCCCTTTAGTAAAGACGTTTATCCAACTGTGACAGGCAGGTTATGGAGGAAAAAAACAAACAGGACCAACTCTGCCCGTTCCTGTCCCCCTCAGACCAAAGTACTTTTCTTGTCCCGTCGGTCGGAACAGGCCGTCTCATAGGATGTGACCATTTTAGTCTGATCCCAGTGCGTGGCGGTCGGCTGGCTTTGCATGACGACCAGCCTGACCGGTGTCGTGCTGTGTGGGGCCACAGGCTCTGGGGCGTACTCCTTCGTGGGATCTTTGCCCTGGCAGTCATAGAGTATACACGATATCAGGAAGATCAGTAGCAAGACAACATAGCTGACGATCAGGATGCAGAGGTTCAAAGTGACTGGGTCGATTTCCACATACTCTACCGTAAAGCCCATCATGGTTGCAACCTCATAGTGGGAGGCCCCTGAGGGCCTCTGGTGCAAGCGCTGAGGGAGGGATGGCGGTTGTCTGCACCGAGGGTGGAAAGGTGTGCTGGAGGGTCCCCACAGAACCCTCTGTCGGTATCCCTTCAGTCACTCTCCCTCGATTTACTTCTGTTTGTTGATGAATTGATCTGCAATATCCCTCTCTCTCACACTGTCACTCCCTCTTTCTATTCTACAGTTATTAACAGTCCTTCTTAAAATTCAGTCTTCCTTCCCATCTCTTCTCGTTACTCCATCTGCGCTCTCTGTCTGCATCTCAATCTCGCTCTCTCCTCCCTCTCTCTCAATCCCCCCCCCCCCCCCCCCCTCCCCCATTCTTCCTTGCGCAGATCAGAGTGGATATGTGGCTTTGCGGTAAAAATACTTTAATCCCCACCTCTCCTCCAGCCTTGAATTTCTTTAGCCAATGATTAAAGCAGATACCTTTAATAACTTAAGCCACCATTTGTATTTGGTCCCCGTGTTTATGAATGGAAAAAAATGGATACCTGACTCCCAGCAGTGGAGTCAAAGTGGAGGGACGTCGAGTGTCAGGGGGAAAGACCATGACATGTATCCCATAAGCTCCTTTGTCAAGGCTGCCCCACTGACACCATCCAATTAGCAGTACTCCTCTTTGTGAGCCTCAGTGGCAGAAACTACTCCTGAAAGAGACGTAGCTTTTGACTGCCCTGCAAAAAAAACTTCTATTATGTAAACTTTAATCTATAATTTTATCCTTGGTTTTCTATTATAATTTGCTTGAACAAAAGACTCTCTCTTTTCAATTTGAGCAATCTGATACATGATCTGATACATTACATTATTAAAGTGTGTGGTACATGCTTTTCTGAATTTGTGATGTAATCTTAATCTTGATTGTGACCAGGGATTGAGATAGAGAGAGAAGAAGCCATCTGGTGAAGGAGGAGTGTAATCTAGGAGAGATGGGAGGAAGTGGGCTGGGCGGGGCGGTGTGGGGTGGGGGAGGGACAGTGAAGGCCTGAGAGAGAAAGAGAGAAAGCTGTCCTCAAATAAGAGCATCCGATTTGTTTCCTCAAAAACATTGCAGAAGGCACATGCCAGCGCAAAAAAAGTTGATGATTTTGCAAGCTGTCACTCAACACAGAGGGACACAAAAGCCTTCGCTTCATAGAAGTTCTACGATGAGGACACCTAGACAATGTGTCCCCTAATCTCAGGATTACAGTACAGTATGAACACCTCCGCCAAGGAACAATAATCTTTGGCAGTGGAGACTGAAATCCTCCAGTGACGTCCTTCTATGGTGAACTGTATTTATCCAAGACATGATATAAGTCATGTCCAATTTGTCTTGTTACAAGAATGATGTCTTAACATAATTCTTTACTTAAACATAATTTAACATCATTTCTTCACTTTAAACAGTGCATTTCAATAACAACAATAAATAATAATTAAACAGCAAACAAAATGGAAAATAACAATAGAGCATCTTTGAAATAATGTGCACAAAGTGATTTACAGATTCAAAATGGACAGTGAATAACTTAGAATGTAAATGCAATCTTTTTCTTCATTCAAAGTGATTGAAGAGGTTTGGATTGTGACTATAAAAAATTGCTTTATTCTGAATAGAAAATAAACAGGTATTTTAAATATACAGGCAAAAAGAATGTTGTGTGCATGTCTGATCTGATAATCAATATGACTACTCCATCTCCATTGGACAAGGTGGCAAATCCTCAAATTTTAAGACCAAATGCAAGCAGCAGGGGGAAGAATTGAGCAGAGTAGCGCACTGTGGTATGAAGACCTCTGAAAATGTCTTAACCGTTCCACTACATCTGTGTGGTGCGTGTGTAACGTTCACTGTGAACTCTCCTCACTGTATCTGTGTGGTGCCTGTGTAACGTTCACTGTGAACTCTCCTCACTCTGGGCTGTATCTGTGTGGTGCCTGTGTAACGTTCACTGTGCAGACTCCTCACTGTATCTGTGTGGTGCCTGTGTAACGTTCACTGTGCAGTCTCCTCACTGTATCTGTGTGGTGCGTGTGTAATGTTCACTGTGAACTCTCCTCACTCTGGGCTGTATCTGTGTGGTGCCTGTGTAACGTTCACTGTGAACTCTCCTCACTCTGGGCTGTATCTGTGTGGTGCCTGTATAACGTTCACTGTGCAGTCTCCTCACTCTGGGCTGTATCTGTGCGGTGCCTGTGTAACGTTCACTGTGAACTCTCCTCACTCTGGGCTGTATCTGTGTGGTGCCTGTGTAACGTTCACTGTGCAGTCTCCTCACTCTGGGCTGTATCTGTGTGGTGCCTGTGTAACGTTCACTGTGCAGTCTCCTCACTCTGGGCTGTATCTGTGTGGTGCGTGTGTAATGTTCACTGTGCAGTCTCCTCACTGTATCTGTGTGGTGCCTGTGTAATGTTCACTGTGCAGACTCCTCACTGTATCTGTGTGGTGCCTGTGTAATGTTCACTGTGCAGTCTCCTCACTGTATCTGTGTGGTGCCTGTGTAATGTTCACTGTGCAGTCTCCTCACTCTGGGCTGTATCTGAATATCCTGTGCTGTTGGAGAACCACACCAGGCACCCTTTGTATTACATGGCCATCTGATTTCCTGGCATTACTAAAAACATCAAAGACAGTTTGACATGAGAAAGACAAGGCTCTTTAACTTGTATCTCATGAGGTTGGGCTTTTAAACCCCTAACTACAAGATATCAATAAATAAACCAGTATATAAATAAATAAACAAGTAAATAAAGCCACAGCAACTGAGACATTTACAACAGGTGCGTCATTTCTTATTCCTTGGGGGAAAAACAGACGATCTAGCTAGCAACAGAAAGACAATAAGACGTCATTTGTGTTACTGTAATCCTGGTGAGTAGCCTCCCGCCCAAGGAGTGATGGCCTATTAAAACCACCACCCTGGCTTGCGTCACTAAAACTCTGGTGGAGCTTGTCCAGCTGATTGCACAGGAGAATGTGGGAGCACCCCGCCCTGGGAAACGCTCAGTGATAATGGAATCAAGCTGCTGAATTGTTTCAGAATCCGAGACTGAGATCAGGTCAAAGATCACACGCAACTTTTACATGCTGTGCAGGTGTCCTTTGCTTGAGTTATCTGAAGTGTCCTGGTTTTGGAATGGCGTCAAGTAGTGGTATTATATAATGTCTCGTAATGCAAATAAACACTGCAGTGCCCTGGTGTATTAAAGATGGAGCCAGAATGAAAACGAAACATGAATGATTCATTTGATGAATTATTTCTATGAATGCAATCACAGAGAAATCTTACATTCTCAGAAATGTGTTTTGTGAGGAAAATAACGTACCCCAAAAACTAGTTTATAACGTCATTCTTGTTTTAGAACAGTCATTTTGCTTGTGAACACTGGATATCATTGTCCAACTTATAGGTAACAAGGCCAGTCTTCAGTGGTGCCAGAAAGTCCAGCCCCAGTCACAAGGGCAGACAGAGGGGTAGGAGGAGGAGAGAGAGAGAGAGAGAGCGCAAGGAGAAGCTACTGGAGGAATTGAAGGCTTAGCTGTCTGGTGCCTGGGGGTAGGAGGACGACGTTGTGGTGTTTATGGGAAGGGTAGAGGGGAGAGTTTTGTGTGTGTGTGTGTGTGTCTATGTGTGTGTGTGTGTGTGTGTGTGTATACAGTGTATGTGTGTGTGAGTGTGTATATATGTGTGTGTGTGTGTGTGTGTGTTTGTGTGTGTTTGTGTGTGTGTGTGTGTGTGTGTGTGTGTTTGTGTGTGTGTGTGTATGTGTGTGTGTGTGTGTGTGTGTGTGTATACGTGTGTGTATATGTGTGTGTGTGTGTGTGTGTGTGTGTGTGTGTGTGTGTTTGTGTGTGTGTGTGTGTGTGTGTGTGTGTGGTTGTATATTTGTGTGTGAGTGTGTGTATCTTTGAGGAGGCAGGCCGGAACGATTTAGGTGGAAATGCCTCCTGTAGTCCTTCAGCTCGAACTGGAGCTCACGATTGTATGGGAAGTGAGATAGGCCCAAGCATCTGCCTTGCTTGTCCTCCTGTTTATTTTCACTGCGTGGCTCAACGGCTTTGGCGGTGTACCTCCGTCATCCACAAACATCCTGGCCCCAGCCAGCCTTCTCACAATAAGCACACTGGCCCCCAGCTCGAACTGACTGTGCCAGCACAGCTCCTCTCCCCCTCCCTGCAGCAGAGAGAGTGGATGAAACCAAGCCCAGCAATAGATCCTCTATTGTTGCCCTGCACTGACAGTGTCTCCCCATATGTCTGCTTGCCCCTGCCGAGGGCTATAAATCATAGGTCTATGGTATGCCTCGCGATCATAACTTTTCAGTGCCATGGCCAGCAATGTGATACTGTCCGATAATTTTAAATAAAGACAGAGAACGTGTTAAAATTACTAACGAAAAGTTCAAGCAAGCAGCGATGAGCAGGCTAGAGTTACCATGGAAACTTGACAAACTTGTCATTATGTCAAGGGAATGGCTGTAAGCACTCACAGCAAGTTTCATATCAATTAAACCAAAGATTGGATGTGAGCTCACTTCCTGTTCGGTGGCTTTACTGTAACCATGAATGGTTTTGAAAATAAAATAAAGCTTTTGTAAGGCTTTGTCAGAAAAGTATTTCTGCCAAATTTGGGGAAGATTTGACAAGGTTTATGACCACTGAGAACTTTGTTAGATTTTTGATGAAATCCAATATGGCGGTCACATAAATTTGGTTGGCATGATGATTTTAACCCATTTCGAACTGACCCATAGCCATTACCCACTTTCACAAGGTCAACACATAAAAGGTTTACTGCACCTTATTGCAGTGCCCCCCAATGGTCAGATAGAGTATTTTTTTGCACAACCTCAATTTTGGAACCGATTGACAGTGTTTCAAATATAGAAGATCACCTGTAGCAAATTTGGTGAATTTTGGACAAAATGTCCAATATGGAGGCCGCATCTACTAGGTTGACAAGTTGCCATGTCTAGAGCTTGGGACCTCTCATTGTCTTACAAAACACCACACTGTTTTTAAATGAACAATATGACAGCATAGAGGCAGGGGGAGAGAATAATGCATATAAGGAAGGGATAATGTATTGTCCGGAGGTCATTATCCAAAAATAAATCCCGACCGGGCGAACAACACCCCGACGCGCAGTCCTGAAGGGATTTATTTTTGGATAATGACCGACGGACAATACATTATCCCGCTTATTAAACGGTTACTTGCCAAAAACGATAGAAGACATTCCTCCAACATACCTCTTTTTAATGATTTAGTTGCCGTTTCATGAGTCCCGTTTAGAAATAAATAGTTCTTCAAGCAAATAGAACTTTGAAGTTTCAGGTGTTGCATAGCAACTCATTACTTGCTGACTTACGAGTCTGTTACGTTAAAATGACTGAACTTCTTGCGGAATGATATGAAAGATGTGAATTATAAGCACAAAACCCGTTGCCAATGACAACGGTCATTATCTTTTCGCAGCGGTCTGTTAGCAGGAAATAATGTAGGGTAGAACGTTGGGATGGCCCATTCAAATCACCGGTACTTTTTGGAACATTCTGTAGTTTGCGCTGATTTTAGAACAGGTAAGGGGAGTTGTTAGGCACAACGCGAAGCGGACTCGCTGGGCTTATTGCTTTTCTAAAACTGTTACTACAAATATTTGATTTGGTTTCATAAATAAAGACAATTCAATTTAAAAAACAATAGTTTAATGATAAACCGTCATTCTTCCGCCACTAAAAAATATAGTTCCTAAATAAATCGTTGCATCGCAACCCTTGAAGCAACGCAACAGCCAGATGGAACACTGTGTATGAAATGCGCTATATGAATACGCTGCGCAGTAATATGGAATGTTATCATAGAATGTTATGAGGTCAAATTGTAAGGTTATGCTGGATTTTACAACGGCTTTTCGCCAATCACAATCAAGGATTTGAACAATCAGTTTTAGAATAGCATATAAGACTGACAGCAAGTTTTTGTAATGTG
This sequence comes from Sprattus sprattus, assembly GCF_963457725.1. Classification (NCBI taxonomy): domain Eukaryota; kingdom Metazoa; phylum Chordata; class Actinopteri; order Clupeiformes; family Clupeidae; genus Sprattus; species Sprattus sprattus. The sequence goes on along the minus strand of NC_137916.1, from coordinate 10,739,284 downwards.
TACTGCAGTCCAAACTCTAGATATTGGAGAGAGTTCTCTCCCCCTGCCTCTCCTCCCCAAACTCCAGGCTCATGCAGATCGCCAGCAAGATGAGCACACCAATAAACTTTGACACTGGCAAGCCACATTACGTCCTACACTGTAAATTGATTTGACAAATTTGCAAATTTGCAATGTTTTTATAGTTTGCAAATTATAAACCAGATTATGTGGATTTTTTTTAACTCTGTCAATGTTAGTATGCTTTGTATGTGCACTCTCTGGAGTTGGAGGTACTGCTTTCCCGGCCCTGATAAGATATTGCTCAATTTAACAGATAACATATAAATCATCTTAACATTTCTTTTTTGGAGTAGTAGCCTATTGTACTGTTGCAACAAATGCATATCACTCATAGCTAAAAAGATTCTGCTATTATCAAGCTACACAGAAAATTGTACATCGTTTAGCTAAAATATCACTTTAACAATTTAGCTAAATGTGACCACATCTATTGAGTCAAAAAAATGTAATAAGATACATAAATAGCTAGTAGCTAGGGATGGGCATGAGTAACCTTACTTGATTTGGATATCAGTATTTATCAACATATCAAATTTAGAGAGTAATACTTGTGGTTTTGGTGGTATATTTCTTTCAGCATCACTGTGTTAGCCAGCACCAGGGGCGGCTTGTCCATAAGGGCGATTGGGGCTACGCACTGCCTAGGGGATGCTACATCCAAAAATTGGAACGAAAGAAAATTGTGGCTAGCAGGCTGTGAAGTGGCTAACGCGGTCTGTATTTCTATATACCACTGTCACTTTTCATAGGTTTCACAGTGTGAATGTTCGCTTCTTGCACTGGGTTATTTTCTATGTGATGACTTATTTTGCTTTTGTAAGCCAATACTCAGTCAATAAATATTGTTGTTATTGACTTATATGTTGCCCCCTTCTTTATGTTGTTACTGGACATATCATGTGTACCAATGTAACATCATACATATTTTGAGACGTGGATGATGAAAAAGTGGGATACTTGGAGCCACATCATGTTTGCTTATGAAGGCTCCTGGATGTAACTTTCTTTAGCTTTCCACCTGTAACTAACTACTCTAGCTATGTAGCTAGAGGGGAAATATTTCTGCTGTGTGCTGCCATCGAGTGGACAAAAAGGTTTTGCATTATGAGTTAATCAGCTAACAACAAATTGATGCAATTGTCTTGCTTAATGTACCTACTGAATGGGTTGCCTTAATCATTATCAAAAAAATTGCCTCCCATGAGATTTTTTTCAGGAGCCGCCACTGGCCAGCACTAGTCAGGATCACTCTGTGTGTCTTAGATACTTGCTGCCTTGATAACCCAGCTTCACGCAGACAAGAGTATGAATGTGAGTACTTGAATGTTGAAATTACTTAATATCCCCATTACTACTGGCAGCCATGATGAATTGTTTAGGTTAGCAAACCTTAGCTGAAACTCAGTGCCTATCTGTTTAGGAGAAAATTAGTCGATTCAGCATCCTTTTGGGCTCTAACTTGTCCCCGTCTTCAAATTTCAATTAAATTCAATTAAATTCAGCCATAACAATACAATTGCCTCTAGGCTCTTTACAGAGCCCAGCGCCTGCAAGCACAATGGCAACAGGGGCAACAAAAAAACTCCCTGTTAGGCAGGAAGAAACCTTAAGCAGAACCGAGGCACATAAGGGGGGACCCAACTGCTTGAGGTGGGCCGGTTGGAGATAGGAAGGGGGGAAGGGTGAGGGTTGTGTGGCAGAAGGGGAAGGGAACCAACATTGTACACAGATTGTACACAGCCAGCATTTGGTCGATGTACGTAGTATATATACAGACATCCAGTGGTAAATACATGATACAGGCAAGCCCAGGCAAGACCAGTTTAGTGGGTATACACTGTGCTCATAGGGTTACTGTTACATGGGGTAAGGGATGTAGGGACAGAGAAACATTTCAGTGGTGGCAATAATGTTGCATATAAATGCTAGCATAGGGTATGGGGTAGAGCAGGGGTTCCCAACCTTTTTGACTCCGAGGCCCAACTTTTTGTATTTGTAACAGGTCGGGGCCCAACAGACACCCCACTTATTTTAGCGAATCTATATTCCATTAGGCTAATTGAATCTATAATCCATTAATTATAATTAATAAGCCATTGTTATGTATGAGAAAAAGCAACATCAGCACCTGCCACAGGTGGAAGCCTAGAAAGAAATAAAAGAAAATCTAACTCTAGATATTGCATCAAAATTTTATTGTGCACCCGAAAACAACATAAATACACACAGAGAACTGAATTGCAGTAGGCCTAGGCCTATTTGTGCACAACAAGCAAGTCAGGACCCAAAAGATAGCATGTACTCAAAACAAGTGAAGGAACATGCAAACAAGACCACTCAGCTAGGCCTAATTAAAATAAGTGATGCGTCAGACATGCAAACAAATAGGTTCAAATAGGTCAATATAATGATTAGAATAATTTAAATAATGAATTAAATCTGTGGCTGCAATCTATTACCAACATAAATAGCACCAATCATTCCTGGGCAGTCGTTTGAGTTGGTAGCTGTCTACAGAAAAGCATATCCACTCCAATGATAACGCACAACGTTACTGACGTCCGTCGAATCCTATACATTTACGTGTAATCACTTCAGACAGCGTGTATTTTAGACACTGTTGTTTAATGGTATATTTTTCGTGCTCTCTCGCCGTCAAGCAAGGAATATGCGAAACACAATGTTGCCACTCGACGGTACATCGTTAGAATAGTGTGGGTTGGCGACCATCTAACCTGGGGTTGCTTTCTGTCGGGTGCTTTGCATTAAGGTGATAACTTAAAGACGAGTTGCTTCAGTGACAGCTAAATTCAGCTTAACAAATGCTACATACAACTTTAGATTTGTCGATTGTTCCGTCATTTTGCCTCTTAAACAGAAACTTTCCGCCAAACAATCCCTCAGCTCTATCCAACTTTCACTACCGACTCGGTCGCTTCTGCCTAACTGACTGCAGGCACGCGCCAGTTTCGTGTCAACGCACACCGGAAGTAAACAAAGTTGTGTTAACTGCATTAAAAATGTGTATCACATTAATCTCTGCCACAATAATATCATAGATGTACGCGTTAACTTTGACGTCCTTAATTAATATTGTTCTCAATTTAAAATCAGTTACTCGCTCCGCGGCCCACCAATGGGGAAAAAATAAAATCTGAAACATTTTCGCCGCCCAGTGATAGTGCTCCGGCCCATGGGTTGAGAAACCCTGGGGTAGAGTAAGTGTATGGCAATGTGGTGGCGGTGGGCATAGACATGTATACATATACTATACATGTCTATGGCGGTGGGTGCAATTGGCCAAGGGTTTCTACAGGTAGACCAGGTGGAGAGACTACAGCAGCGTCCCATGGCGGAGATAGTCTAGATTAGGAGGGAAAGAAAAGGAACAGAGCGAGTGGGTAGAGTTCGGCTGTTCACATGTGTAGATGAGGAGTGGTGGGGGTGAGGAGCAATGTTTCCACTTCCATCATCAATTGGAACATGCTATAAGGGAGAGAGAACATTTTTGTTAGTAGACATCAATTTCAGAAACAGATAGGGAGATACCTTTGGGTAGTAGTTTTAACAGTAGGCAATATGGCTATTTCATCAGTATAAGAGAGAGAGAGAGAGAGAGAGAGAGAGAGGGAGAAGATATGTTTAGTAATGCTGGCATTTAGCATTTTGTTTGGTTTTGTACATATGGAGATTTTAATCGTAAGCTTTAGGGTTGCAGGGTACACAGGCACAGCAGTGCCCAGTTGGCTGGTGACAGTCGCAACACGCCCCGTATGATGTAGCCTACCCGAGATCCGTAAAGGCCCTCCTTCATGGAACAACATACGCTGTCTGTAGCCCAGTTGTGTTAATTAGGGGGATATTGCATGTGTTTAGATATGTTTAGTAATGCTGGCATTTAGCATTTTGTTTGGTTTGGTACATTATTGAGATTTTAATTGTAAGCTTTGTTAGGGTTGCAGGGTTCACAGCAGTGCCCAATTGGCTGGTGACAGTCACAACACGTGCTGTATGCTGTACCCAGGATCCATAAAGGCCCTCCTTCATGGTACAATGCTGTCTGTAGCCCAGTTAAAATTCATCTCTAATATTTACCCATGCTTTACTATGTATATACTTGCTTCAACGGCTGCAGCACACTGTTTGGCCGTCAGTTTGTTAAATATCTGGCAACCCTGGGTGTTGAAATGGTACTGGGATATGGGCAATGGACAGGATCACACAGGCCAAAACACAACCTCCTGAATGGGGATTTCAAAGGAGAACATACTGGCTGTAACATTGTTAGCATGTTTCTTCAGTCTCTGTCATATCATGGTCATTGTATGATTTAGTACAGGAAATATATTACATATTGTTCCTTTTAGGCAAACACATCAACAGTTACTAGCCAAAACACATAATTGGTCATTACAGCGCCGCCTAATTAGCCTGGCCGTTACCAGACTGTGACTCCATTTCATTCCGTCAGTCAGTCTGGGCCAACCCAATGCATTTTGGTTTCCGAGATGGGCGGGTGCTTATCTTGAGGTTTAAAATCATTGGAGTTCCCTTAACCAATCAGCAACGTTTAGTAAGCATTCGGTAGATTAAACTCTTCCCAAAGCCAGTTGGGAGAAGAGCTACGACGTCCTTTCTCATCATAAAACTTACAAGACAATCCTCTTGTTCTCCTTTTAATTGTCTGATGTTCTCGAGAGTTGAGACAACTTCTCCGATAGCTTTTCGTGTCTCTTCCTCCGTAGCCATTTTTGCTATACTGTTAAGCTACAAACTCGGCTGGACTACATGCAACTCGGCAAGGCGAGTTTTGCGTCACAGCTCTGAACTGTTCGCTGATTGGTCCGGCAAAATTTTGAGTTCTGGAAACGATTGTCAATGGGGCTGGGCCAGACTGAGTATGAGCTTGAAATCAATTCAGGCGGAAATACGTAGGCTGGTGTCACCAGGCTACCGCCTAATGGCCAAATGACACAAAACCTTTTGTGCTTCGTCAAAATGGGGTTCTGAGTTTGTTTTTTATACATCTCAACACTGCTGACCTCACTTCCTGTTATGATTTTGATTGGCTATGACAGACAAACACTTTGTCTAAAGATCAGCTGTAGTATTAATGCCTTCATTTTGACAACATTAATAATAAGAAAATGTAGAAACACAATGGGTGCCTACGCAGCTTTACTGCATGGCCCCCGATAATAAGAAACAGTAGAAACACCTTTTATTAATATAAATATAAATAACATGTGTATATTAATATAAATACTAAATATATTAAGATTAATATACATATGGTTGTGAGTGTTTCCTCTTTTTTTTTTTACAGAGGGTTTATAAATAACGCAAAACCTCTAGTCTGCTCAAAGTGTATGGTTTCTTTTTTGACGTTGTAGAGGTATCATCTTTGCCTATTTAATATCCTATGCTCAGTGTCCCTTAGACTTGTTTCTATCTAAAGGGGATGGAAAGGGCACTGCTGTCAGTCCAAATTAAATCTTCACGGACACAAGTTGTGATTTGTAAACAGCTCATACACACACTTGTTTTCCCCCATTGGTTTGATCATCTGAGAAAAGAATTATCTCTTTTCTTCTGTTTTCCTGTGTGTCCTTCTATCTGTCTCTACACAAATCTCTCTCTTTCACACACAGACACACACACACACACATTTTGCATAAGTGAATGACCGAGAGCGCCAGGGTTCACTGTGTTTTTGTGATGTGGGAGGCAGATCTTGCAAACATAACCTCGTGTGCCTCATAAGACAGGGCCTCCAGAGAGGTTTCCTCAGGCTGGACTGAGAGAGTTTATGCAACTACATGCAACCAGAGCACATCTGCTGTCAACTCCTCTTCAACTGCGCAACAGCCCTCTGCCTCCCATAGGAGAAGACTAATTATCCAGACTGGTCTCGCTGGCGTCAGGCGCATGACAACATGTGGTGAGTTACTCTGCAAAGTTTCATGATGCACTTTTGCAACTATGTGCAGAAGAGTCTGGTCTTAAGCGACCCTTGAGGGAGGAGGAAGAGGGAGAGGGGGGGGGGGGGGGGGGCAACTAAATTGTATTATGAGAAACAGATCCTCTAGACTGTGTGAGGACATTGGACTGTGTCCCCATCTTGGTTTGTATTCTTTGCCAAAAAAGGCCTCTTTCTTCATTTTGTTAGTTTTTCTTAATCACACAGTTCACGTCAATCTGTGTACACAGTATGAGCTGACCACGGCTTTAATAATCTATGCCAGGACATATAAAAGTGTTATGTATCCTGTGATTGCAGTGAGATTGCAGGACAGGGACAGACCTGGCCAGTACATGGGGGGGTGAGAGAGAGAGCCCAGCCTCTGAGGGTTGCAGATGGGGAGCTCGGGCCCTTTGTGATCTGATAAAGGGCTAAAGGGAGCCCTTTCCTTCCTGAGGGGAGAAGTGTTTGTGTTCGCCCGTCCTCCAGCTCTTCTTCAGGGTGTGGGAACGGGCCCCTCCCTGCCCTCATGGCTTCCTCTCGCCAAGGACCCAGCCAGCCAGGCAGGCAGGAGCAGGCACAGCGGACAGGTCACGTGACCTCATCATTTAAAAAAAGCCGGCCTCTTTGATGAGGAGAAATCAGCTGGTTGAGGGGATTCAATGGTAAGGGTGTGTTCATAAGAGGAGAAACCTTTATGGATCTCAAGTACTGGTTTTTTTTGCTGGTTGCGTCTCTAAATACATGAGGACAAATGTATGTTATGTCTAAACATGACTTTTATTGATTAGCTGTCTGCTCTTCTTATTTGTATTTGTAACTTGACTTGCATGAAATGAAACTGTTTTTGACTGACTTCACTAACTTAAAACAAGGTTTAATTGTCTATACTGACGGCCCAACAGGGAACCTCAAACAACGGGGGGCTTTTAAAAACTAAACAACATCCTAGCCCTCCACCATTGTCCCGCACACGTCATCGGAAATGCCTTATGCCTTCTCCCCCAGGGTAGCACTCCGAGAACTGTCCAGTAGGCTGATTAAGTGCCTGCTCAATAACTCTCTGCAATCACATCACAGCAAAGGCTCCCTCTCCCTACACCCTGGGGCTGACAGTGAGCCATTAACTCTGCCTCAGACAAGGGGGCGACTGGGGCTCAAATTCTGCCGCTGACAGCCAGCTGAGGCCCTCACCCCTACTGAGTCTGAACTCTGAACCGGTATTTGGGAACACGTGCTGTTTTATGAGTCTGTCTGTGTGTGTGTGTGTGTCTGTGTGTGTGTGTGTGTGTGCGTGTGCAAAACGTGTATGTTCGCTGGTGCTAAGAATCAGGGTCTTCTTGCTGAAACTAGAGCAAAGGGACAATTGAAATTCATGGCAAAGTTCAGCCCTTGCCTGGACCACTTGCACTTTTTTAAATCAAGAGGAGCACAGCTGTTGGTTATGGCATGGCAAAATAAGTGTCCCACTTGGTTATGTCTTTTACTTTTACCACCTGAAGCATAATGGTCCCAAAATTATGGAGATGACAACGACTTTTTTGTTGTTAAAATGTTTTCAGCAGTTAATTAAAGCCCCATGCGAGAATTGGTATTTTTTGCTACTGAGTTTCCCCTAAAGTTGCAGTATGGCTCACTATTACATCACTGTCGTAAATACAAATCGTTCTTCGAGATCCCCTAAAGGACAGTGGTACACATGTATATGTTGACAAGCCGTAGGATATGGAACCGGCAAAGACAACGGCCGAAAACAAAAAATCATGTAGACTGACAAGGTAGAGTAATATCACAAATATGACTGCATAGTTTTATTTATTGTGATATCAGAGATGAATGCTAACATAACCAAATTAATAAAAAACATTTTTTTAAAGTTTTTTCTGAAATACTGCTCACATTTTCAGCCTATATACATTGCTTTCTATAAGTTTGAATGTGGAGTATGTGTAATCTAATAAAATGTTGGTGATGACATGCTTAATATACATTGGACAGTGTAATTTAGTACAAGCAAGCTGAGTTAGGTCTTCAAGGTTGCAAACTTCCAAGGCTTATTTGAGTGAGATTGATGAAGAATTTTTGCTGTGAAATGAATTTAGTTGGATGCTAGCCTGAGATGGGACTGAGGTTGATGACCTTGGCTATCTGGAAAAGCTACAAATCTCTGTGAGACAGGTATGACACCAAGCCTACAGGTTAAAGCCTACATCGCATTCTTTCATGTATAACATTGGCAGGGATGTTTATGATGAAAATCGACAACATTCTTAACACAGCCAAACATCAAGCAAGTGCAACACAAGACATAGCAAGACAGCTAATAAGTTATTACTGACTAGTCCAACAGAAAGAAGGTCAGCTCGGCACGTGACTTTCATCCTTTTGTAATTTTTAGTTCTTGCCCAACGAGTTAAAGCCAGTCTGAGACTGACTCTTTTTCGGTCTCTTGCTCAGTAACTTTTCCTCTTCCTCACTTCTTCCAACATCATCTTCCTCCGTTTCTTCGTCGCCTCTGCCATGATGTCCATACAGAGAATACTGCGCTATCTTCCTCCTATAGGTAGCAGATGGGTCTAGGTGTTGTTGCATGAGGTGGTGCCATAAAGCATTACCTAGTTCTCGTGAGAGGTGTCGCGCCCTGTCCCCCAAAGTTACATAGTGCAATATCAGGCGTGCTGTGACAGTGGCACAGACGTCATTCTACGTATTACAAGACAGTCTACCACCAAAATGATTGACACTGTTATTTTAAGGTCAAATTGTTCCACAATGTTGCTTTAAGTTACATAGAAAGTAAATAATAAATAATGAAACAGTCATTTTCATATTACATAATTTTCTTTTCAAGTTGCCATATGTGGAAAGGTCTTTAAGATCTTTGCAGAAGGAAAGATCATCCTGAAAACCGATCTCCTGGCTAAGCAGGATTTGACCATGTGGCCCTTTAGTCAGGTACTCCAAAAAACCTGGCACAAAGCCGATCTATAAGCATATATAAGCAATTTATAGCTTATTTTTCCCATCCAAAATGCATTCCGACACTCGATTACCCCATTTATTCACAGCCATCTTCCCTTGACTATCTCATGAACTCTGAACTATACGAGATATCCACCTCATAGGGGCCAGCTGAGAGGAAACAGAGTGCTGTGAAGAAGCTACTTCCCATGACATCACTGTTACATGTTATATGACCCCTGCAGCTGTGTCAGACACACCTTTCCATTTCCCCCCTGCAAGTTAGTTAGCAAATATACCTTGGGAAATAGGCCACAAGTCTTTTGCCAACATGTTTTGGCATGTGTGCAAGAGAAGGACATTGGAAAGACTTTGCACCCACCCTCCAGTTTCAATAATCAGACGTACTGTATTTAGCTATTATTTACTTTGTATTTAGTTTAACATCATTGTTGACCCTTATCGTTCATAGAGCTTGTGTGAACGTTAAAAGTCTTAATACTTTCAATTTGCACATATAAATCTTTTCACTGAAGTAGATTACAGTGCTTCTACACAAGTGTCTTTAATTTGAGAAATGCCATTGCAGGGTTCTTAATCAAGCTAGCTCCTTGATGGTAAGATGGCCTGGGAGGAATGTGCCACCACAAAACAGAGAGCGAGCCTGGAGACAGTTCATAGAGAGGTATGAAAACATGACCTGGCAATTAGTTAGCTCCCTGATGTTTCCTATATGTGTCAGAGGAAATTGCAGATTTAGGGTAAATTTCCTGATGTAAGGGTTTGTAAACAGACTGGAGGTTTTGTTCCTGTTGGTGTCAGACTAACACGAAGCAGGACTCTTTGGTTCAAGGACTGTGTCAGCGTGCCATTGTTCTGCTGTTTTCTCAAGCAGCTGTGAGAGATTAGGGCTCTTTCAGGGAGAGAAATCAACAGATAATCACTGAGGTGACGGATTAGAGGAGACACTTGTCACTGATGTCAATGTCAATAATTTAACATTTGTCTCTGGAAAATATTGAGAAAAGTCAGCTGAGATGGCCATTACCATATCTACACTGATGACAATAATGACAAAGAGCACTAGTATTGTTGTTTTGTGCAAAAAGTAGATAAATACAACAATGGAATTAACTATATAGAAAAAATGATCTGGCGGTAGTCTGTAATGGTTTCACAAACAAAGTCTGAACTCCATTCTCTCCTCCCCCCAATTTTCAAAGTAAACTCACATTTGTCATAGCATATGGCTTTCATTTCAGTCAAATAACTTGATCGAGTCAACAATGTGGCCATGATAGGATGTCACCATGTGGTTTCCCCTCATGCCGTTTTGACGTCTTTTCCTCTTTGTTGTGTGATGGCATTTGTTTTTGCCTACAGATGGTTGAGGCTCACAAAACTTGAAAGAGGTCTTGATGAGGAAAGAGTTACAAAGGGCAAAGGCAGTTTACCAGTGCACTCCTGGGTTTAATTAGGAAGTGTGTGTTTCTGTGTGTGTGTGTGTGTGTGTGTGTGTGTGTGTGTGTGTGTGTGTGTGTGTGTGTGTGTGTGTGTGTGTGTGTGTGTGTGTGTTTCTGTGTGTGTGTATGTTTAGTGCATGCTTGAGAGAATGGAAAAGAAAGAGCGAGAACGAGAGAGAATTAAAGAGAGAGCGAGTGAGCTAGAGGGTTGGGTCTAGATCTGGTTGAGGCACAGATAAAGGGTGAAAAGGAAAAGACAAAGTCTATTGATTTGAGCAGGAGCCTTTCAACCTAACAGCTGCTCAGAGCTCATAGCTGTTCCAGTATTCAAACCTTCATTATGTCTCTGTCATCACAGGCTGTGAGCAGGCCATTTGTTATGACTGGAAAGAATGGAGCGCCACGGACAGGCTAAGAATTTAGGGAAATCATTCAAAAACAAAAAGCCATTGTTTCCAGAGAACTCTGCCACCACCCCTTCAAATCACTGCACAATGTCAAGACTTTATAATGTCTTGTATGCCCCTTGACAATGGGCTTTCTGTAAATGTCAGCGTGACATATGCCTTTCACAAATGGACCCTCAGAGTGGTGTTTTCATACCTCCACAGACATGGAAAGCAGGACTTAACACCGTATTTAACTAAAACTACGAACTACACAAGTACATAAAAAAAAAATGTGTCAGCCAGAGTCTCTCTACGTTGGTCAGGAAGGGCTTTGCCCTTACGTTTTTGTGGAAATGTGAACAAACTATTGGGTAAGACCGCAGAGAGAGAGAGAGAGAGAGAGAGAGAGAGAGAAAAAGAGAGAGAGAGAGAGAGAGAGGGGAGTAGCTAGGCAACACCTAAGAAGCACTTGGCAAAGCATGAAAGAGGGTCAGGACAACTGCTGAAAGCTAGGATTTATGGCATGACCCGTTTATGAATGAAATGGAAAGAAGATGTTTCAAGTTGAGTTTCTTTTGGGGCCCAGTTTGTGGTGCGCTGCACAGCTGTGGCTAACATCTGACGTCAGCGATTTATAGGGTTGCTTCTCATCAAGTGTGTTTTCCAGCCACAAATCTTGCTGGGTTGGGATGGAGTGTTGCACTAGGAATGACACAGTACTCCACCCAATGAATCAGGATTCAAAATTGTTTACAAGGGAACGCTGTTGTAAAACCTTGTTTACACAAGCTAACTTGCCTTGTGTAAAATAGACATTTCTTACTGGGGGTGGGGGACAACTTGAATGTCTAAGGTCTTTGTGTTCCATGGTGAGAGGTTAGGGGAACTCATTAAACTCTTTGTGTAAATCTTGTCCTGTTACAGAGCACGGAGCTCCACATTTCAGAAAGGCTCCGGTGTTTTCCTTGGAGGTTGGCGTTTAGTCATTGAGTGTGAAAACCTGAGAAACCTCAGTCTGTTCCCATCTGAACTCCTCCGGGGAGGTTAAGATTTCTTAACATTCTCTGGCCACCCTCAGTAAATGTGTGTGGCAAAGCTCTTGAGCATTGTGAGGGTCAAGGTCGACAAGCTGGAAGCCTGCCCACTGTTTCCTGCCTGGGCTGGGGCCGACCCTGCACTATATGTCAGGTGGAGGGAGCTTACAGGGGAAGTGATGACATGGGCCATCCCTCTGGGGGAATGGGGTGCTGACGCATGTTCAGCCCACATGCCTCTCCGCTGGTGGACTCATGGCTCCAGCCTTGGGCTCCATGGGTGCCAGCGACTCGCAGCAATAAAATGCAACAGCAGTGAACTCTCACCAGGAGTCAAATAGATATTGCATTGTGGGGTGCAGTTATCCAGTGATGCTGGATTGTTTACAGCTACACAGTTGGTGGTCACACTTTATTTGGGTAGTCCACCTACAGAGACTTTACAGGTGGGTTATTGAAATTCAAGTTCAGTGTTTCCAATTGTAAACTGGACATCACCTTAATCAAACCCAACAGCTAACCCCACCTTAACCATCAATTGTAGTCAACAGAGTTTCAAGAGGTTTGTTGAACATTAAAAAAAAAACTTGTGACACGGTTGGCTAATCCGGTTTTAATTAATGGGAAGCTGAGTAACAAAAGTGTAAAAATTGAATTAAGCTTTACACTAAAAAGTTGAATGGCTGGGTTATCAGTTTCTAACCATTGGCATGGCCTCTTAATATGATGACAATATACTAAGCTAACTAATACGCTTACTCTGCTGATCGTAGAGGTCAATCAAGGTCAACTTTCATTTTGTGTTTTAACATTAGTTCTGTTATTGCTTCTACAGAAACATCACAATATTGTAAAAACGACCTTTATTTCAGAAAGCTGATGGTGAAAACAGTTATGTGGGTGTTGTTTTCGTGATTGCTGAGACAGCTGAGTGCGACGCCAAGGGAAAGTGCCCCATAACATTGCAGTGTTCATGAGGAGTTGGGTTCAGCGTAAGGGTATGCCTTGTGGACAACACCTGTTAAATCCCATATCGGGTCACTCCTTTTTCCAACTTCATTGCTGCTTTTCCATAGCTCCTGGTACCTCGGCATCTGGGAAGGGGACACTCTTATGTTTTAACATCTTAATAAGTGATTAATATTTGATCCTAGAGTCAGGTGTCAGAATGACTCTGCTGTCTACCTTGGTGGCTCACTCGACCCTCTGCCCGTGGTAGGGTTAGCCATCAAATGTGACAAAGTGTGTTGTAGGTGCTCCTCTGACGCAAGCAAACCATTAAGTTGTAGTGTCTGGTGTCACAAGGATGCATTGCAACGCAAATGCTGCCTATAAATATGCCTCCACGTCGGTGCTATTTAAAACTGAGTCAAAGCATGAGAGTTCAATGCTACGTCCTTTTACCTATGGGGGATGGATTAATTTAAGGCCTTATGTACTAAATAGTTTGCTGTATGGGTTTTGGTAAAATGATAACTTACAAATAACTTCAAATGAACGTTTAAAGGAATAATGCCATTTGTTTTAAGAAACTAACAGTAAGTTCTGTAAAAGGGGCACACTGGGACAAGTAAAGTCTCTTTCATGAGAACAAACTCTGCTGCAAGAGCAGCTAAAGGTGATTGTTCTTATATCTCTGCAGAAAATCTGTCCTCCATTTACCGTCAATACACAATCCAAAAAAGGCGGCCAACGCATTAGCTAACATACACAATAGCATGCAAGACAAGGACTGGGAAGCACGTACGTCATGAAAGAAAGAGACACTTCCTTCAATTCATTATTGAATGTGAAAATCACACCATTTCACTTGTGTAGTGCTTTCTGGCAACTTCATGCCATGACAGGGTCTACAAAGGACATTGCTTTCGGTCATAAAAAAAACATGATGTAAATATAATAAAAATATAAAAATAATTGTTATTTAATATTTTGTATGTATGGGGCAGCATGCAAGGTAGCAGTTGTGTGAATAAATAAATACATAAATAATTGCCAGCACATGATTTTGTTATAATTGTTACCACATGAATTGCAGTTCTTCACTACAGGATGGAAATACACACTGTACATGTTGTGAGCCCACCACCTTAGTCAGGGAGTAAAATGTCTAACTGTGAAAAAAGGGTAACTAAATAAAGACATTAAACAAACAACAGATTTTATTTAATTTGTTGACTTGTTCACTAAGAAGTTATGTTAATATTGCACTTTCGACTGAATAACTGAATTAAGACAAAACTGAAATATTAACAATAGTAGTTCCAATAATAATACTAATAATAACAACATTAATATCTGTTAATTGGAATAAAGCGATAAAGAATTTTATAACCCTCAATATGAGTAATACTACGAAAGTTAGCAAACACCAAACAGCCTGTGTTGATTCAGAATCTAGAATCATATATCAAATATGCTAATGAGTTAAAAAAATGGACCAAAAGTGCTTATGAAGAGACTCTTGATACACGTACAGTTGAGTAATATATAATAATATTCTAATTCAACTACAATGAGTATACATTTCTGGAAAGCACTTAATTAGTGCTATGTGTCTGGTATTAAAATCATAGGATACTGTAATGTACTCAAAAAGATAATATCAAAATCTACGTTCTTTATGGCCTTGCATCTCATGTAGCTACTGCGTCAGCATATCATTATTGAATATGCAGCTATAAGTACCATATTCCCATACCCAGTGAATGCACAAGTCACTGAGAAGGTGTCAACTCAATATTACACTTCAAACGAGGTGTGTATGTAAAGGTAGCACAGTCAATGAAGAATGATTCATTGTTCTTGGATTTTCCCTTTACCCTCCCCTCTCCCACCCTCTTGTATCAATCCTCATCTCTTTCCATTAATCCTTAACCACAGGATGCGACAGAGGATTAATGGGCCACTTCCCTTCCATGGGTTTGTACTGTGGTTATTCGTCTTAATTCTTATACATCCACTTTGGCTTCCTTCCCAGCCTGCCCAGATGTGGTCGGTCTTTTTGGCACAGAGTGGTAGGAGGGGGGGGGGGGGGGGGGGGGGGGGGAAGGAAAGCAACAACTATCAGCTTCTTCAAAGCCAGGGCTTGTCAGCATGTGAGCAGCTTGACATGAGACTGGAGGTGGTAGGAGCCAGATGGGTCATCCAGGCCCACAATGTTGACACCACTCAGTGATGTTGAAACATCTGGACAGAGGAACACAACCACTACTTCTTCACCCATTCACTCCACATGTATTCACCATCCCTTGCTGGTTCCCCTACATTCCTCTCTGTAACTTGATAATAGTTTTTGTCCATTTTGGCACATATTCCTGTGTGTCACTTGTAAGGTCTCATGCAAAGAGGCTTCTATGGTTGGTCACCAGGGCCGTCTGACTTTCCCTTCGCCTCTCCTTCTTCCTCTCCATTCTCACCTTCCAGCATATGACACTGGACCCCAGGAGTACCAACCCGAACGACAGAAGCACCAGTCCGAAGTAGGAGATTGTGGACCCATGTGAATTAAAGCTGTATGCCACGACAGTAACCACAATACCCGCGATCAGAATGACCACTCCAAATGGCACCGTGCAGCGGTAGCAGGAAAGTTCTGCTCCACCAGTGGCTGCAGTGAGCTGGACTTCATTGACCAGGGGCACAGAAACTCCTGTGGCGGGCACAGGAGTGCTTTCATTATTGTTGGTCTTCTCTGCTAAAATGCGATCTCCGGCTGCAGGCACTCTCATGGTGTCCTTGGAGAATTCCTCTGGCATTTCAGAACAAAACAACTAGAAAGTTTTCTGTTAGCGTTCGTTGTCCTCAGCTGCGCTCCGTCAGTCTGTCCAAACCTACGTTTAGAATAACGAAACATCATTTACCCCAATGCCTTGGGTGTTCCATCTTACAGTATAAACACAACTCTAAGTGCACACAAGCAGTTTTCCAGTTGCCGTCTTGCGCACACACAGCCTTCTCATGCTCACGGCAAAAACTGTCTGAATGACGCAGAAGCTCTCATCCCAGCACGAGCTGTCACATTCCCTAGAGAGCGCGGGATATGACATTACGATCTGCTCCGTGAAATTGGAGTACCTTCCAAATTATAAGTTATTTCACAAGCAGTTTGCTCGTCACCAAAGTTTGCAAACATAGCAATGGGACAATTACTAGTTTACGTAGCCTCACACTGGGTAACAAGTATTTCTTGAATTATATATTTTTTTTCTCTACAAGCTTGTTAATTGCTTCTTAAGATGATGGCTTGATTATGCGCAGCAAAAGAGAGACGCAAGTATCTGTGAGTATTAAGTAGATAAATGTTTTCAAACTAAATAAATGCATGGTTTATTTTACCGTTAAAGGTTCAAAACTTTCTTAGACAAATAAATTATTAATAAAAACTGGCATGACTAGGGAAAATGTCTATAGTCTACAAATGTAACATAGGCTGCTTCAACACAGCACGATTATGAGCTTGAGTGAAACCATATGTAAGGTAACATGATATCCAACACAGGAAAGTGGCTTACCTCTTCCACAGTTTACATCGCGAATCCTTGTGTTCGTGGAGGGATAACTGATATATCTACTCACTTTTTCCAAAGTGTTTCTTTTAACGTGTTTCTTAAAGAGTCTTTTGCGTAAAAGTAGTGACCACGAGCCAACAACGTTAGAACGTCTTGCGTACAGTCTCACCCCTGTTCGTCTGAAGCTGCACCGGAGGCTAGCGGAGGTGGAATTTGACTCCCATTCATTGGATATCCACAGAGAGTTTCCTCATGCGCGACAGCGGCTTGCTCCACTGGCATATTTCTCATACAGATACACATATATGAAATATTCGGGACCCTGGAGGTGGAGTGACTTTCTCACTCTCGACAGACTAATAAAACAGATTCTGGATAATCAGGCCATTTGCTTGGCATGTTAAAAATTAACCAAATCTAAATACATTTTGCTTACTTTTGGTCAAACTCCAAGATTCATGAATTTATATTTAGAATAATGCACTCTCTTTTGTCATAAACAAATGAGGGTCAAGAGATATATACACATGCATTGCTTACACATAGCTGCATGCACACACAAACAGACAGACAGACATTGTGATAACTCCTTTGATCAAGGATGTTGAAATGGGAACAATAGCCATGAATAAAAAATGGCTCACAAAAAATTGAGCAGTTTAAGATTAATCTTTTCCAGCAAAATATAGTCATGTAATCTGTAATACATGAACTGTAATCTTCTTATACAGGCATACTTTCAAATGGACCCAATCATGATTATTAGTACTATTTTGGCTTTTTCCATTTGCTTCCACTGTTTTTTGAAAACACAATCATTCTAAGTTGCTTTATTCATTTAGTTTATTCATATGACCCATCAAGACTTTGGCTGCTGTGGCTGCAACCCAGGGCAACCACTGGGTGCTGTTGATTTAAGGTCCAGCCAATGCCCCCTCCATGGTCATGTGAAACACAAGCACTGGGTGTTATTTTACCCCTGCCCCCTCAGCCAATTCAAAGTCATATTTTCTGACACATAGTAATGTGATATGGGGTGTTGTCTATACTCTTCCTTCCTGCTGGTGATCCTTTCCCAAAAAGAGATACAATATTTCCATGTCGGGACAGGAAGTAGGCCTAGTGGCTGTTTTAGCGCAATTGATTCTCACCCCATTTTTATGTATGTGTCATAACTAGGTGTTGCGCACAAAGTAATACTCTTACCAAGTTGGATAGGAAGCATGTTCAATGACAATCTGTTGAAATCCATGTCAGTTTTCTGCGAATATCAAAAGGATATCTGACCATTACTGGATTTTATGTGTCTCCATTTCCAATTTTGTATGCACCTGCTGGCCTGTTTAAATGAATGAAAATGGACACCATGGGAAGACAAAGCACTGAAGCTGTATTTGGTTTCAGCTCTGTTATGTTAAAGTGTCTGGGTCAGTTCTGAACATAAAACATTTTTTGATTACTTTTGGCTTCAGGTTCGAGGAAACCAGATAAATTAGCTCCTGTGAGTGAGTCAAGTTATATAGCCTAGCTAAGGAATGGCATAGCGTATATAGGAAATCATAATACATGTGCATCAGAGAACCTTAAAGAAATGTAGCCTACATCATATTGCCTTATGTCGACCTAGTATTTCACTTTCAGTCCAAAAATATAATGTGATTCAAAACAGAAAACTAAACAAAATAGATAGGTAACTGTGGGCAGTGAGAGGAGATCCCTTAACCTTTCTAAATGGCACACTACATGTTTGCTGCACTGAAGACGACAAAATATAGCACGCAGATCACATCCATGCTGGCATCAGATTGGAATGCCACTGAGTGTCGCTGACGCAGTTGTTACGGTGTTGGTTAGTCATTGATCATATGATCCAACACTGCAGTCATTTGAAATCATGTCACTCCACTTTACAGAGGACGAGTTTCAAGCGGCATGGAGAGAGTTGGATGAACCGCAAGTGGAGGGATGGGAGTTGTTTACAGAAACGATGGGAGTCCAAATATATCGGCGATACAGTCAGGTAAAGGAAATATAGGCCTAGCTATAGATACTAACCTGGCTGGTTGAGCATGCCATTAAGATTCTACTGTTAGCACATAGCTTGCTAATAGTTTAGCAAATGATACAATCGTTTTTGTAATTGGCCGTCTGGATTTTGTTCTATTGACCAACGGAATCTGAAGCATCCTTATTTGTAACAACGATGCGTTGACGTGATGACGCACTACAACAAAAAACTTTGCGCGGAAAGATTGTGTGACATTGTTGTTGTAGCTTTAGCAAGCTAAGGAAGTGCTAGCCAGATTGCCATTGCAAATTCAACCACCTGACCGCACAGTGCCGGTGTTGTACCCGATTCAGCACCCCCGTCAGAAGATGCACCCCCTTGACGCACCACTCGCTTGATCGGAAAGGAAAGCAGTTCGCCTAAACAAACGCAGGGAAAAATACTACACTACGATTTCATTATTTGTGAAAGAGTCGAGATGGAAGAGAAGAACACAAGTGATTACAGTCTTTAGAACTGTAAAGAGTACAAACAACCGATGTTTTTCTTCCAAAAACCTCAGATAATAGCGAACGCAAAAGAACACCTTTTTGTCCTGTGGAAATATATAGCCTACCCCAGCCATGACTACAAAATGAATGAACGTAATTTTGAATGAGCAAGTTGAATGTATTTGACACGGCGTTTCACAAGACTAAATAACGAAATGCAGTTTAGTATCTAACAAGAAGTGCAAATGAGCAGAAAGTGCAGAATATGTGCATATGAATGGCAGTGGTATATACATAATGAGATAGTATACAGCCGCGGAATAAATTAAGAGACCACTTTGAAAAAAGTATCAGTTTTTTTTTTTTACTATGTATTGGTATGTGTTTGAGTAAAATTAACACTTTTGTTTCATTCTATAAGTTACTGACAACATTTCTACTGAATTTCAAATAAAAATACTGTCATTTAGAGCATTTTTTGCAGAAAAATGACAATTGGTCAAAATAACAAAAAAGATGCGGTTTTTCCAGATATTGATTTCTGATCTCTTCCTAAGTTAAAGCATTAGTATTGTGTAGTTTAAGAATCTATATGAACTTGTTTTCTTTGCATTATTCGAGATCTGAAAACATTCCATTTATTTTGCTATTTTGACCAATTGTCATTTTTCTGCAAATAAATGCTCTAGTCTAAATGACAATATTTGTATTTGAAATTTGGTAGAAATGTTGTCAGTTATTTATAGAATAAAACTAAAATGTTAACTTTACTTTAACTCATACCAATAAATAGTAAAACCAGATAAACTGATAATTTTTAAGTGGTCTCTTAATTTTTTCCGCCGCTGTATAATAAGATACAGTATGATACAGTACTCTGAAAAGCATTTGATGTTGGGGTCAACAGAATTCTTTCAAAGGGGGGGGGGGGTGTGCATATCACGACAGGCCTATTTTCACACCAGGCAGAATATGCACCCCCCCCTTTAAAAGAATTCTGTTGACCCCAACATCAAATGCTTTTCAGAGTACAGACATAGGACTAGTATGAGTAAGCAGAGTGAGTTTCATGCATGTGCCACCTTCCTAGTAGAATTGAACAGGGGGTGCTTATTCTGACTGGTGTGAAAATAGGCCTGTCGTGATATGCACCCTCGGAAACTCAACAGCGACCCGAGTGGTGAGTCTGCTTAAACATCCTCCAGCTGATGGGAAATATGCAGCGCTCAAAGCCCACCTGTTAAAAACTTTTGAACTGTCTGATGCTGAGAGAGCTAGCAGGCTTTTCTCCCTCCAAGGACTGGGTGATAGCAAACCATCTGAGCTCATGGACCGTATGCTGGATCTCCTGGGTGAACACCCACAGCATTTTCTTTTCACCCAACTTTTCCTGCGTCAGCTGCCTTCCCAAGTCAGAGCTGCATTGGCCAACACCACAATCACTGACTGTCGAAAAATGGCTGAAGAGGCTGATACATTTTTCCTGGCAGGTCAGGGGCACGGTGTCATGGCCGCCCTTATTCCCACGCACGTCACTCCGGTGACAATGGAGGATTCCACACTCGTCGGCAGCAGCCTTCAGGTCGGCAGCAGCCTTCAGGTCGGCAGCAATCTTCAGGCCCCCAGCAGTCTTCTTCAGGCTTGTGCTTTTACCATGAAAAGTTTGGACCAAAGGCTCTTAAATGCCGTTCGCCATGCAGTTTCGGCGGGTTGGGAAACGCCAGGGCCGGCGCTCAGTGGCCATGAGTGTCGGCCGCCTAGGCAGGCTGCTTTTTATCCGGGACAGCATCTCCGGACGACGTTTCCTGTGCGACACGGGTGCACAGAGGAGCGTACTGCCTGCATCCCGTTTGGACATGGTGACTGACAGCCATGGCCCCCCTATGGAAGCTGCTAATGGGACCCCCATCCGCACATATGGCATGAAGTACGTTGAATTCTGTTTCGGAGGGCATCGGTTTGGCTGCGATTTTGTCACGGCAAAGGTCGCCGTTCCCCTCCTTGGCGCCGATTTTTTGTGTGCGCATGGACTGTTGGTGGATGTCAAGAACCGCCGTTTGATCGACGCCATCACGTTCTGTTCATATACGTGCACGCTTAGCGGCGCTGACTCCATTCAACTGTCTAGCATGCTCTCCGTTTCTGATGACTTCAACCATTTACTGGCTGCTTTTCCAGCACTCACTCAGCCCACTTTCTCCGCGTCTGCCGTGAAGCATGGTGTGGAGCACCATATCGCCACTACTGGTCCGCCCATCTACGCCCGCGCTCGGCGCCTCGACCCGACCAAGCTTGCCGTTGCTAAGGCTGAGTTTTCCAGCAAGGACTGCTTGGCATAGTCCGCCGATCCGACAGCCCGTGGGCGTCACCCCTTCACATCGTCCCCAAACCTGGTGGCGGCTGGCGCCCATGCGGCGACACCTGATCGATACCCAGTCCCGAACAGTCAAGATTTTTCAGCGCATCTGGCAGGTATGGTGATATTTTCAAAGATAGACCTCGCCCTGCCAAGTGCCAGTTTGGTCTCTCCACCATTGATTTCCTGGGACACAGAGTCACCAAAGACGGTGCAGTCCCTCTCCCATCAAAGGTGGAGGCAGTCACGCAGTTCCCACACCCACTCACTGTGAAAGCCCTGCAGGAGTTCCACGGCATGGTGAACTTTTACCACCGTTTCATCCCTCGAGCCGCTCGGCTCATGCAGCCCTTGCACGAGGCCTTGAAAGGTAAGCCCACGCACACTGTGGACTGGACTGAGGTCATGTCCAAGGCTTTTGACGACACTAAGGCGGCCCTAGCGCACGCCACCATGCTGGCTCATCCTTCAGCCACAGCCTCAGTCGCCATCACATCTGACGCCTCGGACAACGCTGTCGGTGCCGTCTACGAGCAGTGGGTAGGCGGGGCCTGGCAGCCGCTTGCCTTTTTCAGCCGCCAACTGCGTGCCAACGAGCGAAAGTACAGCATCTTCGACCGAGAGCTGCTGGGTCTCTACCTCGCCATCAGGCACTTTCACTTCCTGCTGGAAGGACGACACTTCACCGCCTTTGTCGATCACAAGCCGCTGGTTTTCGCCATGGCCAAGGTAGCCGAGCCGTGGTCCGCCCGCCAGCAACGTCATCTGTCCTACATCTCCGAGTTCACCACGGATTTACAGCACGTGGCCGGTAAGGACAACCAGGTGGCGGACTGCCTGTCACGGGCTGTGGCAGGGGCAGTCCATCTTGGCCTGGATTACAGCCGCATGGCAGCGGACCAGACCACAGACCCAGACGTGCACACCCTGAGGACCTCAACTACAGGTTTGAGAATAGAGGATGTGGTTTTTGGTGAAGCCGACACCACGCTCCTGTGTGACGTCTCCACAGGCAGTCCTCGGCCGATCGTACCCACGGGGTGGAGACGACGCGTCTTTGATGCCATCCATGGTCTCTCCCACCCTGGTTCGAAAGCATCACAGAGGCTGGTGGCGGCAAAGTTTGTTTGGCACGGCCTCAAAAAGGACGTCAGAGACTGGGCCACCACTTGCCTTGATTGCCAACGGGCCAAGTACACCGCCACACTAAAGCCCCGTTAGAGTTGTACCCGGTGCCAGAGAGGCGGTTTGACCATGTCAACGTGGATCTGGTTGGCCCTCTACCCTCCTCTCATGGTTTCACCTACCTGTTGACCATGGTTGACAGGACCACCCGTTGGCCCGAGGCTGTGCCACTGACATCATTGGCATCTGTCGAGATGACACGGGCATTCATTGGTACCTGGGTTGCCCGTTTCGGCACCCCTTCAGACATATCCTCTGACCGGGGCGCACAGTTCACGTCTGAGCTGTGGAACGCGGTTGCCCAGAGCCTTGGAGTGAAACTCCACCGCACAACTGCATACCACCCACAGGCTAATGGACTCTGTGAGCGGTTTCACAGGTCGATGAAGGCTTCTCTTCGTGCCGGCCTCAAAGACTGCAACTGGGTCGACAAGCTACCGTGGGTGATGCTTGGCATCAGGACTGCACCGAAGGAAGACCTACAATCCTCATCCGCGGAGCTGGTCTATGGCCAGCCACTGCGGGTTCCTGGGGATTTTGTTCCTGCCTCCACCGTTCCTTGGTCAGCGGCCCTCCAGCGGGCCACGTTACTGGACAATGCGAGACTTTTCGCACCAGTCCCTACTTCCCATCACGGCCTCCCTCAGTCACACATCCCTGCTGGGCTTAAGACGGCTGAATACGTTTTTATTCGCCAAGACGCTCACAGAGGACCACTACGCCCACCCTACGAGGGCCCATTCCGTGTTTTGGAGACGGGAGACAAACGTTTTATGGTGGACATGGGCGGTAAACCGGAGAAACTCTCCATTGACCGCCTCAAACCAGCTCATTTGGACGTGGCTAGGCCTATTGAATTGGCCCAGCCCCCGCGACGCGGGCGTCCTCCAGCTCTGCACCCACCCCCTGCTCCCCTCCTTCCCAAAACTTCCACACTCCATGCCCCACACCCGTGTCATGGCGGGCCACCTGCCGCGGTAGTGTCTCCTCGGACCCCTGTTAAAAGCCGTTCTGGCCGATTGATACGACCACCTCGCAGATAATTTTTTTTCTTACATGCTGAATTCTGGGGGGACGTGTGTAGTGAATGTGACATACATAATTCACCTTTGTTGTAGTGTGGTTCTACACACCGTTGTCATACCGTTATTTAATGAATGTTTATTGTACAAGTATGACATTTTCAAGGGGGTGCATCTTCTGACGGGGGTGCTGAATCGGGTACAACACCTGTTTCCGGTAATTTACTTTAGTGAGATTCTGTAATCTGGTCGACCTTCAGATCGTGTGACTAGGATTTGGATTGGATTGACGAATAAGATTTGTTTTTATGTATCAACTTCTGATACATGTATTCCTTTCAGTTAAGGTCACCAGTTCTCTTAACTTACATTCTATGAGGCTGAGTGATGGATTGTTGCTATTTTCTGAGACATTGTCATCAGGTCCTAGCCTACCTTGATGTTTGACATAAAACTGCACTTAACAATAGTGTAATGTTTCTAAACTGTTATAAATTGCAGATGAAGCAGTATAAAACAAGTCATTTCTTGCTTTCATAGGAAACTGGTCTCTATGAGTACAAAGTTTTTGGTTGTCTGAAGAACTGTGCTCCAGACCAGTGTGCAGAGGTCTACATGGACCTGGCATACAGGAAACAATGGGACAGCTATGTCAAAGGTATTGTGAGGACTATTTATGTCACATTTTCCTTGGCTGTCATACTGCTAGGCTAATATGTTCTGAAGCCAGAAGAAATTTCACCTGAATATTGATGTGTAAAATATGTAAGTGTTAGTATTTAAAATGTTGGGATTAATTGATTAAAACTACATCACGGTGGTCATGGTAGATGAGTGGACATGACAATCTCATACTATCAGATATTTCATCACATGTTTTAACAATATGTCACTGCCAACACCATATTGTAATTCAGTGTCATTTAATGCTTCCACACAGCACTCTTGTTGATGGAAAAAAAAAGAGTTCAACACAGATAGGTGGAAGGATAGAAACACACACAGACATACATATGTAGCCACTCTCTATAGCGCTCTATACATTTTCTTTAGATTGTCTTCCCATTCACGTATCTTCCTCTTTCCTTTCCTTCTCTTCCCTTTTCCTTTCTTTTCTTTTGGGTATGCGGTGCAATGTATGCAACTGGAAATAAGATCTCAGCTACTCAAATGACCAGTCATAGACTGTATCAAATAACAGCCTCTCTCACATACCACATCTCTCGTGTTTTGTGACTTCATGCTGGCAGTTCCCCAAGTATCTCACAGGTAACGTCGTGTCATCACATTATGTCACAGTGTTCTAAGTAGTGTAGTGAAATATTTCTCCACCCCAAAATGAAGTAGGCTTTTATTTACTATCATTGTTTTACTTCAAAATAACAGTGTAGAGCTTTTTGTTCTAGTGCAGCATAAGATTACTTGGCATTATACAATGTCCTTTCCTTTTTAACCATTTGATCAGTGTGTAATGGAAAAGAAAATGATCTGGCAGCTCTATGTCAGATTAGGGATAGCTCTATTCAACTGTCTAGGTTGGTGTCCGGTTGACTCAAGAGAATGTCAGACACACTTGTAGTTCAGGTATAACTTTAAAATTGTCATGTATGCAGAATCTCTTTGAGTGATCGTTTTAAAGGAAATATGTTATCAGAGTAATCCAGTAACAGCAAGAAATGTAATGAAGTGAGGTAATTATATATTGATTTTCAAAAAGTTTCATTTTGGGGTTTGGCTGAGATAGTTATAGAGAGTAATGTAGAATGTAGTTTGTTGTCATGTTTAATTTAGTGATATGTAGTGTACATGTGAACAAATTCTTTATTGTCTACGTTAAATGTTTAATGAATGAAATGAATGAAACACATGAATTCAAATGAATTAAATGTTTAATGAATGAAAGCACATTTGAGTGTGAGACATACTGAGTGTTAATGCTTTACTTGTTTTTTTTCCATTGTGTTCAGTAGTTTCGTTGAGTAGACAGCATATGACCCAGTCTCTTATATAATGTTAAATGTATTGGGTGTTGTAATCCAACAAACCTGTTCTTACTGCTAACATCACAAACACTAAAGGTTTTTCATTTCTTTGGCAACAAAGGCATTTTTGGAGATAATATGAGCTACCTAAATTGAAACCCATACTTTCTGTTGTATAATGGAAGATTGAACTGACAGGTTTTTGTGATTAGTTTAGGATAAATATTTTCCCTGTATTTTGTGATGGATTTCATGTTTAGTCACCACTTTCATTTACAAATGCTCAACAGAGAGAGTTTTTTTTTCTTTTGAAATTGCAAGCAGATTTTAAGGTGACTATTGGAAGGAGTGGTGGATAGGTTTTTAATTGGAAATGCATCCTTGGCTCTGCACGTCACTGGGTGAGGTCTCTTGTAGGGTTCACGTCTTGCTTTCTGACAGGGTTTTGTTTCTCAGTGATTTATTTTGCCAAAGGTATTCCTCCTGCTCTACTAAGCCATGCCTCAGCGGGCTCCAGTGTTTTTTCCTTTCTGTGTTTGCATCTAGAGGACCACCATGACTGTGTTAGAGAATACTCTTCCGCTGAGGGAAGGACTCCCCTCAGTAAGAATTGGGCAAAAGGAACTGGGGGCCACATTTTGAGAATCACTGCATGTGAAATGTGCAGGTTTAACAGTATTGGTGGGAATCTCTTGGCACCTCACGATTTGATTCGAAATCGATTCAGGTCAACGATTCGATTTAAAATCGATTATCGATTTTAAATCGATTATCGAATTTAAATCGATTTTGTAATTTGTAAAAATTGTATTTTTTTTTTTTATTATTTTTTTTTTAACACATCCATTTTATGTTGAAATGCAAGCTGCATCGACTTTTGCATTGCTCATAGAAAGTCAAAATTGTGACCATTAAAAGCTTTTTCTCTAATAAAGCAAATAGAGAAGGTAATTCATCTGTTGATTTTCTTTAATTATCAAACACAAAGTAGGAAGTGATTTTAGACTCTGAGTTGCAAACTCAAATGATTCAATGGTCGAAATGCATCGATAATCGTTTTATCGGTTTCAAATTGATAATCGATTATCAATCGATAAATGCATTTCTACATAAAATGGATGTGTAAAAAAAACGATTATCAATCCATTTCGACTTTCAAAACATTCGAGTTTGCTACTCAGAGTCTTTGCTACACTTCCTACTTTGTGTTTGATTATTAAAGAAAATCAACAGATGAATTACCTTCTCTATTTTTTATTAGAGAAAAAGCTTTTCCTTGTCACAATTTTGACTTTCTATGAACAATCCAATAATCGATGCAGCTTGCATTTCAACATAAAATGGATGTGTAAAAAAACTGATTATCAATTCTAAACTGATAAAACGATTATCAATCCATTTCGACTTTCAAAACATTCGAGTTTGCTACTCAGAGTCTTTGCTACACTTCCTACTTTTTGTTTGATAATTAAAGAAAATCAACAGATGAATTACCTTCTCTATTTTTTATTAGAGAAAAAGCTTTTCCTTGTCACAATTTTGACTGTCTATGAACAATCCAATAATCGATGCAGCTTGCATTTCAACATAAAAAAAAAAAATGACTTTACTTTAATTATTTTAAAATTTAAATTACAAAATCGTTTATGAACTTTTCTGAATCGAGAGAGAATCGTTTTAGAGAGAATCGAGAAAAATCGAATAATCGATTTCCCCCCCACCCCTATTTAACAGACAGGTCAATGTGTACAGTATTGATTTGATATGAGGAGTGAAATGATGGATGGATTGTTTTTCGTTGAGATCAAAGTGAGATTGATTTCTCTCTTATTTCTGTTGGTTCTACAGAGCTCACCGAAAAAGACCATGATGGACAGTCTGCAATTTACTGGGAGGTGAAATATCCCTTCCCTCTGTCGAACAGAGATGTATCCTACTGAAATATCTCACAATCACCAATATCCTTGCTAAATTGTTTCTTGAAGGACCTTTTAGACTGTCATTGCCATTTACCATTTCAATTACTATACTGTCTGCCTAGTTCCTATGAATTGCAATGTCTTTGCTTGCTTATCCCCTCTTCCCCCCTTCCTTTTCTTGGACACTGTGAAGGAATGTCAGACCACTTTCCTAGGTTACCTGGATTGAAACTGATCAGACATTGGGCTTCATTCTCAAACTTTTTCTTCTGAAATGTTTCTTCGGAAAAACAATGTGAGAAAAAGACCTTAGCCATATTCATGAACGCTTGAAAATGTGTTCATAAGCAGCAGAAGGCTTCTCAGCTGTGCTCCCCCGGAATCGTTTTCTTAAATTGATGCGCGTTCTCGTGAAAGTGGATTTGCATACATACACGCCCCGCCAGCTCCTTATAAGCGCACGCAACCGTAGTGATGTGTGCTGTCGGAATCTGCAGAATTCACACATCGCATTTGAGAAATCTGGGCCGATTTACGACGTATTTCGCGTTCTGAAAGTCTTCTAAAGTTCAGAACAAATCCCAGATGAGAAATCGTTCATGAATGCCAAATGTTTTCCCAAATCCACTGGAAGTGGAGTTCAGAAGAAATTCCTTCTTAAATTCTTCTCAACTGCGTTCGAGAATGAGGCCCATTGTTCTTTTGCATTTAGTTGTTTCAGTTGTTTTGATTTGTCGGGCATTCATCATCATATTCCTATACTAGGCATCAAAACGTATTTTTCTCTTGTGTATCTGTAGGATGTTTACATGTCTCCACATATTCCTTAATTAGCCATATTACAGTATGTGTACGTGAGAGAGCGTAGAGACCTCGACATTGAGGGAAGAAAGATTTGGGTGGTCTTGGCCAAGAGTTCTACTGCATCTCAGTGCCCGGAGAAGAGCGGTGTGATCAGAGTGAAAGACTACAAACAGAGCCTGACCATAGAGACTGATGGTGATTGTGGCACCAAAGGTATAGCAGCATTGCATTGCCTAGCACATCTAACATCACTTTCTTTTTGCAGACAGCCACAAAATAAATAAAACCTTTGTCATAGGGTGGCAATGAACAAATATTTTTGTTTGTCAACCATTTTTTCTCTTTCCAATTCTAGTCTTCATGAACTACTTTGATAACCCTGGTGGCATGATCCCAACCTGGCTGGTGAACTGGGCTGCTAAGGTAAGGTTGGCTTCACATTTACTGGCACCAACCCCAGCACCATGGGAGAGAGTTTACCACAATGACTCATTCTGTCTCAGTGCCACACTCATTTGTAGGACCACTGTGCATGGGATTGTTACTAGATGAGGATGAGTCACTGGGAATTTGCCTCACAAATATCATTGCTTGGAAAATTTGGGGTACCCTATTTATGTGAGCTATGTATTTCAATGCATTTCATTATATATACCCCCTTGTTAAGGCCTTAATCTATTGCTATGATTACAGTAGTGGATTCCTTTTTTCAAACACATATGATAATGGAGATGCCATTTGGTTTGTTGAGTGGTGGAGACAGACATTGATGTTGTAGCCTTATTGTAGGCTTACATAACTGATCATATGGAAGGGATAATGGACCACACAGTGTTTGGATAGCAGAAATGAATGCACGTTCAAGGTCATGGAGTGGCCGTTATGTAGACAGAGTAGCATTGATTGCAACAGAAGGGGAAATAAACTGTAGCTGGTTTAACTGTACCAATTGAGGCTTATATATAGCAACCAGATTACATACATCCTGTCGCAGTTACTGTCAATTAAATGTTAGGTTGTTAATTACTGTAAAAGGTAGAATTTTGTGTAATCTCTGCCATTCATATTAAACCATGGATGACTGAGTACTGAGATCATCCTGAGTGCTGTGATCATCTTCAGCTGAGTAAATGCAGACTGAATCAACAGTCTCATTACCTCAGAATAATGTTTTTTGAGTTTTTAGATGATGAGAACATTTATAAGATCATCTAAAATGATCTTCCCCTATGCATTCATTCAAAACCAGTGGTGCACACAAGCAGCCTGGTATAACGAAACCCAAATTAAATTAGTAAATAGATAGGGCCTGGCCATGCTCCATTGGGTATTGTTTCCAGTCATTGCATCCTAATGGGCAAAGACTACGGGTTCATTTTTAACCATTGGACCAGCCTTTTGAGCAATCGGCATTGACCACTATGGGATAGGAAGGGGCATAGGAGGTTGGTGTGCCATCAAGGAGCCTAAACGAAGTCACTGTACAGCACTGTACCCTCTCGCTACTGCTACATTAGCAGTTTGTTTCCCCTTTCCAAATCTGAGATAATGGTCAGTGCACTCAGAGCTCTATAGAGAAAGTAAACAGTGTCTCTGGACTTGCTAACAATGTCTGCATTTTTCTTTGCAGAGTGGTGTTCCAGGGTTTCTCGCAGACATGCAGAAGGCCTGCAACAACTATCAGAACTTCTGCAAGAACAAAAAATGACATGCCAGGGCTGCAGAAGTACTCTGATCCTGCATGGAATCTCATCCTGTGTGCGATCCCTCTATCCCGTGGTGAACCTCTTCGCATTTAAATCTTATCCTGGGGCATTTGGGAGCTTTGAGTTACTGCAAACAAAATGAACTCAGTGCTGCAGTGGCCAATTTGTACTTTATGATTAACTGTCATAGCATTTTAAAGAATGTCTCACTTAAAACTTTCAGGAATCACAAGAGCTGTATCACTCATGTGCAATATGTCTTGACTTTGTGCAATTTTGTTGTATTTTTCATTGTTCTGTACCACACTGTTCATTTTAATAATCAAATCTAGGATACCTTCTGAATTGAACCTTTTTAGATTTTACTGTTTGTTTTGTTTTCTGCCATTTGTCCTGAACAATCTTGCACTAATAATAAGCACTCCATCATTTATTTTGTTATCATCATTTTACCTATTCACTGTATTTTTCACCTTCCATGAATGAAACTTGGTTGGGTGGCAAGTGTGTGTTCCAGAATTTACCTTTGTGAACAGTTTGTTACCTTCATGTGGTGTCAACATTTTAAATAGTCCTGAAGGGCTGATAGGCCTACACACTTTCCGATTGTTGGGGAAATGAATTAAAAAATGCCTTCGTCTTTTTTGTGTCTGTGCTGTCCTTGTTAAGGTTCACGACAAATCCGTCAATAGCACTTTTGTTAGTATAGGGTCTTGACTACCGTCTGACCCCAAACAGGTTTCTCTGGTAGAACTTTAGCGCGCAGGCGCCATCTGGCGCCTAATTTGCGTCATTACGCTCTTGCTGCCATGGTTCAAGAAGGACTTCCCGCAGGCCAGGTCTACCAAACAAGCAAAATAGTTCAGTATTACACATTGTAGTAACCACAGGAAGGCGATGGACATCAAACATAAAGCCACAAGCCAATGATAAGATTAAATGATACAAATGATGGACAAGGTGAAACGATAAAAATACCATGTAGTCGACCTCTTCACACGCTGGAGCAAAGGTCAGTTGATTTTGCTCAGGGCAGCTAACCCCAACGTCAGCCCAAGATCGGCTTGTATAAATCACACCAATGATTGTTAGCTAGCTATGGCAGCTAATGTTTTGGCACAAATTGCAATTTGAGGATTACATCTGGTCACGTAAACAACAATGAACGTTATGTTATGGCTTTTATGAATAATGAAAGTAATTTTCACTAATGCCAGAAATATTAGTGGACATATTTAAACACAATCACATACGAACTTAAAATCTGTCAAGTTGGCCCAGATCCATGTGCTAGGCCTATGGTAGCCAATGTTCAATTTCATTG
Organism: Sprattus sprattus; assembly: GCF_963457725.1. NCBI lineage: Eukaryota > Metazoa > Chordata > Actinopteri > Clupeiformes > Clupeidae > Sprattus > Sprattus sprattus. Next base: position 10,708,104 of record NC_137916.1, on the reverse strand, counting down.
TCAGTGTTCAGTTTCAATTCACTGTCGAACCTAATAACTTACAGTATGATCCTTCTAAACATCTGCCTTGTACCAGAAGTTGCACCGTTATTTGAAGAGTGTCTTTCACGAGACGAAGACATCTGTGTGACTGGCATGGATGTTATCAACAGACGGAAGGTTACCTTTCCAGACACTCCCTCAACTACGGGCAGCTCAGCTAAAGGTAGGGCATGGTGATACGGAGAGCCTTGCAGAATTCAGACGTTAGCTATCAATGTTCATTGAAAGTGCCCAGGACAACTGTTAAAACATTTGGGGTGATACCCAAGTGCTACACGAACTCCATATTAGATTAAAAAAGAGTCCTCGGGAAAGGTAGTGCTTCTGAGATGTCATTGTGAACACACATTAACAAGTCCGAGCGGACAACAAGATGCGTCAACTCAACTCTGCCACCTTGTGGACACAGGAGGGAATTACAATTGAAAGAATGCGTTTCAGACAGGCGTTTCAGACCGACCGACCGACCGACAGACCGACCGACCGACCGACAGACCGACAGACCGACAGACCGACCGACGGACGGACATACCCTCTTATAGAGATGCCGGACGCATCTAAAAACTGATAGCCCTACTAAAGTGTGGGCCTGTTCATTTTGCAACACTCCCCCTTTGCCTGGCCTCCGTACTGATCACATGTTTGTAGCCAAATAATATGGATGAAGAATGCCATACTTTAAAGGCTGGGTTTTTGAGGCTGTTCCCACTATTGAGCTTTTAGCAAGCAGAGCTCTTAGAAAGCAAGTCTATGTCAGGAAATGAGCTTGTGCCCTACTGCCACAAAGGTGCTTACTATGGACACAATGAATTGGTGGTCATTTCCGTTTTCTCTTCACTTGTAGCCTACTTTCCATTACAAGTTGTCTGTGGGTCTGCATTGAATGTGTTTTGCACCCCACCTCTCGCATGGACATCTTGTCATGTCATAGGACTGCTTTGGCACAGATGGTGTCTGTAGTGACGTTTACGGTGACTGCGAATAAGGTTACATCACAACTCAGAAGGACACTTTCACACCTTCAGTTGGAAAACCCTTTCCAGGAGTCTAAGTAGGAAATAGCTTTGCTCACGTTCAAGATTTCAGGTGTTTCCATGATACCTTCATGACATATTTTCTACAGACAGAGTGGATTTTAGCAGAGAGTTTCTTTCTGTGTGTATTGTCTACTTGTTTGCTTATTCAGTTTTAGTTATTCAGCAGCATTTTCATCCCAAGTAAATACAAATTATGTTCATACTTGGATTGATTCCACCCACATTCATTTAATTGTAGATGATGTGCAACATATGAGTTGGTCAATTTCTCCTCTCTGTTCATCTGAGTTCACAGGATTGAAGCAGCTTAATTTAATATGATATTATCTGCCCATCAATTTTGCAATTCTTTCCCCCTGAAGCTATGAGACACATCCAGATACATCATAGGAAAGTCAAATGTTTGATTTGAGCTGGGATGGTTTTGCTGTTGCATTTCATGTCATAAAAAAGTGCAGTACATTCCACCTGAAATGTGACTATTTTATCACCCTCTAGTGGACAATAGCATTTAAAGTAAGTTCCTGTCGATATCTGAACAGAATGTAGCTTTTTCTAAAGAATGTTGAGAGTAAACATTGAACGCCTTTAAAATCTGTGGACCAATAACTCAAAGTACAGGTATGATATTACCCTATCATGTATACCTAACTAGCATTTGGCAGTAATGGCGGGGTGGAGTAGAGAAAACGCCTCTACGTTTTATTCTCCTGAATAGAGATGGGTTGGAGTGGAATGGGGTGAAAAGTAAATCTGACACAGTGGCTGCATACATTGGGGTTGTGATGAAAGCGAACAGTAAACAGGGTTGAGTCCATACTTGCAGTTAATTGCCAGGTGTGGGAGAGCATATCCATCAAGTCATGGAGACGCTTCAGAATGGATATCTTTACAGCGTCAATTATGACTTTGTGTGTCTTTTTAGACTGCACCTCTCTCTTTTAGCTTGTATAATTTACCGCCATTTAGGCAGAGTCAAGTAATGAGGTTGATGATGAAAATCAGAGCCAGAAGTATCTATTTTTACACAACATTTTATCCTTTGGAATTCATCAAATGGTTAACGTTAGGGTTCACTGTGTTGGCTTTGTATCGGCCGCCTCTCACAGATGGAAAGCAAATATATTTTTTGGCCCTCCACTGTATTGAGAGGGCGGGTTATTTTTTGGTGATATACAGGACTAATTAGCTTAAGAAAGTGATATACTTCTTCTTCTGGACTTCTGCTTTTCCTAAATGTCAGCTTGGATTTCTCAGGTGCCTTTCTGTCTGCCAGGGGTAACAAAATAGAGGTTCTGCTTGGAAATATATTTGTTCAGCCTCCCTTTTTGTGTGTTTTTAATAGATTACAATTACAGATATGAGGACACAGTGGGAATAGGAATCCTTGATCCTGAATAAGGCTTTTATGTGATTGGGTACTGTATTGTGCAAATCAACTATTTTCTGATGGGCATTTAACTCAATTATACATGCAGTCTCACACGTGGCTGCTTAGTCCTGTCAGTGCGTCTCCTTCCAAAAAGACCTGGATCAGGGGTTATGCAATTATTTTCATAAGCTCGATCATAGCATTATAGAGTATTACCATCCAATTCGCTTCGCCCCCTAGACCCCTTGGCATGACTGAGTTTAGGCTTTCTTCTGCCAGTTCATTTTTCACGTTTCATTTGAGTCCAAACAAAATGTTTTGGAAAAACGAACAGTATTTTGCATAACCAGTTTGTTTCTGTCTCTGTCTCTATTGAAACAGAAGACTCACAAAATCAAAGGGGACTTTCGATTGTCAAGAACGGATTCAGAGGAAAAGCTAAACCAAATAAACCCATTAAGCCAATAGTATTATTATTTCATTTATTTAGGCTTTTCTGACAAAGCCAACCCGACACTCCCTCTACAAATCAAATCAAAGGGATTATGTTATGTGGTGGGTCTCCAGTGGTTTGCAAGGGAAGTGACTGTTTAAGGCTGTGAACTGGTGCTATCGGAGTAAAAACTCAGTTGGCAAACAAAACATTTCAAGCCCACTATTTTGCTCCCTGTTTTTCATCTCTACCCTCTCTGTTGCAATCATTCCCTTTGCCCTCTTGTTTTTGCTTCAGCCCCTTTTAATGTTCACACTTCTGCCCAGTCTGCTTCGCTTCAGAGTTATCCCTCCTCCTCTCTTTGCCTCTCACTTCCCCTTCTCCCCTACTTCAGGTTTATTCATTCATGAGACTACGTGACATGGTAGAGAGTTACAGAAGGCTACCACTATTTTGGCCCCTATCATATGGGCCAACCCTTTGCTTTGCTATATTTATGACAGAAACGGCTAGCTCCTAACACTAGGCTATAATGATGGATCTTTACATTAGGGTGGACTTCAACATTGCCCAGTCGATGCATGCCTGACGGCTCACTCCTGTTTGTTGCAACTGATAGATGAGTGGATTAGACTAGATAGATTCAGGAGCACCACTCCAAAGATGCTCCATTCCATGACCCTTTCTCTTGTTGATTTAAGCAGGTGCAGAACGTGCTGCAGAACAATGCTAGTAGTGGGCCTTCTACTTAAAGGTGCATTGTGTTAGATTGAGTGGCACTTAATTAAAGGTGAATTGTGTAGGATTAAGTGGCATCTAACGGCGAGGTTACAGATGGCAACCAACTGAATACACCTCTGCCACCCCTACCTTTCCAAGCTAGTAGGATAACCTACACTGGCCGTCAGCTGCCATACAAATGTAAAAAGCCCACTCTAGAGCTAGTGTTATGGTTTGTCCGTTCTGGGCTACTGTAGAAACATAACAGTGCAATATAGCAGACTTAGTGGAAGAGGACCCGCTCCCCATGTACAGTAGATATGAGGGGCTCATTGTAGTCTAACGAAAAACAAAGCTCTCCACAGTCACAGATGATTTTACACTAGTGACAATATAATTATGAGTACTATATTCCATTTCTGCTTATAGATCCCCATAAATCCTACACACTGTACCTTTAAGGAATATTTTTCATCATACTGCATAGCCCTGGTTTAGAAATCAAAGATGTGTGACGGGTCCAAAATGTCAGATGACTCCCACACAAAGGATGGCAGTGCAATGAATAGAACCATGAATGTTGGAATGATCTACCTTCACATATGATCCATCATCATTCGTGGTCTACCTTTACATATAGCCTACTTTTGTTTGGCTCGTGCTTTTTTCTAGCAGAGGGCGAGGATGGAACCCCAGGCATGCCTCCCAAGGAATCCCCAATTGTTTGACCAAGCCTCGTTACTCCTTCACTAGCGCTGGTAATGTATCCCAGCACAGCCCAATTACTTGGCACACAGCAGACGCGAGGTCCAGTGGAGCTCGCCATCAAAACATACGCTGTTTGACTTGCTCTGTTTTAGAAAACACTGCTTGTCCACATCAGCAAACACCAAATGATGACACGTTTGGTGAAGACATTCCGCTTTTCCGAAGAGTGCAGGTCCGCTACCCAGGAACAACATTATGGGCCTGCCTGCACAGGGTAATGAATAGCCTCTTAGCAAATACAGGGAGCTGGAATATTGTCCTAGTACTCTATGGCCACGGAACTGGGAAGTCACCAGGAAGGCAGGGGTCTGGGGGCTGTTTATGCAGTTTGGATCAGCGTAGCTGTTAAAGATAATGTTTGATTTCCATCTATCAATCTTTCTGCGAAACAGCGCTTCATTCAGTGAGAGGAGGAGAAATGCATGTGTGAGTTACTGGTCCTGTTAAACAGAAGGAGTGAAGAATTGTTCTTCCTGACAAGGGCATATTGAACCAAGGCCTCTAAATACACGGAACACAGAGTTAAAAATAAGATATATTTTGTTTGAGGTGCTGAACTGGGTCAGACATATAGCTGGCATGGCATCAACCCCATGACTGGGCAATCTTCGTCTCTAGCTCACACCGCCACTACTCCTGCTATATCTCAAAACTAAAAGGTTGAGGATTTCACATTTGAATTCCGAGAGACAGATATTTCACCAATTAGCTCCTACTTCTTCCCCAGCTATTTGAATTCACTGCTTGGATCACCAAAAAGTCAACACGAATGTTGACAGCAGTGGCTGCCAGCAGACTGGAGGTTCATAATTAGCACTGGTTGCCAGCTGCATGGTATGGTTGCAATGAACACCTCCCTAAGCCCAAATTAACTGTGCAGTCTACATGTTTGTTCTCATGCATGCAAAGCATTTATCTTCTCAAAAGGGCTAAAAAAAAATAAAACAAGCAAAACGCCTTGTGCAAGTTATTTGCTTTTTCTTGCTGTTGCTTTGCATTCATTAAAAATAATTGTGCTCTTTGTTGATCTGCCTGGCACCTCCAACCCCCCCCCCCGCCCCCCCTCACCTCCTCTCCACTCTCGGCCAACACAAGCCCTGCATTCCTTGGAGGGGCTACTGGTGTTTACATCTGAGTGCAGGGCAGACACGGGGTCCTCTCCTTTCGCTCTGTGGTTTCTGGCAGCCGGCGGAGGATTCCTGCATGTCTATCAGTGTAATCAGGGCTGCAGGCTCAAAGTCAGCCAGCCAGCCAGCCAGTCTGAGACAAAGCAGCATAGACCAGAGCCTCAACGTTTGGAAATAGGTGATGCATTTCATTTTGGGGTATAGAGTAGCAGCATCTGCATTATCTCTCTCTCTCTCTCTCTCTCTCTCTCTCCCTCTGTCACACACTCTCTATCTCTCTCCCTCCCTCTCTCACACTCTCTCTCTCTCTGTCTCTGTCTCTGCCTGACTGGATCCCCCCCCCCCCCCCCCCCAACTATCTTTTTTGTTACTATTTCCCTGTACTTAGTGATGCAAGAGTAATTCTTCCATTGATCACCAAAAGGGGGCATACCTGCTCTCCTCTTCTCGTAGTGACGCTGTGGAGCCTCTTTTTTTTCCAGGCAGGTTATTTGAGACTACTGGTAATCGTGAAAACGTCAAGTCATTTTTTTCCCCCCTCAGTCTCTTCTCTAAATATTTAACCCACAAAATATAAGTCTTGGCAAAATGTCTGATTGCAGCCATTTAGAGTGATTACTTTCTGCTGCTTTATCACTCTAGCTCTTCCTATAAATGTCATTAAAGAACCCCCTTTGGGACATGATACCTCTTATTATGTCATTACCCCTCAGGACAAAGAGGAGATGACTGTTTTTGCTTAGGCTACCGACCACAGAAGGTGGAACCATAGGAGCCCTGACAACGTTCCAACTCAGTGACAGTGTTGTGTGCCCTAGCAACTAGAAAATAAGGGTGTCTGCTTCAACGTCACACACACGCTAACACCCCCCCTCCAAACCACACACACCCACACACACACACCCACACACACACACACACACACACACACACACGCACACACACACACACACACACACACACACACACACACACAGAAAACAGGACGATGTTTACTATTGTATGACAGATGTCGTAATTTGTACTGTGTGAATGTTTATTTGCTGCCTTGGCGGTGCTGAGTTTTGACACCATGTTTGTGTGGGCTTGAGGTATTGAAAATGATGAGAAGCATAATCTGGTGGAAGCCACCACAACATGTGGATTGGAGCGAAATTATATCTGCGCCACCTCAGCAAGTTTCCATTGATTTCTCCCTGCCTTGTTCCCACAAGAAAACAAATGCTGTGTTATCACATTTCCTGTGTTCTTCATAGTGGCAATATATTAACAATATATTAACAATGTTCTTCAAAAAAGCGTTCTTCATAATGGCAATATATTAACAATTTCTGTTCCCATTGCTTTAGTCAGCAAACATTTCCCAAGAAGTCACCTAGTTTATTAAGAAAAAGAGAAAACTGAGACGGCTACACGACTGAGCCTCGCAACCCAAAAAGGGTCAACGCCCCCAAAATGTGAGCCTATTTTTTCCAGGTGAATATTATTTTGCGCTGATGGGGCCTTGGAGTGGTGGACACAATGTGTTGACTGTGGGTCTGCTGCTGCCTCTGCAGTGATGGCAGTAAAGGGAGAAGGAGGGGCCGAGGTCCGCTGAGGTAATAAGACTTTTTAACAGTAAACAACTTTAGGAGAGATGTTTGTTATTTGGCACCAGTCGGACGAGGCCAGCAGTAAACCTGTCTGTGAACTGAGCAGGAATTTAGTAAAAATGGCAAAAGTATAGTCCTCAATAAAAGCTGATGTTTGGATTCTGATGCATAGTGGTCATTCAGGGACCCATAAACAATTAGCATAATAAACAGTCAAAGACCAAAGACTAGATGTTTTATAGAAGAGGCTGATTTAGGGGGCCAAGTCTGAGAAGGTCTGGTGAAAACTTTCCCTCTGAATGCCACAACCAACAGAAACGAGGAATGATAGAACATGATTTATGCATTTCTGTTGTCTCAGACGAGTAACAATGGTGCACTGGAATATTTAGTATCTTTCAGCCTGAATATCTGCAATATTAGATATGTCTCTATGGCAGTATGGGCTGGTATGGGTATATAGTTAGTATGGTTTGAATTTAGATATTGCAGCATCAATGATATGCCATTGTATTAGCTCACTCTTGAATCAACACATTCAGCAATGGTCAGCAATGGTCAGAGATTGTGACATTAATCAAGAAGCTGCACAGAGTGCTGTTGATATTTACCTGGGGTAGCTCATCTCTGATGTGCTGTCCTGGCCGTTGGGAGATAACTTCACCAGATTGAACAATTTAAAGTTGCATAAAAGTAGTTAAAAGTTGGGAATAGCTTTGTCACCTGGACTTGAGAAATGGGCTGAATGATCTCCTAATTTCTTCAGATCAGCTGACCTGACGAGCTCTAATCAACAACACTGTCAAAGGGAGAAAAGAGGTGTGCCCTTCTCCAAACAGATCAAGACTGACACATGGACAATCTTAGTGTTCATCTCAACATCCTCCAAAGCTTTAATGTTCAAATGCAGCTCCAGGAATCAACTGAGCATCATCCTAGACCTTGCCTATTGTAGATTAAATCATGCAGTAACAATTACCAATCAGTTGTTTCTCAGATGTCCATGTACACTTTAGTAACCCTCTCCTAAAATGGAATGATTAGAATGTAATAGGTAAATAAAGTATTGCACCATCTTGTTTTTAGTTTTACTATGGAAACTATACGAAACATTCTACGTTTTGTTTTTGATGCATGGCTAGCAAGAATATTTTGTAGGTCTTCCAAGTTTGTTTTATGTGCTGTGTCTCTATAGCGCCTGGATTTATTCCAGTTCTTGTCAAATTCCACCTAATATTATTATAATTTTTAGGAAATCCAAATCATATGCCATCATGCTGTATTTCCTCCCCCTTTGCATCTCAACAGTGAAATGTTATGTCTGTGAATCTAGATCAGGATTCCCAGGCTTTTATGTCTGGTTAGTTGCCATAACGCTGTGTTAGTAATTAGTTTAATTCTACACTTATTAAGCACTCTCACAAACACTGGAAGGAATTCAAGCTCAGTCGGAATTCTCACAGAGCTAGCCATTAAGGCTGTCTGAATAGGTCTGGTGCCATGGATCTTATGTGGGATGATTCTGCACGGAGCAGTTTGTTATAGCTTGGCATTGCTATGCACTGCTGTCAGTGCTCAGAGAATCTACGAAAAGACAGTGCGCACACATACTTACAGCCCGAACAGTCCAAATATTTTAAGAGTGGTATTCCAGTCACTCTGAAATAAGTTACAGGATATGTGGTTCTTGGCGGATTTATTACCGCCAAATTTTTTTTTAGTATATGTATTTGTTTATTTATCTGAAGACATCGTAAAGACAATTGAACCATTTTTTTTAATTAATGATGAGTATGATGTATGGAATTAGTCAAATGTTTTTGAATGGGCCCCTTGGTTTGCAGAACATTTCCAGGAGCATATCAATCTTGTGAGACCGAGACGTTTTCTTGGCCCTTTTGGGTCATTTATCAAGACTCAGAGTAACCCAAATTATACTACCTATTTTTCAATGTCATTCACACCTGAATTAAACAGAAAGAATATTAATGTTACTTGAAAATTATATAGCCCCTCTTGTTCGCTTGTCTTTTGAGATAAATGCAGCTACTAATGATCAGATTGAGTAATTCGACTGGAAAATATGACTCAAATCATAAATCACACTGACGTTACCAATCCATCTTTTTGATTCTCTGAGCCTTTTCCTACAGTTCTAAGTACAGATATAAGAAGCAAGGCTACACATCATATAATCCCGCTGCATGTTAAAATAGAGAATTCCATCAATATTTAGTTAGAATCTATGTATATTTGAACATGTGGTTTGACAATTTGTTTTAAACACAGTAATTCAAAACGGAAAATGACCTTGGCTGCACCTCCTTCTTTTAGTTCCAGGACAATTCCCTTATTGTTCTAGCTGGCTATGAGGAGAATGGCTTCCATAAAGGAGGGCACTCACTGTAGTGAAATAAGAGTGGCATAGCAAGATTTAAATAGTCTGTTGGGTGAACTATCTGGTGACAAGTCAAGTGTCTCTTGGCTCCCCTGGCAAGACTGACACCTGCTGGTTGGCAGCCTCATGTAATACTTTTTGGTTATTTTGTGGGCATGTGCTGTGGAAAAAGGCCGAAGGACAACAAAATCAGTGGCAGCAATGGGTATGCCCTATTCTTCTCATAGGAGAGCTATAGCTTGGAAAAAAAGAACTAGTCACTACATTGTGTTATTTAAGCTACAACAAAATGGATGCTCAATATGGTATTGTCTTTACAGTTTCATAACAACATTCATGGATGAAGTGAAGCAATTAGGGGGGGAATCTGGATAAACGAACAGTGATCTACTATTATATCTTCCATATAAAACGTTCAGAATGCGACTTGACACAAAGATAAATAGTTTTTTAAGCCTGCGTGGTTTTCGTCCAGTAATTAATGTTGAAACGTTTGGCAGACTTCAGCCTAAGTACTTCTTAGATGTGGCAGGAGGCATGATGGGCTAAGATAAATCTATTTCCTTAGAAAAACACCACTATGCTGTGTCCCCTGTGGCATTCAGCTCAAATCAGCTGATCCAGTTCATTTTCTCTTGAAAGATGGACTGTTAAAGATATTTAGGGGACAGATCAGATGGATTGCCCTGGTGACATTGCCACAGCTCTGCCAAAGACATTTTGATTCATCTGAAAAGGCCCCGGCTGGAGCTGTGCTGGGGCTTGGTGAGTTGTCGAATGAACTGCCTTGTGACAGGAAACACTCTTAGGCCCTCGTGGGTGCTATAGAATTCTGTTGGGGATTCGGTGCTTAAACCTATAATTACGGGTGTTGACTGTTATAATAATGGCCCCCGCGGTATGAATATAAGTAAGAAAGTGTTGATGTATTGTAGTTTATAGTGAACCAAAGTGCATGCTGTTTATAATGGGATCTCTCACATTGGCCATTCTCTGGCTGAGCTGGTCTGCTGTCTGTGAAGATTTGTCTGTGCCTGTGAGGGAGGTGTTGTGTTTGTTGTCTGGGCCACAGGGAGCAGTCAGTTGCTTTGTGTTTGCCCCGACCCCTCTGTGTTTGCTCTTCCACCCCGGGCCCTCGCAGACGGAGTCTAGCGTGTGTCTATGAGCGTCGCTGCCACCGCCACCGCCGCCGCCGCCTCTCAGGGCCTGCTGGGCTAACTCAATAACCAGTATCCTGCTGTTTCCTCCGCTGCCCCCCTTCAGCACAGTCACCAGACTCAACCCACCATCTTCCAAGCCAGCGTCCAGGAAGGCATTGCTGACCGCTGGTGGATGTGTTTGGATGTGGGCATTTGCAGAACCCTTTGTAGTAAATTGGACAGATAAATTGCCATTGTTTTGAGAGAACTAGAACTGAGCTGGAGTAGAAAGAGGGCTTTGGTTGAGGTCAGTATGGTTTAAAAGCTTTGTGCCAAGATTAGTTAAGACAACAATAACATCCCTGCCACAGGGTCTCTCCGGAGCTCCTTTATGCCCCCCAACACTCCGTCGGCACCAGTTGGCTCTTATTTGTTGACACAGAAACTACACGGTAAAAGTAGCCGTTCAGTTTGATAAGAGGGGTGACAGATGAAACAGTAATACCTAGCTTCTGTCTGTCAGCGGCTGCAGTGCCGTTGCTTGTCAGCCCCCCCCCCCCTACCCCCCCCCCCCCCCTGCAAAGTCTGTTCTCGTAGAAAGCAGAGCTGTGGCTATTTAAATCATTTACAGAAACAACACAACCGGGCTCTTTGAGGATTTGGGTGGTCTATCCCCAGTCCTTCTTCTAGTGTGGGAGACTCATAACGGAGTCTCGCCGGGTTCGGCCAGGTAATCGGAGTGACTCCTAATTAATTGTTACAGCATGGCAAGCCAGGTGCCGCTGTCACATTCGTGAAGTGGAAGAGCGGTTGGAGTGATATTTAAAGCAGACACATCTTCGGACACACGGGTACCTTTTTTTGCGCACCATTTTCCCCATTTCCCTTGTCTGAATCAGAGTAATTGCCATACATTGATTTTTGATGGATTTTCCGGGCACTCTTGTCAGACGAGTCAATCAAAGCTCGGCAGTTGGGTGAATACAAAAACAGATGGGGTGGTACATATATATTTATGTATATCTAAGATGGGTCTGAAGAGCAGCGTGGAGAAGCAGGGTGTTGTCAAACACTGCACAAAGAGGCTTTTGAGAAGGGAGATGACCTGGGTCAGGCTTTTTTTCAGGGTTCGAAGGGGAATGGAAAAATAACGTGATTTAGACAAGCTTTATTTTGATGACTTTTTTGGGGAATCCGTGGGCTAAGCTGCATTTAAACAATGGTTCTGCAGGGTGCTATGTTTATTGAAATATAATGTGAGTTTGAATATCTTAAAACAGCGTTACCGTCATCACATTAATGTTGGAATGGAAGTGAATTAGTCCAAATTAGACTCCAAGTATGCCTTGATATGGACCTTTCAGCCCATGGACTCCTGTTTTTCATTAATAACATGCCAGTCTGATCCTATGGGGATGGACCATCCTTGCTCTTGAGACGAGCTGAAGATCTTAAGCTGGGTTGTCTCTGCTCCACAGCCAGAAGGCTTAAATGCATATCACACAGGCAGCGATGGGCTGTTTTTCTTTTAGTCCCCCCCCCACACACCCTTGTTAGACCAGGCTGCTGATGCTCCCTTTCACTACTATCTCCTAGCCCGTGCCCTGCTCTGATGTGGGGTGGGGGAGAAGGGGTGAGCCTTCACAGCCGAACAGCTCCCATGCTGACAGGGAATTTCTTTGATCCCCTCCACGCCCTCCACCCATATCTGCCTGATACAAGTTTTTTTTGATTCTGAACAGTTACCATGAGGATGCGCTCATCTCAAACCTTTCAGAATGTGTTAATTGAACGATTCAGTGTAAATCCAAAGCTCACCCCCCTCGGGGAGTTTTCTGTTGTGAGACTAGAGGTTTGATGAATACAGGGGGAAAGAAGAAGAAAAAGAAGAAGAAGAAGAAGCAGAAACCCCTGTGCATTCCTGTGTGGACTCTTCTGGGAGATACGGCATGGCAACTGTCCTTCTGGCCCCCACGGCTGCTTTGATCAGTGGACCTCATCAACACTATGCTAGTCCGCTCAAATCACCATGTCACTGAACAGCAGATCAGCTGTTGATATGTCATTAGCTGGGCTAAGCCCACATTATTATTGCTTTGTCTGGCATGTCTCTTCCTTTAATCTGGGATGGTATCTAGCAGGTAAAATAGGGCAACGACACAAAGTCTGCAGAGCTTCAAAGGACGTGTTTTGGGTGGTTGGCATATTGCGTTACATACCAACATGGCATTAGACGTCCGTCTAGTTTGAAATGTCTCCTTTGGGAGTAATCAGACTGACTCCGGCTCTCTTAGAGGTCTCCTGTTTACCCAAGTTAATTTTTCAGAGTCGCGTGACACTGCATCAACTACTTTGCAAACCCTTTCCAAGATCTGGCGAAAGATATACTCACGCCCATGGCTCTCCTTTTCAAATTATTTATCCTGACCTCTTAAATAATGAATCTTTTAAATGACAAAATAAAGCCACTTATTATTTGTTTACATCATTGTCAATCACGTGGATGGAAGAGAGGGAGCCTTTTCATAATGTGGAGCAGCGAGTTGTTGGTATATCATTGGGGTATGTATGCTACTGGGGCACTCGAGCGGTCCTCTGGGGTATTTAGAGCCTGATCCTGCAGTGGATCCCCCGAGGTAGCAGTAGTTTGAGGGGCTTAACGCGGCTTCTTGTGCAGACTGCGGGTCAAGGGACGAGTCCCCTACAGGCTGGGGCTCTGCTCTAGTAAATGCCAAAAACAGGTCTGCTCTGTCTCTCTTGTGTGTTCAATGTGCTCAGCACCATGGGGGCAGCCTCTACCTAGGGGTAATGGAGCTGGTGTGTGTGTGTGTGTGTGTGTGTGTGTGTGTGTGTGTGTGTGTGTGTGTGTGTGTGTGTGTGTGTGTGTGTGTGTGTGTGTGTGTGTGTGTGTGTGTGTGTGTGTGTGTGTGTGTGTGTGTGTGTGTGTGTGTGTGTGTGTGTGTGTGTGTGCACCTCTGTGTTCCCTGACGTTTGCATTTAGCACTCTTGGCAGTGGCAACAAAGCAGCCATTCCTCGGTGCAAACACCGCCAGTCATTAAGCGTAATTTGTCTGGTATCCCTGTGCTGAAAATGCACAACGGGGGTGAGCAAGACAGCACGAGGCATTCTTCTGAGCTGTCATGTGGAGAGATGGGGGCCCCATGCGGGGTGCAGGGGGGCAGACAGCGACAGGGAGGCTCGCCATGATCTCCCGCAGGAGTTGGGGGGTGGGTGTGTGGGTGGGTGTGTGTGTGTAGGGGGGGTGGGGGGGTGGGGGGATTTGGTGGACAGAAGCAACCTGAAAGGGACTCCCCTTCCAGCCGTGCGACGGTTAAAACAACAGCCCCCGTGGCCAGCCAGGCTCCGTCTCCCCCCGTTGGATTTACGCTCGTTTCTCACCCCTATCCCTACCCCCTCCTCCATATTTCTCCTCCTCCTCCTTCTTCTACTCTGTCTCTCTGACTTTCTAGGATAGGCACCGAGCACCAGTTCTCCAGCTTTCCTTTGCAGTCCCTTCCTCAGCCCCTAAATGATCCCTTCTGGGCGCTCTCCTGCTGTTGTCTTTCTCCTGTAAACGGGGCCTGTGGCACAGCAGTGGCAGCAGTTGCTCTGCGGTGCCCCTTTCTCTGCACCCCAGCCCTACGGCAACCAGCAGCAGCAGCAGCAGTCCAGGCTGGCGCAGACATTATGGGATTTGATTAAATAGCTCTGTGATCTTGTCATAAACTGTCCCATCCTGTGTTGCTTTTTATGGTGATGTGCAGAGAGAGAGAGAAAGAGAGAGAGAGAGAGAGAGAGAGAGAGAGAGAGAGAGAGAGAGAGTCCGTCAGTCTCCACTCACCCCCCCCCCCCCCCCCCCCCCCCCCCACCACCACCACCACCCTCACCCCCTTCACCCTATGCACATGCCATGCGATTCCACCCTGGCACGGCTGTCTGCGATGGCTGCCCACTGAGGTGGCAGGAGACCCTTACCCTCCCATCTCAGGGGAGAGTGGAGCAGACAGCCTACGGGAGAACTGTGCTCAAAGAGGTCGTTTATGCTGCTTGCTGGTGGTTGTGAGAGAGGGCCCTCTTTGCCAACAAAATGCTCGCTTTAATTACTTGGTAATGAAATATGGCTTGACGAGGTGAGGGAATCCAGTTGCCCCTTCTATAGTAAGTAACACTGACAGGCAGAGCTCATTTCTTACTCACTGAAGGGGGCCTGTGGTCATAGTTTCCTAGGGGTTAGAAAAGGCCCTTCATCACTGATATTTCTCAGATGGGTGTTTTTAATTACTTAATTGACCGTTAATTCTCTATAAAAAGGTACTTTTGTTAAGATGTTGCTGTTAACAAGGTCTTAATGGTGACTGATGGCCTTTCTAAGACTTTCAATTCTGGGTTCTCGTGCAAAAGAGACTTTCAGTCAGGTTTTGAAAAATACAAAACAAATACACCAACAGCCTGTAGCAGTCCTTGTAAATTTGAGTTCTGCTGTTGGATATACATTAATCAGTATTCATATGTTGGGATTTTCAGCATTTGTCTGCATTTCTCGCTTATATTTCTTTCAGTTAGATTTTATTTTCTATTCCTGTGTTGACCAGATTGTCATGTTGCATAGCTGGTGTGCTGTTGGTTCTTCAAAGCTGTAAAAAGTGTCATCATTTGGTGTCTATAAAAGCATCCTTACATTTTTGTTATCCAGTGCCTGATTTGTAGGAACCTGGAGCAGATACTCACACACTTTCATCCAATACTCAAAAGGTGGTCATCAAAGCGAAAACGTTTTTGAAAACCTTTCTGTAGAGTTGACACCTTACCTCTGGAGGACCGAGGCCTGAGCATATTGAAGCACTTTGTCTAACGAGCACTCATCAAAAAGGTTTAGGGCCAAATCTTTGGATCACACATACCTCCAAGAGCTTCTCTCATAAACTTCTAGAGAAGTGGAAAGTGGTAATTACACAAAGGCTAGTGGTGCCCTCGTGTCAGGCCTCTCGCCTGCATTGAGAGACCTACCTAGGCTGATTGTGTGTGTGTGTGTGTGTGTGTGTGTGTGTATGTGTGTGCATGTGTGGTATTTTAGATAAAGGGGCAGACTGGGTTTGTGTGTTTGTGTACTATTCATGTCTGTGTGTGTGTATAGTTTACGTGTGTATATATGCTTTAAGCATGTATATGTGTATGCTCCGATATTTGTGTGTGTGTGTCTGTGTGTGTATGTGTGCACGTGTGTGTGCGCACGTGCGTGTGTGTGTGTGTGTGTGTGTGTGTGTGTGAGTTTGTGTGCGTATCTGGAGCGTGGTCTGCTGCAGTGGGTCCCAGCGGAGCCCCCTCACCAGCACTGGGAGCGTGGAGGTAAGCGGAGGGAGGCTGGGACGCGCCTGGGTGGCAGGGCCAGCACACTGGGCCTCCCAGGCTGGCGCCTGTAATTTTACCTTCCCATTCATCAGCGCGAGATATTAATAATAACAGCACATCTGGATTCACTTTACTGTCTCCCATTTAACCCTTTCCAGTGCCACTGCTACTGGCCAGTGCTCCCCTCCTCCGCTCCCCTTCTGCATATTCACATTCTGTCTCTCTCTCTCTCTCTCTCTCGCTCTCTCTCCCTCTTTAGTCTGTCTTATTCCATGACCACTTCTCTCCTCAGGCTATTTTGGAGAAAGTGCCATTTTCCTAGCCTTTGCGGGAAGCTAGGCAGAGGGTTTTATGTAACACTGAAAACAGTGTGAAATGTAATGTTTGTATTGATTAGGAGCTTCTTTGCTAATAAAAACTTCATGCCCACAGCACTTCATGACTCAAGAAATATGTGGAGGCAACTATGTTGTATTTGCTGGTTATCATGATCAAGTCTTTATCATTGATCGTGATTGTTATGGGGATATTTGGTAGTGGTTGTTTAGCTTATCCTTTTGGGCAATCCAAATTGGTAGCAGCGGTTTGCTATTTTGAAGATTTTTACCTTTAATAATGTTAAGGCAACCTTCAGTATACTCACAGATTACTAACTAAAGGGTCCAGCCTTAAATTCAGCTTTCAGCTTTAAGTTGATTCGTTTAAATTTTGTATTTAATGTAGGGCCTACTTTCTTATCAGACACCATTCTTTCATACTTTTCTTCCCTTGTTTAAAGCTAATTCTAGTTCTTAGAAGTAGTTTTGTCTCTGATTTGATGGTGATAAGGAGCAAAGGTTAAATATTTAAGGCCATTTTTGGTTGAAACGTGTACGATGTCAACTTTCTGCTGATCTTGTACTTACCAGATGAGGTTTGAAGAGTTCTTGAATTCTAGGATTGAGGTAAGACAATTGGGCCCGGATTTAACTCCACTGCTGGAAGTGAACTAAAGCTCTTGATATGGTCTGGGTTTCAGATGGCCATGTTTTGTTTAGGTGAGTTAGCAGAATGAGTACGAGTGGATAGATGTGGAGGCCACAGTCGTAGCCTGTCAATAAAATAATTGAGCATGTCTAAGATAGCCGTTGGGCTGTATTTTCCCTATATTTTGTAGCTGGCTGGTTTCCTTCTCTTTTTCATAATTGCTTCTCAAACTATACATTAACAAGTGATGGAGTCTTATTTATATTTCTGGCAACGTGTTATGTTAATATTCTGAGAGCATTTAAAGGGAATGTTTACGAATTGCCTTGGTTGGCCTGACCCCTCAATCTAAAGGCCTCAATATACTTCTGCATCCTTCTCCGTCCTTGAAAAAAAATGAGCGGGCGGTGGATTCAGAAAAATGTGAACGTACTAATCGGCCCTACATACTACTCTGACGGCTATGCGTGCTAAAACCAATTCAACGCCAGACCACTGGGTGAGGTAACGACTGTTTGTCGAGGCCGGAGCTACCCCATTACCTCTTTGTTGGAAGTCATTGATTGTTTTTCCTCCCCACATGGGCCTTGGAGACATGTAGCTTAGTGATAGTAAGCAGTCTAATGCTATATATTCACTTGAGAAGGCAAATGTATCTCCATCGTGGTGGTCATTTTTTGTGGAAAACATAGTAGCAAGGTATAACAAAACGATATGCTTATCTTACATACAATATAGAAACTATTTTAAAACGATTCAATAAAATGAATACGTTCTTATTTTCTTTGGTATTTTTGTCACATTGTCAGATTTGCAATGATTTCTGGGTAACCTAATACGTAGCCTATGGTGCGTGATTTTTCGCTTTATATCACTACATCACTATGACAATGCACTCACTCATTGTCAGCCACGAGGTGGTTGCCCTTGTCAAAAGTGGTAACGTGAATGTGTCACTAAGAAACAAAGCATGCACACTTCGAACAAAATTACCCCCCAAACTCTGAGGAAAGGGCCAGAAAATTAAACCCACTGCAATCATCATACCAATCAACATGCAGTTTTATAGTTATATCAGCCACACAACAAGAGCTTGCATACACATTCATGCCAATAAACATGATTCTGATTCTGATACCTCAACATACAGTTGTGAGACTGCCTTTTCAACCATGAATATGATGAAACACATACGGGACCACACTCACTTATGATCCTCTGCCTGGACACCTTTAATGCCCAATTTTCAAGAAGACGATCTTAGAGGAATCTTTTTGTGTGTGGTAGTCGTTTATTGTTTAAATACCTCCTCCCGGCATTCCTCAAATACAGTGAACGATGGCAACTAACAGACAACGGTTTATGGTGGAGCTGGACTAGTTTGAGTTATTAGCAGAGGACGTGCTTGTAGCGATTTTTGGGGGGCGACAACTACAACAACAACAACAGAACAGGAGACGGAGGCGCAGGTGGTATGTACGTCCACTAAATTTTCCGCTAAATCAAGCGTTTAGCGTATTCACAATAACTCTCAAAAGTGTTCTGCTAATGCTTAGACCAAAAATCCATTGAAACACATAGTAGCAAGCTAGCCTCGCTGCTAATAAGTACAGCGTTATCGTGCTGATATGCTCTCACACGCCACCCTCATTGAGGCAAAAGTAATGTTTGCCTCAAGTCTCTTTCACTGCCGTTTTATGTTAGGTCAGCCATTCTAAATAGGTTCTACACATACGTGAAAAACATGTCCTATTTAATGGATACAGAGCACTGCTCCCAGCATTACTCCGTAGCAAATTACGTTAGATGTCATTTCAAGCTGGTTGGAGATGGCACTTTCAACACCGAGCCACCAGCCAAGAGACCAACAGTGGTCGGGAGCAATGTTCTTTTCGAGGGTTTATATAAAATGCTGCAAGCGGTGCGGCTTTGTAGTTTACCAAAGTCGTACTAAACATGTTGACAGAAAACAGGAAATGTGAGGTCCGGACATGTGTGATTCCGGAAATGATGTAGTTTTGGAAATGATGCCGTAAGCAGGCCAATCACAGCCAAGGGGGTATCCGACTCTCTCCGACTCTCTAAGAAAAGTTAGAAAAAATCGTTCCTCTCCGACCAGCTCTCCGAGGGCTCTCCGAGAAGAGCTGGGTGAAGGTGTTGCCAGGGCGTGCCAAGGCGTGCCAAAGTGTCCCTCTACGACCGAATCGGAGAATTAAAAATCGGCCTTAAGCATTCCTCTGCTTAGGCCTATTTACTCTTACCCTACCAATTCATACCAATCGAGTCAAGTCAAGTTTCTATCTATTGACTTGACTTGACCATTTGTTTTGTAACCAATGCTCGAAGGCATACCTCTAACCAGTACAGAATCACATTTGAAATGGATCGTAAGAAGACAAATAGGCATCAGTTGTCTGGCTTATCAACTGAGAAACGTTTGTTGTTGACACAGGGGAGATAACATACCATGCACTCTTAACATGATAAGCCCCTATCGCTCATTTGAACCAGTTACATGTTGTGTCCACACCGCCTGCCTGACATGTTTCTTGTCCACTCCAAATCATTTAGATTTGACAAGTGCTGTGCTACTGAGCTACTGTGCTTGACAAATCCTGGAATTAAGTCCTCCAGGAGATTTGTAATGTCAGATGCATACACACTTGCCAGAGGCTAGAACCTTGACAGCCTAATAAACCTGATCAGTGGTGAAGAGAAATGTTTCTTATTTGGTATAATTTGTGTTGTGTTGATGAACTACAAACCAGGTTAAGCCCATTTATGAACTTTCAACTGTTTGCTCAAAGCCTGTTTTGTTTTGAAATTCCCTCCATGTATTTGTGGCTTTCGTCCTATCGATGTGTAATATTTTGTGAAAAAAAGCTGACACAAATCCACCATACTTCATCTTAGAGAGTATGATTGATGTCTTATGAGCTGGTATAATACCACCTTATTTAGCGTGCCCTAAATGAAAGCATGGTTGGCTAGTCTGCCTCCCTGAAATTCCTGTGGTATTTAATATACTATATGTGTGTGTGTGTGTGTTTGTTCATGTGCGTGTCAGTCACCTCAGTATCATTTCAAGTAAACATTTAGTTTCAAAGACCCTTTCAGTACTCACGGCTTTTGGTAGACGATATCAACGCATCCCAACATGAAATTTTAAGCACGGCCATTTGGACCAGTCACAAGACACCGCGTGTTTGTGCCCTGCATAAAAATCTATGTGTTGATTAATAAATTATTTCTATTAGCTGTCTCCCGCTGGAGCAGAGCACATTAACACCGCGCGGTGTAAATCAGTGTAACTCAACTGGCCTTGGCTAGAGGCGAGGCTCTGCTGCTGGCTGGCGGCGGCAAGGCTGGCTCCGTGCCTGCTAGCCAACTCCTGGTGGCTGCAGGTGACAGAGGTCTGCTGTGTGCTGAGCTGACAAGCTCCTGGGGACGCACAGACAGAAACAGTAGTTTCATTACAGAGTGGCCCTCTCTTGGTGGAGAGTGAGAGAGCGAGAGAGAGAGTGTGTGACTGACTGAGGGAGCAAGAGAGAGCAAGAAAAAGATGACAGTCAGAGTGAAAGAGGGTTGGAGAGAAAGAGGCACAGAGTTTGAGCAGCGGGTGAAAAAAGAGCAGTGTTCATCACTCATCTGTTTGGGAGTCAACAGCAATGATGTCAGAGGCAGCCATGTTAGCCTCACACAAACTATACTGTACTACCAATTTCTGTGTAAAAGAGCTTATTTGTTTGAAAAAAAGGGGAAAAAATATGCAGCAGGTCTCCCCCCCACCATGCCTAGAACGCTACCTCCCACAGAGAAACAAAAATAACAGGTTTTCAAAATACTCAACAAACAACCTGTCAAAGCATTTCAAACTGCAGCAAAAGCAAGTGCAAAACATTTGAAAAATTCACCACCACGGAAATTAATGTGAAATAAAGCACATATAACCAAAGCACACATTTAGTAGCACATAAATATAAATGTAGGGCTAAACAGAAGACAGCGAGTCAGTTGACAGTGTATCATTGATTTATGATGTGCGAATAGGTTGAGAGTCTGACAGTAGGGAGTGGGTGGGCACACACAGTGCCCTGTGTTACAGGTGGAGTCATAGCCACCACCCCTTTCCCTCAAGCCTTCCTGCCCACCCCCCCCCACCGCACTCACTCACTCTTATTGGTCTTGCCATTGGTATGGAGAGGCTTTGGTTCTGTCCCTTCAGGTTTGGTTAGTTAATGGTGGAAATATACTACAAATTATCACCAGGGATCTGCACACTTGGGGCAACAAAAAAGAAACGTTTGACATGCATTGTAACTCTTAAACGTACGTGGTTATCACCATCTCCTCTCTCTGCTATCATTTTCAGGCACTGACCAACTTGAGTTTTTTTTCACCCTGGTCTTGACTGAATGGCTAATGGACTTAACAGTAGTCATTTGGAGCTATTTGTATTTAATCTATTTTCACCCTATTTGTGCCCCATTTAGGTCTGTTTGTCTGCACCACAGGCCATTACACTTCCTGTGTGTGTGTATTCAGGGGGGGGGGGGGGGGGGGCTGTTATGCACAATTTGTTTGTGAAAATGTCTGTTTTGTCTGGAGCATGCGTATTGAATAGATCTTTATCACTATCCCTGATCACTGCAGTGGTGCTGATCTGATCACAAGGTGTCATATCAGCCCAGTATCGTATGTTACGACGCTTGATGTATATTGCAATGAACCTTATTAGATGAGGACCTCATGAACAGGTTAGAGTTTTTGTTGTCCAATGGTTCACATCTGTAATTAGCTAAATAATAGTTCTCTTAAAACAGGACCAACATTTTGAGCGTGGTTAATTGACATCAGTTAAGATTTAGAGAGCATTTCACACGTTTTACTGTTGGCACAGTTTTCCATTGTAATTATTAAGACTGGTGGTTGTTGCTGGGTGGTGAAGGGTGTGTGAGAACCTGGCACATTGAATTGCAATTGCCTGCAGCAACACCTAGAACATGGAATCTTTATCTAGCTTGTAAAGTCACAATTTAAAGAGTTTGTTTTGACACTCCGCTTTTGTCTGTATTATTATTTATGAGTCAAAAATGCAGTCCAGGGCCACTCGGCACATAAGTCCATAGGGGGTGGGAAATGCTCTCGGGAAAAGAGGTGAAAAAGCTTGTTATTGCCCTGAAAATGTTTAATGAAACTGAAACAGGGTCCCATGCCCATCAATGAATGTAGCTGGGAAATGTGCACAAGGTAAATCCAAATGTGACTGTTGGGCTAAACCTTCGCCAGTGTGGTATGCAGGTTTCTCTACCGACTCCTAATGGTTTGACTATATGTATGGGTATGTTCACTCAACAAAGGCAGCAAGGTGAGACTCAGGGCTATACAGGGCTGTTAATTGGTGTAAAATATAAACCCCAGACTTAGGTTTGTAAGGTCACTCGCTGTCTTTCACTGATGTAGAAGTGTGCCATCCTTAATAGGGCTTAAACAAGGTCGTCCCACCTTTCAGATATGTAACTTGGCAGACCCTAATAGAATAGGTGTGTGTGTGGGGGGAGGGTTGGACCATTGAGTAAATCACACCAAATAGAACACCTAACCCGGGCACCAGAATAAACAGGATAACAGCCCATTTCCATGCCTGTGTGTGTTCGACCTGGCAATATGGCCTCAATTAGTGCAGAGTGTGAAAATGGTAATAACGGAGATAAAGCGTGTGAAGAGGCCGGCATCGGAAGTGTGCCGAGGGGAAGCGGGACTAGAGGTCTTTAGAGACGTCCAGGCTTTTATGGGGCACCCCAGACCGTTTCCATCATGACTGATATTTATCTGGGCTACTTAAAGAACCACTGTGGCCAGACTGTTCTCTGGGGTTGCCAGCTGATGGATATCTGAGAATGACTAGACCAGGGTCTGGAGAGTAGGCCATTAGTCTGAGGCTATTATCCCAGGAGTTCTGGGAGACAGTGTGCCAGCTTATATGAGATCTTGGAAGTTGAGGTCAATTGTGGAGATGAAAAAGTGGAGACAAGTGACTTCACACGCACGCACGCACGCACGCACGCACGCACGCACGCACGCACACACACACACACACACACACGCGCCCGTGCTTTCGCCCTCAATACAGACTCACACAGACATAGATACATACAGTGCATTCTGAAAATATTCAGACTTATGTTGAAGCCTTATGCTAAAATTGTTTAAATTAATTTTTCCCCTCATCAATCTACACTCAATACCCCATCATGACAAAGCAAAAACTGGATTTTAGATTTTTTTTTGCAAATGTATTACAAAGGAAAACTGAAATACCACATTGACATAAATATTCAGATCCTTTGCTCAGACACTTCAACTGTAGCTCAGGTGCCTGCCCTTCCATATAGTATTTTCCATGAGGTTACCTGAGTGTGCCTTCACTTGGTACCAGCATGTATGGTCTCTGCCAAGCGAAAGGTCTGGAATATTTCATTAAATGAAACATCAGCAGGGCAGGGTGGAATGACTGGCTTGTTGTTGACTGAGTGTATTCTCCTTTTTTTTTTAGATGGATCCAAGAGCAAAGGAGAAATGCCTTCATGGCTTACAAGGACCAGACCCTGAGTATGATTATTGCTGTGGTAGTTTTTTGAGAAGAAAATTGACTTTGCTTTAATTTATAGTAAAAACATCTCAATTAATGAGGTGTCTGTTGTAATAAGTCTTTTTCATGTGACTATTTTATTACCTATATCGTCGCTTCATGTTTAGACATCAAAATAACATAAACTGTTTTAGACATGACAGTGTTTGATTATCAAGTGTTATTCAAGTAATTTCCAAAGGATCAGGATTTCCAGGATTCAAGGATTTCCAAAGGATCAGAACATACACAGTACATTTTCATCAGATTTAATATCCACACAATATGTTGCTTTATAAGTACTTTTTACTGCTTAGACTTTGCTAAAAACTTTTTCCCGTTTACCAGTTTCTCAGTTAACTAATTCTTGATAAAAAAAAATACTGAAGGTATATATCAAGTCTGTAAAATGTCATATATATGCACATATTTAAAAATGTCCAGACTTTTTACCATCACCTGATCATAAACCAAATGAGTTGAACACTGAAGCGGGAGTGTGAATTACCTCATTCAAACAGTAACAGAGATGCATTTATCTGAGTGACCAGTTTATGGCTGATGTAGCCACTGGCAAGTTCTTCCATTAAATTACGCATAGAGAAGGACCCCCTCAGCAGTTGACAGTGAGGAGGTGAACACATTATGCTTTCCATTGCAACGTCGAACTAGAGGAGTAATCTTTGGGAGCTATTTGTGCCACATGTCTTCTGCAAAGCTCGGAGCACATTTGGTGAGCCCTCTGCGATACAGTAGCATATCCATTTCACAAATAGCTTGGCTTTGTAACATGCCCTGGGGAGCACAAATGGCTTGTTGTCCGGTGTTGTAATTAAAACAACTCACACGAAGTGAGCGGCTCTTGGCAGAAATGAGTATGCAGTAGAGGAATGTTTGGAGACTCAATGTTTCGTACCGACAGATGGCGGCCAAGAGACCGTTCACCTCCCCCCCACCCCAACCCCGCCTTTCCTACGAAGGAGGTGTCGGGGATCTCCTTCAACAAACCCACTCTCTTAATGGGTTTATGTATTACATCACAGCTCGTGAGGATATATCAGACGAGGCGAGTGACCCTCATCTTGTCAACCAAACAAAACGGGGAGAAACATGCAGATTATTCGCGTGAGGTGCTTAAATTCGCAAAGGAACCCCCTAAAGCTGATAGTAACCGCGAGCGCACCGGAGGCTCCGCTTAGGGAAAGTTGCTGATGCTGTCACTCTTTTAAATAAGTGAAGCGCTCGAGTGTATCCTCTTTCTCTTTGGAAGAAAATCATACGAAACCGTTGAGGACGAACTCGCCAAACTGTCACACAGAGGCGTACTGCCCAGCTCCACTACCAGTCACCGGTTGCTATGGAGAAAGCAGCTGCCTGACTCCTGAAGAAGTGGATTTACTTCGGAATCTTGTGGGATAGCGTGCACATCGCAACTATTCTAAACAGAGGGAAACTACTTAAATCCTTTCAGAGCCGAAGTTTTGGAAACACGACCAAGACTCAAATAGACATGGATCAAACACATTATATTGTTGCAATGTACTTGTTGGTGTTCTCTTTTGGTGTGCGGATAGAAGAGGGTGCATGCCAGCATTACTACCTTCTCCGTCCCATCCCAAGTGACAGTTTGCCGCTTGTAGACCTAAAGGAGGATCCAGACCCGGTCTTCGATCCGAAAGAGCGGGACCTTAATGAAACCGAACTGAAAAGTGTACTTGGTGATTTTGACAGTCGTTACATGTCCATCACACCCCCTCAGGACAGATATACTGGGAATGATGAACTGGATGATTTAGAGATCCAGCACATTCCCACCGGCGCCATGCCCAGGGACATCAAAGCCATGGATTTTGACATTCAGTTTGGCAAGAAACGCAAACCCAGCAAAAAGCTGAGACGGAGGCTGCAGTTGTGGCTTTGGTCGTACTCTCACTGTCCAGTTATTTACACATGGAACGACCTCGGGAACCGATTTTGGCCCAGATACGTACGAGTAGGAAGCTGCTACAGTAAGCGCTCTTGTTCGGTTCCAGAGGGAATGGTCTGCAAACCCGCCAAATCAACTCATATCACAATACTGAGATGGAGATGTCTTCAGAGGAAGGGTGGACTGAAGTGTGCTTGGATACCAGTTCAGTATCCAATTATTACCGAATGCAAGTGTTCTTGCGCGAACTGAAAGTATGACAAAATTGTGCCCTGTATAAGTTATAATGACATTGTAATTTTGTATGCACTACCAAGTGTAGGAGGAATGTATTTTTTGTATATGTGGTGCCATGTAATGATATAGCTTCTTGTAAAAAAGACAGTATTATGTGTAACCAGAGTCTACTGTATTTGTGGAAAATATTGGTTATATCTTGTATTTATATTGAAGCTAAGGGCGCATTGCTGTCAAATAACCGTTTTCCATTCTTTGGAAGATGTGGATCTATTGACCTCAAGCTAAATATTGGTTATAAAAGTTTTGCAGGACAGCTGCGTTCAAATGGTACATTTCAATGATTTATCATGTAAATTAAGAGTAACTGCTATTTATTCTTTATATTCATATAATAAAACGACTGTAAAATAAAACCACTAAAACGAACATATTGTTGCGCTTTGCCATTTCCATTTGCGTTGAAGATAAATCACATGTTGCTAATCATATTCATTTTCCGTTATTTCTACACCTGTTGTGCTTTGCCCGTTAGCAGAAAACCGCAGAAACGCGAACTGAAGTCAAAATATCATAGATCTCTGAGAACTAGCGATCTGCAGTAGATTAATAGTATTATACGCATCACGTAGTCCGGACAATTCCTCACATTCATGGCTTTGGGTCATTGGCTATTTGTTCATTGGTCATTTAGTGTTAAACCCTGGTGTTACCAGGAGCGAAAACGGTTGGGGAAAGGGTGAACATAAGTCCTGTTAAACAAGAGTAAATCAGTACCTTCATCACAAACAATGGAGTCAATCAGTATCATGCACTGAATGTGAACATGTAAGATGCATGAATGATGACCATGCTTCAGCATCTTATTTCATTCATATCTATTCTGCTTTGATTCATGTTTATATAGTTGCCATTAACTGCAAAATAGTAATATAAAGCCTGGTTGCTTATACCAGAGCACCAAGTCTCCATAAACCGGCATTCCAACACTTTTCTGGATGTGTTGAGGTTTATTCTCCGTGCATGGCTCCTTTTGTGTCCAGTCCACTGACCCCATCAGTGAAGGTGAAACTGTCATCAGACCCGCTGTAAAACCGTTACGCACCACCAACACCAACACTGTACAAATGTAAGTGCTGATAAAGTGGCCCTCATTGATCTGCAGTTTCAGCAGCTGTTGACAGTTCCCAGAGAGCGTCTTTCATCTCCAACACCCCTCATCCCATTTGCGGCACAGCAGGGTGGCCGTCTGCTGGTGGGATTGAAGTGAAGTGCTGCTGGAATAAACGGACTCATAAAGGCCCCAGTGAAGATGCAGGGCTGCTTGCTGCCTCGTGCCAAACCTTATCTAAACAGATGCTGATGATTAAGTTATTTGGGCCCTGTTCATGCCATTTCTCGTCACGGTGAGAATCTAGTTTGCCCATCTAACTGATAAGAAGAGCAGCGTCCCCTGCTGTGGGACTTGATGCAAGAGCAGCTCGTTCAGCAGTCGTGCTGCTGATCAAGAGATACAGCACATTCTGAACGCACTGCGCTGAAATTCAAGGAATTGGCTGTTAATAGAGTGCCGATAAAATCTATTTAAAGCACATGTGTTGAATGGAGACAGGTTTTGGGCACTTTCAAGTTGTTGGGTCATGCTCTCTCCTATATGCCTCCACACCTCCCTCTCTTAAGCCCTCCCTCAAACACACACACACACACACAAATAGACACCCACACACACACGCACGCACACAACCATACACACACACACGCACAGACAGATAGTGACAATGAGATGTGCCTGGCATCCTGGAACTGCTCCATAACAGCAGCAGGCTACAGGGCACCAGTGGCCCTTTTTGTTTTGGTTAGGAATAGGGATTTGTAAACCAATCTGTAGATGGGGTGTAACTCACACTCGCCATTCTACCTGCACCTCAAATCTCTTTTATGGCTGCCTGTCATACATGTGTGTGCCTTTGTTGGCAAGTAAGTGTGTGTGTGTGTGTGTGTGTGTGTGTGTGTGTGTGTGTGTGTGTGTGTGTGTGTGTGTGTGTGTGTGTGTGTGCCCACTCTTGTGTTGGTCAGTTATTTAACAGAATCATCTACAGTTTTAGCCTGGCAAATCTGTTATTGACTTATACATATTCCTCCAGATAGTGTCCCAAAAAGGAATGATGTGATTCCACCATGACTCTTCCCACAAGAGTTCTTCTTCAATAATGACTTGGACCAGCCCAGCTTTTCCAAATGGCTCCATCTTGGCCAGCGACATGTGGTTTTTAGCATTTAATGCACCTTTACCAGACCCCTCAACAGCCCCAGATGCTCTATGCAGTCGTAGGTCATTTGAGTGAGACCATGTTGGCTTTAATGTGGAATCGGCAGTAACAGTCTCATCCATAGTGCGGTACAGCTCCAGCCTAATGATTTGCATACTATATGTGAAATTTTTCCTGCATATATGATTGCAAGGCTACAATTACATATATCCTTTTCCAAGAGCATATTACACATACCAATCTTTATTTTGTACCAGTTTGTGAAACTACCACATCTGATTTTCCATGTCAGGAATTCCTTTTTTTTTGTGACGTTGATACGTTTTTATCTTCTTGTCATCAGGTTTTAGTTTGATAGTTTTTCCCCCTTGTATTCTCACCATCATATCTTTTTCTTTTCCTTCTTGGTGTCCCAGAGCAGTTGGAAAGTGCTGACGCTGGTCAGATGATTTGTGTGTGGAGTAATAGGCGCTGACAGAGTGCCTGGTGCCTGCTAATACCAGCTGTGGACTTGGTGATGCAGAGCCACTAATGCCCGTCACCCCCTGAGAAGGGGGTTTTAGTGCTCCCTCTCGCTCCCTGTATGGTGTTCGCTATAAAAAAAGAGGGAGAGAGAGAGAGAGAAAAAAAAAAGATCCCAGTCTCCAACAGTCTGGGGCTCCCTCCAGTAGAATGTGTGTAGCCATGAGCGTCTCGCCAAATTGATGACCATTCACCCTCCAGAGTGTTGTTTTTTTTATTATGGTGAACTTTCATTCAGAGCATTAGGCATCTTTTTTTTGGCAGAATAATATTGTTGGTTGATTAAATTGCCCCGAAGGCAAAAGCAATTTCTCTGATCAAAAGGAAACCTTTTTAGATTATTATGCCAACTATAACAGAAGCAGTCAGATCAGTGAAAACATAAAGGCTAACTGAACTGGAAGGAATGGGAAGGAAGTATGTAGACGGGCTTATTAGAAAAATATTTCTGGTTTCTGCTGGTGAATTTATCAGCCTATTGGAAATGTAAGAAAAAAAGACTTGAATAGTAAATCTAATGATTGATAGCATGATCTGCAATCAACTTAAACTGGGTTTAACTAAACGAGGAACTGTCTGTCACTTTTCCTGTAACTTAGGTCGAGTTTTCTAAAATATGTTTGTTTAATTCTATTCATTGATTTGTCAGGAAGTGAGAGTGGCCCTACATAGCCATGCCATCTTGGGTTCAATATGCAATGAACGGTGCAGTTCTGAACATTTCTTTACATTTGCCACAAAGTTCAAAGCTTTGTTGATCTAGATGATAACCTCCTTCTGGTGGACATGAAAGGAATTGTATTGCCTTGATTTATACACATAGCTGGCTTATTATTCTGCTATAATGAAGAATTTCGATTAAGGCCAAGGCTTTTTTCAGGCATCTCCACTGATCATTGCTGGGATATCAAAGACACTGAGATGCAATGGATTTCATCAACCAAAATGTTCAAGTTGTTGTGGACTGCTCGTTGCAGTAATTTTGGTCTTTGATGTGAAGGGCTGACAAATGGTTTTAATGACAAAATGGTTATTCCTTAATGTAATGGTCCTTAAGGGCGTATCCGTTGATCAAGCCAGAATTACTTGCTTGAAAACTGGGCTAATGTGTAGGCTATTGTAGAAAGGGTATAGTCTTAATCATCTCTCTGGTGTAGCCTGTCGCCGGGAAGAGGAGGTTAAACCTGACTGGAGGAGAGCATATGTGAACGTCTTTCTCCTCCCTTTCAGATTTGGGCTGCGTTTCAGAATCACATCTCTGCCTAAAGCTGCCGACTCCATTAGAATAGTACTTTGAGACTAGTGAGCTGTTGGACAACGGGCCTGGAAACATATGATTCTCATTCCGAGGATAAAAGGCATGCACAAGGTTTTTTTTCTCTCTTTGGTTAGTGTAGGAAAGAGCGTATTGGTTGAGTGGTGCATTTTATGTCGTTTTCTTTTGTCATCCATCTGGTATTGTTTAATGCTCCGTGAGTGTGGATGCATTATGCTGAAATTGAAACTTCATGACATGTCATTGTTATAAACTTATGAATATTTTATTCCGCCCGAAGCTTGAGCTCTTGAATGTGTCTCCATTCCACACTTCACATGCAAATAGCAGAAATGCTTTTTTTTTTTTTTTTTTTAAACACGGCCCTCAGTCATTTTCTTTACCTCCAAAGCAACGCAGTTGTACCAGGTATTTGAAATGGCTTGATTGGTGGTTGCAAAAGCAGAATGCATGTGACCTGAAAAAGTTAGATGCTGTGCAGTACAGGTCTGTCAGTAAGACGCAGTGCCGTGTTAATGATATTGCAGACAGTTGCTCGCGCACATCTGTCAATATGTTGAAATATTGAGGGTCTTCTTGCCATGGCTGCCCTGAATCACAGCTGACCAGCTGAAACTGTAATCACAGGTCTAAGAAATGATCCTTTGCATTTCAGAGACAGGTGTATAAGACAGCTCTCCTCAATCCTCTGTGCTTCCATTGTGTCCTCGTCTGGCTACCGCCGAGGCGGCTCCTCATTTCAAACATGAATGTATATAGTGTTACTTTCATCTGAGATGCTCTAAAAAGAGGAATCTCCCATATGTTAGGCCGTAGTGGACAGCTCTGTGTAGTATGTACTGACATTTTAATTCCTTTAATAAGTTGCCATGCTCCTTCACAGGCTTTATTTCTGATGTAAATGGAGGTGCTTGGTTTCAGGCCCTGCATTGCCCTCTCTCACGTTAGATAATTGGAGGCTTTTTGAAGTTTGCCCTTGGTACCCTTCGACCCCTGGCCGTATCACGGTGCTCTAATGAGAGACACGGACAGGTTGCTTTTGGTTTTGATTTTTTTTTTAATTTGCGTTTGATGGTTGTGTGGGTGGGGAATGATGTTGTGGTTTGATATATGGAGTCTGTTTCCACCTTTTTTTTTTTACCTGGTATGCAAGGTCAATAAAGCTTTGATGTACAAGGGTTTCAAAGCCAAGTTTCATTGAAACCTCAGTACCTGCTTAGTTGTACAAAGATCAGAAACTATATCTTCATTAGAACACTTCATTCAGAGTTAGGTGAGCAAGGTGCAAACGGCACGAAAGTCTTAGGTTTGTCTGACTCGGATGGAATTTGTACCCTTTTTATTTTAAGTTGCTTTGAGAAAAAGCATCTGCTAAATGACTAATGTAAAGCTGAAGAAAAGGCCTTCCCTAGATCCTGCCTTATCCTGAGGAAGATAGAAATTGTAACGCATGGAGGATGATGTGGAAATATTTCCAAGCTTTTAAAAGTTGTATCTTTTATTCCGATCTGTTATTTTGCATTCAGTATTATGTTGATGTGCAAAGCAATTCATTTTGAAAGGTTTATCACATTACATCACATCACATCAAATTATCACAATAAATACAAATATTACTCTATTCTGTGTCTCTATCAATGTGCAGTTTCCACTCTGAAATAAAGCTTGTTATGTATTGAAATATAGCCTGCTTAGATTGTTTGTTTTACTTCAAGTTCTCTTTTCTTTTTCTGGTACCAGGGGAAAGAGCGAGAGGGGTGCTTGGAGACACTGTAGTTGTTATGCAGCATAAAACACAACAGGCTCCACTTTGCACCCAGCCAAAGAATTCCCTGCAATTAACTCTTCAGCATGGCATGTAAATATGAACGTTTGAGGCTTCCTGGGCAGAAAGGGCACTCACTCGCACCCACACACTCACACAAGCACTCACACGCTCACACTCTAACACACACACACACACTCTCTCTCACACTCTCTCTCACACACACACACACACTCACACTCACACACACACACACACGCTCACACACACACACACACACACACAAACTACTCCTCCATACTCTCCATGTTTCTCTCACATGTGTATGCACTGTTTTTCTCTAGAATATGCAAGCATGCCCATATACACAAACACACTCATGATCCTTGGTCTTTGTTCTCCTGGGGCTTTTGGCTGGCCGCCACGCCGCTTCAGTTGGCGGCACCTCGCTATAATTTTCTCACAATGGCTGGCGTGTGAGCCGTCCATCATTCCTCTCCCGTGTCTCTGCACCTCCCCCCCCCCCCCCCCCCCTCTGGCACCGTCCTGAGCTCAGCACCCACTGCCCAGCATAGTGGTGCCAGGGCCTTTCGCAGAAAGCTCCGGTTCCACCGTTCCCAATCCCTCATTAAGGAGCCAGCCGGCACCCCAAGGGTTTATTTATCGATCTGTTATCCTGTGCCCGGCAGGTTTTTTATTTAGCTCTTTGACACCGGGTTTCATGAAAAGCCTCCGCTGGCTTTGATTGGTCAGAAAAGAAGGATGGGGGATTGTTACAGACTGACTGGAGACTGTTGTCATATGTCCGGCATTAACAGGGTGTTTCCGCCGTGGAGCAAAGCTCTTGAAAAAGTGGAGATGGAAATAGGTGCATGTATTTTTTTTAAGCGAAAGATTCAAACATAATCTTCAGACTCACTCTGTAGGGTAACGGATTGTGTAGAGTTCCTCAAAGAAAAGATTGTGTCAAATATTCTTCTTAAATTTGCCGTTCTCCGTTGTACTTTATTTGATCTCTTCTTACATGTTTGAAATGTTGTCAGTGAGATAAAGGATGAGGACAGCACCTCAGAGAGACAAGTGAAGCGTTGAATTCTCAGAGGATGTTTCCGTGAGCTCGTCCAGTTGCAATCACTAGGTGCACAGAGGATTTTTCGGTGAGCTCGTCCAGATGCAATGCTTTATGGCTCAACTTCAGTCTCTTGACAAACTCAATTTCATTCCTGACAATCATAATTGTGAGTGTCTGGTCTCAAGAGGATGGTGGAACATCGATCCACAGAGGATGGAGTTTTTTTTTAAGGTTGGCTGGTCAGACCTGAAGAGATTCCCACAGATATGGATTCTGACAATGTCTAGAAGAAAAATGAGTCAGAGCTAGAGTCATCACGTCTCATTGACGAAAATAACGATTAGTTCAGGTATATAGTTGCTCTTAGAAGTCTTAATCCTTGGTTTTTTCTTCTTCATGTTTGCAGAATCACAGTAGTTTTGAATTTGGGAGAATGAGAGGAAGCGTGTGTTGACTTTGATGCATAAGAATTGAAACTATTACCTTCTGTTAGCAGCTGGCAAAATTGGCCAATTTCAGCACGTTGGAACGGGTTTGAATTTCATTGCCAGCAAATGAAGTGGTGCCCTACTGATCAGCATAAGGCATTGATGTGTTACTTTCCCTCAACACATAATTCACATAATTCACCCTCCGTGACTTGACTGTGCAGCAATGGTGGTTGGGAAATAGGTGATCTTATCTGCTGTTTCTATTAATCTCATCCTGTTATCAAGCCTAATATCAGCGTTTTGGACATCTCCCTAATGGCCTGATGGTATATGGTGTGTGAAAGTGTAGTCGCATAGTCTGTATCTGTATATGTAAGGGGTTGGTGTAACCAGTGAGACAGACCAGACTTATGTGAGAGACCTAAATTAGAGATTTATCACTTTCGAGACCTCCTGCCTCAATATCTAGCTCCCCCACCTAATTTTCTTGAAGGAGCCCACTCACCACAGTCTAATCTACTGTGAAGTGTTTAAGACACAGTAGCACGACCTCGCTGAAACGGATGGGAAATCCAGGCCGACTTTTCCTCCACCAGACAGACGTCTCGCAGTGCTCTCAGCCATAATAAAAGAGTCTCAGATTTAAACTCGCCCGCCATTTGCCACGCTTCAGACCATATTTTTTTTTATAGCATCTCGCAG
The DNA here is from genome assembly GCF_963457725.1 of Sprattus sprattus. Classification (NCBI taxonomy): domain Eukaryota; kingdom Metazoa; phylum Chordata; class Actinopteri; order Clupeiformes; family Clupeidae; genus Sprattus; species Sprattus sprattus. The sequence goes on along the minus strand of NC_137916.1, from coordinate 10,674,327 downwards.
TCGTGATGGCATTTCAAGTTTTTCTCATATATAGTTTCAGCGAGAGAGAGAGAGAGAGAACTGTGATTTCTGTCTCTTCCCTTGAGTGGGGATACTCTGTATTTCTCAGCCTGAGTTGCCTATAATGGGGTGGCTGTAATGCTAGCCATTTTAATTAGCGGTCTATTTGCTGGAGGCGCCTATGTGAGTTAAACTTTGGGCGAGTGCTTATTTTGATGGGTTCCTCCCAAGATTAGGGAATATGTGCCACCTAGTGGCCTGTGCTTGTGCAGATGTTGGAACAGCTGTATTGAAGCATAGTAATGTGTGTATGTCTTCAGGTTGTCCCACTGGACAGTAATCAAAGTCTTGCCGTAAATTGCTTAGAGTGTGTTTAGGTTGAGGATTATTCCACCAGGTCTATGAGGTCTATTTTATCTAGAATATCGAGAAAAATGAATGCTGCGTCTAGCCTTTTTTGGATGTTTGGGAGCCTGAAAGTGCTGTTCTTTGTTCTGTGTGATGTGTTCGGGGGGCTGAATATGAGCCATTTCCCTTCTCAGAGGTGCCCTTGTTTGGGCTCTCTCCGGGGGTACATTCATGAGATGTTTTGCGAGCAGCTTTAGCACATACCTCACCCTTCTTAACTATGTCTGATTGCAGCCCCTAATCATTGGACCAGGATGTAGGGATGCGAGGCCCTGGCTCTCACCGGTCCGTCAGGATTTTATATTTTTCTTTTGCTGGCATTTTTAAGTAACTCCTATGCTTCTCTGCTTGTATCTGTCTCTGATGTAGCGCATGTAGGCCAGTGTGCTGAGGCCACGTGTATCTGATATTAAGGCATCACATGTATGAACTTCATATCTAACAATGCTTAAGAGTGTCCGCCCTGGACACAATGATGTGTGGAACAACATGTTCCCTTATAGCAATGTTGTACGTACGGTCTGTTTGTACCTCTGTGTACGCAAGTCCTGGCCGAAATAGCTAAACAAATTTCGATTGCTCCATTATCATGTATGTATGTGTATCAGTAGGACAAAGCTAGATAATGAGATGAAGAGAGAAGCCTTTCCATAGCCTTTCACCTCATTGTTTGTGCACATTGAGGGCACACAATTTGAAGCCAGACCTGGTGTAATCTCCAGACATTGTGATGTGAGGCCGACGTAAACTTCGTTTTAATAGCTATGTACCAAGGGGGCTGTTAATGTTGCTTTTTCACACAGGACACACCACAGAGCACCTTTTTAAAGAGCCAGGACCAGTAATAAAAGTGGGTTAGTCCATGACACTCCTGTAAACGTAATCTCCAAAGTGTTAATTACAAGTCGGCGCCTCTGTGGAGCGAGGTTTCTGAATCTGCTGAGCAGTCCGTCGCGTCTGCATAGCTCCCCTTCTCCCCTAACGGCTCCACTCCAGCCATAGTGACAGCCTTTAGAAACGAGATTTTCTCCTATTGAGGTTCCTGTTTGACTGATCGGCTTGAAGCAAATTAAGACCAAAGGCTTTTTTCCCCCTCGTGGCCACCACCCTCTGTTTGCTTTACCTATTTCCCTTTTCTCTGAAGTACTGGAACCAATAGCTTTCTGTTAATCACCTGTCGCCTAGCAGCATACTGACTGACCAGGCTTCGCAAACAACGCAACCCCCTCAATACACTGCTTCCAGTCTCACAGACCCTCCCTTCAATTGGGACTGAATTGGGACTGAAATTCCTTTTTGAAAAGCCAATGAATTTAGAGACAATTATTAATCCTTTGGCAGTGGCCGGTGTCTTACATTATCTTGTGTGATTCTTAAATGCTCATTTTGATTTTCTGCTCTTTCTCATTGTTCTGTTTGCACATATCCACTCATTGCCTAACACTTCAACTTCACCTTTAGTCAAGGCCCTACTAGACATGGCTCTAACATCGGTGGCATGAACTCCATCCACCTTCTGTTCACCAGCACCAACTACCCACAGCCTTCCCAAAAAAAACCTCCAAAAAAACATAAACATGACAAAACAAAGAAGCAATCTGTTGAGCCCTCTTTCTGGACGTGTGTTATTGTGTTATTTCAGCGTGGCCTCTGAACGCTTGATGGATGTCTCCTCCGCAGGTCTCCCCATGGAGCAGGGCGGCTCTATCTGCACATGAATCTACTGCTGTGAGACAGACACGCTTGTTTAGCCAGCACAAAGCCCAGTAAGCTGTTGTCTCTGAGAGAAAGCTGGCCGTCTCCAGAGCCACTGGAGGCTGCCGGGGCTGGAGCCAGAGTAATGACCTGTGAAATTCACCGATAGAGATGTCCTGTTGCACACAGGTCTGCCGGCACCGGGCCTTGGCCTAGGCCCACCGCTGATTTATCGGCCCGGGCCTATGCCGGTGCCAGGAGGGTTTGGGGTGATTTTTTTTTTTTTTATGTCGGCTAGCCAAAGGGATCCACACATAAAGAAAAAGGATAAATAGGAAAAATGTTTTCAAAAGACGACCCCTTTTTCAAGTTGGCAGGACCTCTTTCAGGGCAGCCAACACCAGTGTTTCTTCCTATTCTAACAAATATTGAAGAAGGAATGAACAATATATTTTGACTTATGTAAATGCCTCCCCTAGATTATGATTGCATTATATGACACCATCCACCAGCAAAACAGTTCCCATCACGCTATACCAAGAAATGGTATATATCTGGGTATTTGTGTTTGCCTGTGTGTCTGTCTAATGCTTTATCTGTATTGAGCTGGGAAAACATGAAAGGAGCTGTCTTATGCAAATCCTGTTTAGTTTGTGGTGGGCAACTCTGGGAGGGGGGAAGGGGGGGTGGGGGGGGGGGAGCAAAACCCATACATTAGAATATCTTCTTACAAATACCCCTTTCTTGTCATTTTGGACACATTTTCCACCAATGGATGTTGCTTTTACTTTCCTCTAATAAGATCAAGAATTGCTGAGTTTTGGTGAGATGTTTGCGTGTTATCAGCAAGCGCTACAGTATTAACTTTCGGAGACAGCAGCAGGCTGTTACTCCCTTTTGTGTCCTGATGGTCTGATTCCTGTTTGCTCTCCCTCTCTACTTAATTAAGGCTGAGGGGGCGAGGAGGAGATGGGGTGGGAGGAGGTGTCTGTGATGGGGCAAATCTGTAAGGCAAGCATGCACTCTGCCACCTTCTGTGTGAACTCTGATCCTGTCCGGTTGAACTTTGTCAAGTCCATTCTGTGGTGGAGTAAAAGAGATTTTTATTATGTCTTTAAAAAAAGAAAAACTAAACTAAACTGAAAACGAAACCAAAAAAAGGATCAGAATTGCAAACAATCATTCAAATTACAGACAAAAAAAGAGAGGAATAGTTTAGATAGCAGGAGAGGACACACACACACACACACACACACACACACACACACATACCCTCCATGGGGTCTCTATGGACTTGCGTGGCCAAACAGTGTCGTTTGTAGAAACAGCTGCAGCATCTGCATTGTGTCGCCTCTCCGCCTCAGGACCTGTCTGCTCTCCACAGGTGTGACTCACTTAAACCAACAGACCCACGCTGTCGTCAAACACAGACATGGATTCAAACGGGTCCCGTTTGAATTCAATCAATTCAAATGGGAGGATGGAGGTGGGGGAGATGAATCAGTAAGGCTCTGAAATAAGTACAAATTCCACAAGGCATTCCAAACATGATTTGCTACATTTGTCATTTGCCAATGATACAAATTGCCTGTCATTGACATATATTCAGGTGAAACACTGATGATGTGAGAAACTGGATTGGATGAAAGTATTTTTGTACATTCTTTCCCCAGGTTTCTCCCAATAGCTATAACACCTCAGGTGTGTGTGTGTGTGTATATGTGTGTATGTGTGTGTGTGAGAGAGAGAGAGAGAGAGAGAGAGAGAGAAGGAGTTCCATCTGGTGAAGTGGAATGGGGCAGGAGGAAAAAGTGACAGATGTGGGGGCCAGTGCCAGTGTGAGAAGTGAGAGTTGGGACTGTCAGACATGTCGACTCCGGTGTGGTGATGGATGGCCAGTGAGGTAAGACGGATGACATCGTCTGTCTCAGGCGGTGTTGTCATAGTGCAGGACTGCTGCTTGTCTTGCCTCTCAATATCAGAGGGCAAACTGAAGTTTGTTTACTCTGCCTCAGTGGAGTGATTTAGAAGCAGGCCATGGGAGATTGGGTGTGTGTGTGTGTGTGTGTGTGGGGGGGGGGGGGGGGGGGGGGGGCAAGTGAATGTGGGGAAGGTATGCTTTGCTGTAAGGGTTGGATCGGATTTCTAAACAGCCCTTTGAAAATCTAGACCATCGTTAAAAGTCAGGGGGCTTTAAACACAACCAGGCCAGGATGTAATTCAGAGGTCTGAGAAAACAAAACAAAAACATAAACACTACCCCCCCTCTTCCCTTTAATGCACACTCACATTCACCATACAACACACCTCATCCCCTTATTAAAATGCCCTGGACGTTTATCTTGAAGAAAAGAAGGAGGTCCCATGAAAGAGTACTTATAGAGTCCTGCAATCACATAGTATCTCTCGAAACAATATTCTGGCATGGAAACCGTCCTCACAAGACAAACCTGCCACCGTGTCTCCAAAACAACAGACATTTGGGCAGGGTGTTATTGCGATGCAAGATGGATTGCAGTCTGGCTTATTTTGCTGCAAGGGGGTTGAGAGAGAGAGAGATTGAAAGAGAGAAAGAGAGAGAGAGAGAGAGAGAGAGAGAGACTTCGTATTTCCAGCACAGCTTAAAGGCAGGGGGTGGGAGAGGGGGGTGGGCTTAGACTGTGTCACACTGTTCACAGTGTTTATGCATACCAGGCCACTGTGAGTGCCTCTTTGTCGCTAAAGTGTTTACATGAATTTATTTTGGGAAAAAATTCCACAGGACGGGGATGGGGATCTCTATAAATTATGGAATCGAGCGCTTTGTGTAATGATAACTTCTGTCAGTTAGTCATTCTTTGTGACAGTGTTTTTAAGAGTGTGTAAATATATGGGCGCTGAGAGAAAGGGGTGTCTGTGTTGAAAGGTGGTGGCGGGAGGCGGTGAAGAGGGCGAGAGGGCTGCAGGGACAGAGGAGAATTTGGCTTTTGTCGGGGACAAAAAATCAGCTTGGAGTTTCTTGGGGAAAAAAAGCTGACAGACTTTTTTTTGGACAGAAATCGAATTGGCAGTTGATCCGTCTAACGACGAACACAGTTGAATTAAATAAGAACAACAACTACAAAAAAAAAAAAACAATGCTTGTGCTTTATGAAGGCAGTATATTTGGACTAAGCTCTGAGGAATCGGATACACGAAAGAATAAACAATGACCGCTTACTTATAAAAACAAACCAACAAAACACTGATCCAAAGGTGTCTCCCCTGCAGTCCCTCCAAAGAGCCCCATATCCAGCCATCCAAACGACGGTCACTAAATCACCAGCGCAGATCCTTTGCTCAGATCCCTGTCGCCTGGCGGTGTGTGTCTGGATATGGTGATGGATGCTCCAGCGAGAGGGGCCTGGTCTTCTGGAAGCCCCTGAATTATGTCACCCCCCAGTCCTGAAAGACGACTCTCCGCCAGGGTCCCCCCGCGGCTGACCTCAGCCATCCATATCTAAAGGGGAACGCAGAGACAGAGAGACAGAGACGACAGAGAGACGACATGCTCCTTATCAGTCATGGCTTCAGGTCACCACGACTGCATTTCACATGCCACCAACAGGTCAAGTATACCACTGGCCACTTAGGGGGAGAGGAAGGAGGCTCCAACCTATCTTGAATTAGTTATCTATATAATATATATATATATATATATATATATAAATATAAATATAAATAAAATAATGTAGAATAATGTCTTTATGAATGTATTTTCTTCTCTTGGGTACATAGAAAAAAATCTAACTCAATCTCAAGAGAATTGTGATGTTTCTTATGACTCCTTTAGTGTGTAATCATTGCATATGCCATTTTGAGAGGTTCTTCTGGCAAATGACGAGTGCCTTTCTGAAACACACATGTAATCGATTTTTCAGCCTAAATATCTGTCTATGGATTATAGGGAATAACAAAACCATGATTGTGTTTGAGCTTGCCGAGGCTAATACAGTCTGGATACAGGAACAGTTCAAAGTGATCTGTGTATGCTTGCGTAAACTTGATATTTTAAGGGAGTTTTTGCATTCTTTCTTGTTGGGCCTATACATTGGCTAACCTAATGGGCCTCCAGTGGTTGAAGTACTACCTACTCAGTCATAGCAGCTAATATATGGGCTTTGCTTTTCTTACTGATACTGCTGACTGAGACACACACATACACTCTCTCACACACATACACACACACACACACACACACACGCACACGTGTGCGTACACATGTGTAAATTGCAGAATTGGACATGAATAAAGTGACACAGTGTGCTATTTTCTGTAATTTACCTACTAGTATATTTCTGGAGTTCGGGCAGTCTGGCACTCTAAGGATGTGGTGGAACAGTATGATGGTGACACCTGCTGGAGACCAACAGACATTGCAGCTCGAGGAATTTGGCTTGGCACAGGTTTTTCTACAAGGCTATGTGTACCAAAGCTGTTAACAAAACAGAACAAACTCTTGCAAATAATATTATGAAAGAGTTATACTGCTATACTTTAATATGACACAAATTATACCTGCAACAAAAAAAGAGAAAAAAATCCCATTGCATGCCCATCTCATACAGTCCCCTCCACAATTATTGGCACCCCTGATCAAGATGGGTAAAAAGGGTTATAAGAAATTCACCTTTTGGTGAATTAGATTACTGTCTCACTGAATAAAAGACACTGATAAAATTTTGCTAGCTTGTGAACCTATGTTACTAAAAACCTGCACATCATAACTTTGCTTCACCTTCATCAAATTAAATTTCAAAATATTGAATTACATTTTATTTACTTGAATAACAGTTTGTTCTTACAGTTATAGCTAAAATAGTTGCAATAGCCTTTGGGTATTTCCAGAGGTATTTGTGTAAGCGTCTCTGAAATTCTGGAATTCATCATCTCGAATTTGAAAACGAGGTGATTTATACAAAAAATTCCAAGATGAGGCTGAAGTAGCTGTAATAACATCCAACTACCAATACAGCCCCTAACATTGATGCTTGCTCCACATCAAGAGTGCACTGTGGGAGAAATACGAAGTATTGCTGCAAACACAGACAGGCCACTATTCAAATAAATTCTATACGGCCGACGTTGAGCATTTAGTCGTAAGGAGTGTGATTAATCTGTGTACATTTTTGGAAGGATAATGTTTATATAATTAATGAAAATCCACACCCTAGTACTAACAGATCATACGTTACACAATTATGGGCACCCCCTTGAAACAAACAAAACGTAACAGAAGCATTTTTTCCCATTTATATTGTACTTTTTAAAGTTGATCAGTGTTTGGGAACTTTTAAGCAGTAGTCCGTGACTTCTTGTTTCACTGGGGTATAAATATGAGGTCCCTTATTCATTCTTTAACATGGGAAAAATAACAGAACACACATATCAAGTAAGGGAAAAGTGTGTTCAGTCGGGAAATGGCTATAAATAATGGCTACTCACCTTAAGATCTACTGTAAGGGGAACTAATTCAAAGTTCAAATCAACTGGAACTGTGACACACTTGCTTGGGAGAGAAAACAAGTTTTATTTTGTCCCCACGCACAGTGAGGAGAATGGTAAGAGATGGTAAAGAATCCCCAAGGATCACTGTTGGAGGGTTACAGAAAAAAGTAGCATCTTGGGGTCACCAAGTCCCCAAAGCTACCACCTGTCCTTGCTGACAGATTATCTGGAAGGCATGCCAGACAAAAGCATTTCCTGTCTTGTAACCACAAATGTAACCGTCGGGCTTTTACTGAACCGTGTTCTACTCCCAGATGAAACTAACATTGAGCTTTTTGGCAACAGCCAGTCAAGGTGGATTTGGCGTAAAAAGGATGCCAATATTGCACTGAGCCTGATCCCCTCTCTTATGGTGTGGTAGAGGGTCTTTGATGTTGTGGGGCTAGTTTTCCTCCGAAGGTTCTGGGAACCTCATTAGGATACATGGCATTGTGGATACCAGGACATTTTAGATAAAAAATCTAGCTACCTATGCCAAGAAAAGTAAAACTGGGTCGTCGTTGGATCTTCCAGCAGGACAATGACCAAAATCACAGGTCCAGGTTTACTCAAAAATGGTTTACTGAACATAAACTCAAGCTTCTGCCTTCTGCCATATTAATCATGTGTCCTTAATCCATAGAAAATCTGTGGGATGAAAAGAGCAGAGTACACAAGAGAGGACCAAGGACCCTGGACCAGAGGGAGAATTCTGTAGAGGAATTGTCTCGAATTCCTAGTTCTGCATTCTCCAACCTTATATGATGTCATAGCAAAATACTCAGTGCTGTTTTATTGGCAAAGTGTACAATGCAGGGGTGCCAATAAATGCGACACAGGTGGTTTTGTTGAAAATAATAATTCCTTGTTTTTTTTCCCCCCTCAGAATAAATGTACTTATTTCAGAGTGAGACGAAGCTAATTCACCAAAAGGTGATTTCCTAAGGAGAAGCTTTTTTACTTATCTTTACTAGTGGTGCCACAAATTGAAGGGACTGTTGATCCAGTGCTTAAAAGATATCATCCAACTAAAAGGGCAGCCCCCAAAGGTTACCACACTTACTTCAGATATGTGTGGCAGTTGGTTAGATATACTTTCTTATCAAACAATCACACTCTTCAACAAGTTTGTAACTCAGTATTTCTTAGTCTGGTTTCTTAGGAACATGCCCTGTTTTAAGTGAGACTTCCATTTGGTGACAGGAATACTTAAGTATGTCATACTGGCCCTTTTAAACAAACAAAGCTTGTTAGACAGTGAAAAATAAAATCCTATGTGATTATAAACGCAAAATTACAGTTTTGAGTGCAGCAGTGCTGTTTAACAGCCTCTTCCTAACACCAAGCAACGGTAACCATTTTCTCTGCGTTAACGCCTTGATTGCTTAGAGAACTGATGCAACAGCAGTCTGCAGAGCATGGTTACAATGAACCCAGTGTGAGCGAGGACAGTGTGATGTGGTTTCTTTTCTGTTACATCAGATAAAGGAGCTGCGTTTGAGCAGAACTCGTATGTGCCCGCCCGTATGTGCCCGTGTGTGTATTTCTGACCGCCAAACAGCCTTTAAAAGAGCCTCCACTGCGTGTGCAGCCATTTAGACTCTTATCTCTGGAGCTTTTCGTTTGGTTGCGGGTAAAAAAAGAACAATGCTTAGTTGAACGGTCTGTCAATGGTGGGTTTTCCTCTGTACCCACCCTTCCTACGGCTCAGCTGAACATACACAACATGGAATGCCTTGTCATTTCCTCACAAAGGCACACAGAGTGAAAAGATTAGAGGAGAGACATGGGAGTGATGCGAGAGCAAAAAGAGAAACTAATAAACATACACGGATGCATACAGGAAAAAACAGTGAGAAAGAGTGAAATCAAGAGGAAGTGACAAAGGCAGGCAGACAAAGAAAAAGGACAACGAGCGGTAAAAGCCGAGAGGGGAGAAGATGGCACAACTGGCACATTTGAGAGGAAAGACCCTGTTTTCCAGTACTGTCCTGGTAATACTGGGTTGAAAGGAACTGAGAGGCAGGCAAGGGAATAAGGCCGAGGCAAGCTAAGGAGGAGCCCCCAGTGAGGGCTGCTCTTATCAGTGCACTAGTTACAGCACACCGATAGGCTATCTCCTACCCTCACTCCGATCTGTGTGGAATACTGTGCACAGATAGCATGGCTGCACAGAGGAATGATTTTTTTTCTTCTTCCTCCCAGCTCGAGATAACACGGCCCTCCGGGCAGACTGCAGCTTGTCTGTTTCTTCTTCTTTTCAACACAAATATATTCCCCCGAGAAGATTCTTTTACACTGCTGCTGCCTCAGTGCTTGCTTGAAAAGGGAACTACTTCAACTGTGGGTGCAGTGTTATTAAAGTGTAACCAACATTATATAGTGCTGAGGACAATAGTCAAGCTTTGTATTATTTGTTTTGTTTTGTTAATTTTTTTATCCAAAAAGGAGTTTATGTTGGTTAAGCAAAAATACAAATGGGGCTTATTTTGATAGAGTTGGCTGATAAGTTGTAAAAAACTAAAACAAATGAAAAAAAAAAAAAAAACATATCCAGTAGGACAGGCATTAGTTATATGCGTTATATTCTACTCACAGTTATAACAAGGCAACAAGTGTACTCATTTGACTGGAACACAAAAACTAGCAACAAGAAGGTACTTCTATTTCAGTCTCTAACAACATTAAAGGAAGATTGATGATCAAGTGTAATCATTTTCAAAATCAAGGAAAACTCAAAAAGGTCTTCATCTCCTGTGTGCTATCTTCACTGCAATGCACTTATGATAAACTTAGTGTACAAAAGGCAGAAGTTTTATTTAAAAAAAAAAAGAAAATGTAAAAGGGAGGTAAAAAGAGAACGTTAGAATAAATTAAGATAAAAGTGGTGTTTTCCATTACTGAATTCAACTTGTTTCAACAGTTTTATGTCCACAAGTGTCTCAAACTCTAGCTTCAGGAAAGGATTGTGTCTATACAAATAAACATTTAAGGCAAACAGCCATGATGCTTCAGTCCAACCAAAAACCACGAGAGAACATTCTAGCTGTTTAAAACATGGGGTGGTCAGTGTGAAGTAAGTTGCAGCAGCTTCATAGTCAAGCCACACTGCTGGTAAGCTTTCTTATGAGCTTTGTTTCTTTGGGGCATTCCATATACAAGAGTCCTCTACACAAACATATTGAATGTCAAAGTTTGTTTATGCGAATTCTATGAGGAAATGGCCACATTGAATCAAAGTAGGACATATCAATTCACTTTTTATATTGAATGTCTCACATATTGATGCTTGTAGGTCTTCTTATTCATATAGATATATATATATATTTTACTACAATAAAAGGATTCAGGGAACATGACCTAGAATGTTCTCTGGCTCAACTGCTACCTTTAGATTAAAATATGTCCCAGAAGAGTTTTCTGGTGAACAAACATCCTCTTTGTCAGCTGGACAAAGACAAGGTGTAATTCGGCAGGTGATGTATAGACCATCCAACATTGAATAAAATAAGGGCTATGTAAACATGTCAGCATTCACTCAGAGTAGATATGTAGACATCCCACGATCACTTAACTTGATGTATTTGCCAAACTAGTCATAAACTTTTTTCATTCCCGAAAAAAAAAATGTTCCTCTGTGCTGATGACTGAAGGCTCTCAGGTGCCAGTCATTTCAATCAAAACTGTCGCATGCTGAAGAACCCCACGCTGGTTGGCGACTCCTTTACCGTTACCGTGACAAGATTGGCCGTGACATCGGTGACAAAAACATGCTCGATCAGACTTCGAGTTGGCTTCCAATCCTGGCTTGCCTGGACAGCAATGGACAAGTCCTGCCCATTGCTGGGAAATGGTGAATCCTGGTCCGAGTCCGAGCTGCTCCCCTCTTCACCGGTGCTCATCTCAATCAGAACCTTCGCCTTTCCTCCGTCCTTGGAGGACGACCGCTCACGTTTGCCCACAGGTTCTCTGAACTCTGTAGGAAGTTTTATTGATGGAGTCTTCTCCACCCGGTTTGGAGGCCTTTTTGCTGACCTTTCTGGAGCGGGGCCCAAGTCGGCGGTGTCCTCGGCTTTGATTTTATCCTCTCCTGGCTGGCTTTTTTTGGGCTGCTGTGGTCCTGAACTGGCCGTGGCTGGTTGATGGCTTGACTCTTGCCGTGAGTTAACACTAAGGTTCTTTCGTGTTTGGTTGGCGGCGCCTCTGAAGTTGCCTCCTGCCATGTTTCCATTTCCTGCAGTCCCGGCACATTGTAATGGCTTGTTCGCACTCTGCAGGTTCAATGCCTGCATATTCATGGCCTGGTTAGTGGGACTTTTCACAGAAGGAAAGGATGCTGCTGCCGCTGTTTTATTGCCAGGCACCCTCTGCAGAGGGGTCTGTCCAGGGGAAATATTGTGCTTTTTCTGTCCATTGGGAGATCCCAAGACAGACTGAGGTGTACCCTGATTGCTGGTGTTGGTGGAGAGTTTGGAATTGTGTAAATTCAGGGATGCCACACCTGGTGATTTGCATGATGGTGATGATGATGATGATGATGATTTCAAGTCTAACCCAGCACTGCTGTCTGACTCAGACACTGATAGTTTGAAGTCCGGAGCACCTTTACCCTGTGGAGGCCTGCTGAAGGAAGGCGACGTGGGGCTCAGAGATCGCCCGGGACTCATACTGCTCAGAGAGGGTTTCACAGCTCCACTCTGGCTGAAGGCACCTCGGCCGTGCAGCCCCCCCAGCGAGTCCCGGTTGGCACTTCGGGCCATGCCCGTGTAGGTGAAGCTCGCTGGCTGCAGGGGCTTCTTGATTGTGTTGGGCCGGAGCTCGGTGGGAGAGTCTTTGATTGTGGGCTTGATGATCTTGCGGGGGGGCTTGCCCTGGCGCAGGGCCCTCAGCTCCGGAGGCAGTGCTTTCCTCCCGCGCTTTTTCTTAGCCGGCTCCTGCTTTGCTACTACAATCTGCGCCTTTTTCTGGGGCACGGGGTGAAGCTCCCGTGGGCGAGGGGCCGGCCTGGCCTTTCGGTCACTCTCATCTTCATCGTCGTCATCTTCTGAAGAGGAGGAAGAAGAGGAGTCGGAGTCGGAGTCAGAAGACGAGGAGGATGAGGAGCTGCTGGACTTTGTGGCCTCTGGAGCCGTTTCCTGCAGAGGTAATCAAAGATTATCACCTTGCCTTTGCATCTCAATATACACACATTCCACTGGCAGTGACTGATGAAATGTACATACCACAATTTTCCGTGGTCGCCCCCGAGGCCTTTTGCCTTTTTTGCGGTATAACAGCTCTTTTTCTTGTTCACTGTAAAAGTACACAAAGTTGGCATTGCTTAAGTCTCAGTCATCCTGAAATAACACACAGCTTTGCACTTAATGACACAAACTGGTTCACCATTATGCACATTGAAGATTGTTAACTACTATCAAAAATATGTAACTTGAAAGGTCTGTGTAAATTCCCCTGGTAGTTAAAGGGAAATGCTAAGACTTGCTGAAATACAGTTCCCTTTTTCTAAAAAATTAACATAACAACCCACTCAGTTCCTGCTTTCACTTTTTGAGAGACATCTGCTATAGGCAACTTTGTCACTTCAATTTTGCTTTAATTGAATTTAAAGCAAATCATTTAATCACAATTCACAGAATCTATCTTTGTAAGCAGTGTGTACATCTATTGGAACTACAAAAGCCTAACTGGGGTGCTGTTAACGCCTGCTAGAGCGATTCAGAGCACATTGTTTGCACTTGGGGAGGGGAGGGCTGTGTGTGATGTGGGGGTAGCTCACCTCTTGTTAAATGCAGCCAATAATCTTGGGTCAAGAAGGTTTTCCTGAGGCTCCCAGCTATTGTGCCTGAAACAGATAATGAAAGTGATTACAGCAACTTGCAGCCACCATAACTCAGTCATTCTAACTTTTTATATACAATTCTTATCATGAATGCCATTTTACCCAGATGTTTCAGTCTTATTCTGATAAGGCAAACCCATCATCAATGAGGTCTTCACAGTTTGATATGAAGCACTCACATGAAACATACTATTCTTCATAGTCACGATTCCTCCTGATAGTCATGATCTGCGTGTGTATCCTTTAATGTTTTATAAACAAAATAGTAAGACATAACTACAACGTGATACAAAACATTAACAGGCACTAAAATAGACCAAAGGCAAAAAAATACCAAGTAGCCTCGGCCTAAGTGTATTCAAACTACACATCTGACAAAATAAGATTAAATTACGGGGCTGGCGGGTGGAATTGGACAAAGGCCGGGCTGATTGACAGACAGGTTGTCCATAGAAGGGGATTATCAGCAACAATGTAGTGGAAAAGACAAGAGAGAGGGCACCGACTGAAACGAGAAGACGTTTGTGTCGAGGTTTTCCAGCGGGTAGCGGGGCAGCTGTAGTTCGGCAAAAGCGCAATGCAAGTGGGCAAATCGAAGGCGTGTGTCTCTTTGCTCTTGTGTTTAGAAACGAATGAAATGCATTTCTGAAAATTACAAACGGCTACGCTATAAAGCGTTGCAACTGAAAGTATGGGTACAATTATGAATAGTTGCGGTCATAAATGTGGCCGTAATTTGTTTAAAGATTGGATGCTACAATGACCTGCTCGTTTAATAGCTCTGTAATTACACACATTTCCAAAGAGCCATGATTAGTAGGCTAATGTAGCAGCGTAGCCAACATTTGAATATTTTCCATAGTAAAAACGGTTCACCGCTTAGCTGTTCAATGTAAGGAACAAGTGAAGGGGCACTCTGGCTTCTCTTTCGTTGAAAACTTTAGACAAAGAACAATAGCGACGAATCGAAAAATAAACTAATACAACGAGTAGGCCTACATGCAATACCTTAACGTAACGTATTGATCATTTGGATCCCAGCAAGTCATACAATTCATGTATGGACGCTGGAAGCTAACCATTCTTAACGCCATGGAAGCAACAAGCGACACGTTGTTGTTGTTTTCATTGTTTGAGTCTACCCCGCAGCTGCAGCAGCCAGCAGTTGTACTTACTTGGATGACCAGCCTCTCCACTTCACCAGAAATTCAACCTTTCCCTGCAAAATGAATTGTGCATTAGTAATGTGTCCTCATTTTGTGTACCAGTATTGTATTGTGTCTACCAAACGTGTGAAGCCGGACCTTTCGTAGTCGTTTGTTCAGTATACATTCGGCATCAAAAACCTGTTCTCCGACGGCGCTCAACTCCTCCATGTCTGCTGTAGCCTTCTCTGAGACCTTGTATGAAAGAAAAGGAAAAGGGGGAGGAAAGGAAACGCGAACACCATGTATGTCCCTTATCGGATGCCGTCCATGTGCGACGTCACCGATCGTGCTGTGCTTTCAGTGACATAATTAATTAGCGTATAATTTCTGGCATTAGGCCCATGTGTGCGTGCACTATGGATATCAATATACAGGCTATGTACTAGAAATATATAGGCTATATAATGTGGTGCTTGTAAGTTATAGTAAAATAAACGTTTTTCTTTCTTTCTTTTCTTTCTCTCCTTCTTTCTTTATTTTCTAATAGCAATAGGCTACAAAACATCAATAAATACTTCCACTCACTAATAGCAGCCTATTGGTTTCATTTAAACATTTCGTGTTCCCGTGGAATGTCCACCAGCTTCATCTGAGCTGGGAAGTCCTTCTCTGTTCTCAAAAATCACCTTCTTACCTACCAATTACTTCTCTCCACCTGTGGACCTTTTAAAAACCTTTTTAAAAAGATGTAAGGCTGGTTCCAAGCACTACTTTGTCTGCTGTTTGCTACTGTACTGTACCATACTGTTCAGTGATGGAATATGTAAGCAAATACATATAAATAGTTTTTATGTAGTTTTATGTAAACATGTAACTTGATACGACCCAAAATAATTTGTTATTATGCAAAAAATAGACTACAAGGAAAATCTAAAATATATCAGTTGAAATACATTTATTTTAGAAAATCATACATAATACTCAACAAAAAATGTGTATGTCCAAATTGAAAACTGTTTATTAAAACAGTTAATGGTTTGTAAAACGTATGAACTACCGATGTCATATTTTTCATTAAGTGAAAAGAATGGTACATATACAGTACAGGGCTACTCATGGACATTCCAGAAGGCCTGTTTGAAGGCCTGCAAAATCATAAAAACAAACCTCAATAAATAGTAACCGTGATAGCCTAGGGTTAGCCTGCCACAATGCCCAGCTCACCCCTAAACACCTTGTGCATCATATCAGTTTGTCCAATATTATCCAATATTTAAATACTTTGAATTTTCTTTCAGCTTCCAGCATGTAATTCAATTTGTAATGTATGATCCAGTTTATTCTTCCTTAACAGGATTTAAAAACATTTAGATTTTAAGTCTAAAATTTTGAGCAAAATGTCTTTATATTTGACATTCATAGACATCTCAATTATTCTCTGTGTTTCCTAGGGTTAGGTTTAGTGTCAGTAAGCCAAAAAAAATCCGTAGTCTTCACATGGGTGTTTGTTTTGTATTTGTGCTATCCTCTTCGTGTTCTGCAGTCTTACTCCTGAAACAGAAAACATTGCAAAGGCAGATTTAGATTCAGGCATTCATTACCCGGTATGCTTTTGTTACAGTTTGTATGTCTGTCGGCCGGATTAAACAAAAACTACCTGGAAGATTTTGGCCATGGAAGAACCCATTACATTGGAGCGGATCGGGATCAAGGGGCAAATCCAATAATAATTTTTTCACTTTCATTAACATTGCAGAAAAAGGCATTGGACCTTGGCGGAAGTCTGCACTTTCTGTGCGCTTCTAGTTTAGTAATTGTGTTTGTTGTCATAAGTGATATTAATATATGATATTGCCAATTAAAATCTTTCCTAATTGTACATGGACAAATTATTTCTGGTCATGCTTAGGATTGTTAAGCACTGTTGTCAAAGTAGTGCTGTATTTTTGGAAAAGTAATTGAAACAGCTCTATTGGAAGCAATACCCTAAACTGACCTCACATATCTCTCCTACAAGACACATCAACATGCAGGCTCATTTTAATGAGTCCTAAATGGTGTCCTATGTGGGAGAAAGTTTTAAACACCTTTTAAATGGTCCATTCTCTTTTGTCTTTCTGCCAACCCCCAACCTCCCATAACAATTGTCAGTTGTGATGTGAGAACGTTAAATGTCTTTTTAGTCTTTGAATAAGCTCAGGTCATTTCATTTAGAACACATAGTAGAGCATAGAGGGAGATGTTTTTAATTCATTTCAAAATATGCCAATCTGGGGTTTGAATGATCACTTAAAAAAAAGGAGATATATTCATTACACCTACCTTTCCTGGGTTTTCTGTCTTTTTAGAACATTATGAATCACAAAAACAAAGAAGACCAGAATCAGAAATCCGCCAACAGCCCCCAGGCCGATGAAGATCTGGGGTCTGAAGAGACCTAAAGAGAGCAGAGGTGAATGGACGACAGTTTTGAGTATGAGACATTTATAATCCCTTCCAAAGACCTTTGGAGTTTGAGGTGTATAGAGTCAATATTTAACTTGGTTTATCAAGAGCACGTGTCAAAGTATTAATTTATCAGAGCTGAATAGAGGAGAAGACAAGATATAGAACACGACTACCTATGTCCCGGTGAAGTCAGACAGAATTAGAACTCTACTGCCTATGTCCCGGTGAAGTCAGACAGAATTAGAACACTACTGCCTATGTCCCGGTGAAGTCAGGCAGAATGTATGCAGGTCTTTGGATCAAAATCATTGTAAGCATAATTCCATAGCTCCATACTGGCCCTTTGGCCTGGCTTATCCTCTGGCAGGGGAGAGTGGGGCATTCTGTAGCACTTTTCAGTTTTTACTCACAATGACTGCAAACAATACATCTGATTGAGTCTTGGGCACATATTTCGGGTTTATTTCATTGTCATATAATATTTCACTGCAAATTACTATGCAGTAACTTAGCCTACATGCAGCACGGGCCATTTGCAGAAACATTAGTTGTCTGTCTGATGATCATCTGAGTCATTTGTATGTTTCATGTAATGCTGTGTCGACTTATAATAATAATAATAATAATTCATTTTATTTTTAACGCACTTTTCATTCAAAGGAATCTCAGAGTGCCTTTGGCTTGGACACATTCTTCCCTTTCTGCACCGGCTTTTGTTTTTCTATGCCCACATAAGAGGGATTTTCTGCTTTCTGCACTTCTTTGTAATAAACCAAAGTCAATGTCTGACGCAGTGATGTTCCCTACCAGTTGCATCTCTAATTCAGGGGAGTAAAACCTGACAGGGCTTTGAATAGTCAACAGATCATATGTTACAACTTGCTCCCTGGTCACTTGTGATAACTTGCTCCAAACTCACTAATTAATCACTAATTAATAACAAGGCTAGTAAAAGCATCAAGTCACACACTACACAACACACACCTCTAATCATAGGAAAGTTAAAAATGTGAAAACCTATAATCAAAACCGTTTTAATTTATGGAATGTTGTGTGCCTTATTTTTATTTGGAAGGGGAAAAGTGGGAAATTGTGCTTACTTCAGTTTAGAGGCTGATCAAAGGTAAACAGTATGTTAACTCAGGGGGTTGTGTCACATAATGCAGCAATTTCAGTTTTGAGATTGTGCCCCAGGTTTTGGAGAAACCGCCAGTGTGACAATTTACCCTGCTCTCCCCTGCTATGAACTGAATCCATGTAGTTAATGTCAGTCAACCTTAATGGTTTTTAATGGTAACATTAAAAGGCCCTTCCAGAATATTCCAGAAGCACATAAATGGACAAAGCAGAATATGTGGTGAGAAATGAAGTGTAGTGGCGAGTAGCATTTAATAACAGCAATAGTTTTAGTATGCTAACTAAATAAACCAACTATACTAAAGTAAAATATAGCATATTGTTTTGCATGGACGCATTTCTCACCTTCTGTTGGTGGTACTAGCATTTGACGGGTGTAGTTCAGTTGTCCATCGTTGGGCTCAGGTGTGATCCCCAATAAGTGACACATCAGTGGATAAATGTTCACTGTCT
This sequence comes from Sprattus sprattus, assembly GCF_963457725.1. Classification (NCBI taxonomy): domain Eukaryota; kingdom Metazoa; phylum Chordata; class Actinopteri; order Clupeiformes; family Clupeidae; genus Sprattus; species Sprattus sprattus. The sequence continues at coordinate 10,655,694 of NC_137916.1, read as the reverse complement.
CAAAGGGACTGACCTCCAGGTTCTTCTGGAAATTTGGCCCTACTGCCCGGAAGAAGGGTTTCATGTCCAGACCTCTATTGTCAAAACCGTGCTCGCCCTTGTTCCACTGCACTGGAAAGTACTGCAAGTAAAAATATAAGCAGGAAGAAACTCAGAATAATGTGCAGAAAGAACTGTCTAATCCAGAGTAATCTTCATTTATTTCTTTGAGTGAAGAGGTGATCTCCGAGGTGAATTTAATTCTCTTTGTAGTTTCCAAACTTGTGCTTCTGCCACATTTTGTCTCTACTCTGCTATTATCATGTTAAAACAGCAGATGGCGACAGTGTCCAACTGATAACTTTATGTGGCACGTTCAGAAGAGTGAACCTCACTGATTCTTCTACAAAACAAAATACCCTTTTTTTCGAAGAAGAAGCAGATCGCAGCAAAACAGATATGAACTACTTAATGGAACACTTAACTTATGCAACATGCCGAACAGTTACACGATCCACCATCCCATCAGCAATTATCTCAAAGCTGTTGAAAGCCAGATCATAAACCATTGATAACATTGAAGGACATACAGAGATAAACATAAAACTAGGACCGTGAAGCACTGGAACACTGGTTTGCTTGTTGTTGCTTACTGTTCCCTGCAGTGTGTATCACTGCTGAGGTACCTCCCTTCCTCTGTTTGCCAGAACAGGCTCTTACCTAATCACCATAACCTCAAACCCACCAACAGATGTAATTACCACCTCTAGAAATAAACTGTGGGCTGTTTGGGGGTTTCAAAGCTTAACGTCTTTGTTGTCTGTGATTCATACCCTGTAGATACACTGTACTTTTGAGTCTGGGGAATGCAGGTGTGGGTGATTGTTGGAGAAAAAGTATATATTGGTGCTTGCATGCCCAGATTTGGAAAGGCTGACACATTCCCTCACACAGCATTGTATTTTATTTGTGAGCTTCAGAACTAGTGTGAGCTCGGTGAGACGTAAATATTAATGTGGAATTGTGGGGCATGAAAAGCTGCACAAGGCAATAGAGAACTCTGCATGCCATCAGCCAAACCTGGATTATCCTGGGAAGGTGATAATGCACTTGATTAAAATTGTAATGTATTAAGATTAGAATTTAATTCCTTGTTTCTGGTCGAAAAGATTCCATTTTTTCCCTTCATAGCTGCGAGCCAAATTAACTTGGTAATTCCATCGATATTTTTGGACCCCTTTGAAGAATGGCATGTTATTAGAATACTCATCATGCATACTGGGGGGAACTATCATAATGACACAGGCTGGGGGATCATAGAGGAGCGGGTTGGTGTCCTAGAAACTGTGAATAGTGAAATATGAAAAGTTTCCTGCCTGCATAGAGGCCCATGCATTTCTCAGACAGCTGCAGGCAGAACGTAGCTTGGTGCTAACAGAGCATGCCATACTCTTGTTCACTCCCTCTTTTTCTCTTTGTTCACTAAAATCTTTCTTTACTCCACTGGCTTTTTAAATAATTGTATGTCTTTATATCTCACCCCATTAATGAGATATCCAGGGTCAGCCCAGAGGATGATGGGTAAAATGCGTTCGTTTTTGGAAAAGCGTAGACGGCTCGGCATTTCCTCCTTCTTGTAGACATTCAGGTGTGGGTGCGCCCCCTTCAGGGCGTTGTACACCTTGTCCAGCCGCCCCTCCTTGGGAAGAAGCATTCCCGTGGGCCCGTAGTCCACGATGTGGAAAGCTAGATCACTGAAAGAGAAGTTGGGAATTTTGCGCAGGACGATCTCGTCGACAGTTTCGCGATGCACAGTAGACATGCCGTGGTCGGCGGTGATGATGATGTTCAGCTGCTCGCCAATGCCGTGCCTCTCGGCCGAGTCGCGCAGGTAGCCCACGGTGCGGTCCACCTGCTTCACCATCTCCTTACGCTCGGGAGAGTCGGGTCCGAACTTGTGGCCAGTGAGGTCTGGCTCGCCAAAGTACATGGTGACGAAATCCAGGTCCTGGTCACGGAACCAGGAGCCCATGACTTTGTCCACATTTCCACGCCAGACAGTCTCATTAGAATAGTTATAGATGGCTGGCTCCACCTCGCCCACGCCCACCTTCTCACCCTGGTAGGAGGAGGCTGTGCCGGGGAAGTGGAGAGAGCCAGCCTTCAAACCCTGAGCATTTGACAGGATAAGTTAGAAATATGTAGAGCGGTTAGAACAAAGGTCATGTAGCTATTCATGGAGTTCTTCCTTTTATTGGCCGTTGCAAACACTGGCTTTTAGAGGAATATCCTAGATATTAACACACACACACACACACACACACACACACACACACACACACACACACACACACACACACACACACACACACCTAGAAAGACTAATGGAAATGGCCCTTTGGCTCTTACCTGCCTCTGGGCAGTGATCCAGATGGGCAGGGAGCCATTGTCCCACCACTCATTCACAAACTGCGTCTGCCAGTATGACTTCTTTTCTGAGGTGGTGGTGTTAAACCACATGTTGTGAATAACCCCATGGTTCTCTATGTAGCGCCCTGAGAAAAGACACCGCCAGAGTCAATGCATTTAGTATTCATTGTCTGGTGCACTCTAGACTCCTCGATGCATATAAAAATGCAGTGAACCTTTCCACTTCTGAGCGCTATGACACTCCTGGTCAGGGTGCTTTGGAACAGTGTTGGAGATTAGAGGAATTGAATTTCAATTGAGTCCCATTTATTTCCCACCTGCCAAAGATGACTTGAATTGGGGCAGGACTCTTAAGCTTAGTTAAAAAGGAAGGTGCCAATTATGTGTAATTTAGAATAACAATAAAATGTAGTTATGCACACAGCCGCTACATGTTCTCGGCACAGTTTGGAAAAATATATCCAAGTAATAACATGAATGAGCAGAATTGACCTAAGACTGATGTCAGAGTAGAGTAAGAACAAATGCACACAGTTTAACTTTTTTTTTTGTCTTTACCTGTAACTATAGTGAAGTGTGTGGGGTTGGTGATGGTTAAAAAAGCTGGGGTTACATATGTGGCTTTGACGCCGTCTCTCGCCATGGCATCCAGGTTTGGTGTGTCCACATCACGGTCGTAGTCCCATCGAAAACCGTCAAAGGAGATGAGCAATAGTTTGTTTCGTCCAGTGTTGCCCCCACGACTGCTCAGAGGATGGCTCATCCCGGAGGAGCCTAGCAGGAGGCACAAGCCCACTGTCCACAGCATGCTGTTTATTCAGTCTACCAGTATATCGACAGTGTGGGAAAACCTTGCTTGGAAAACCAAAAAATCACTCCAGCGATCCCACAAGATCCAAGGCTATTCCAGCACACAGCAGGAGACACCCCGGCTTTGTTCCACTCTCCAATTTCCCTTCTTCCCTGGCTGGGGCTTCTCTGCAGGTTGTCCGGAAAGGAATTGCTCTTCTCCTCAAACCCACCAAAGCATGATCCTCCTGTGCACTGATGGCTTATAAGCAAAGTTTAGCAGCTTATCTTATCCCACAGTATCTGACGATTGATTGCGCTTGCAACAACTCAGCACTTTTCTTGAAGTGCACTTGTCTGCTGGAAAGAATAGCGGCCTTGAGAAATTCATATGCACCAACTTCTGTGTGGCTGTGTTGCCATCCAGGCAGACATTACTGGACAGATTCCAAAATGTAATCGATTTGGCATGAGCCAATGTATTTGCAGGAAATATTCTAGTAAATGGTTTACAACAGTCTTTATTGCTGACTGTTAAGCACATACATAGGAAAATCACAATTTCCATCCTCTTTCTGTCATGATTCGTTAAAAAAAAAAAAGAAAATCAATTCCTTTTCCCCCTTCTGTCATCTCAGAAATGTGATTACAGGTGAAAAGAGCTATTATGGAGGTTGAACGACCAGTGAGACAAAGACGCTCTTGAGGTGACCTCACTCCACATACACAGCGTTCTCATTTGAACTCTTAAATTACTGGTTTATAATGTAGCCTTATCAATGTCCATCAAATTCCCTGACAAGCAGGCAATTCATTTTTTGCCCTCCCCTCAAATCTCTTCTCTTTTATCGTCCTTGATGGAAGTTCAAGGGAAATGTGTAATCTTCATGGAGATAAGGAATAGCATTCATCTGCTCTCCTTTACCTCATTCATATTCATGAGCTTTTTTATATTATTATTAACCTCTGCATTCATCAGGCATCACTGTGATTTTCTAAAGCTGAGTTTGAACACTGCTAAGAGAATAAGGGAGGAAGGGGGCTCCTATCTAAACCTTGTAAACACCACAAAAAAACCCAAAAACTTCTACAGGCTCAAGAACTTTATCTGACCTTCTCTACTGTCTCGCTGGTAATTATCAGTGGAAATCTCCCTTTCTACAGCGCACCTCACAACTACAGATCTGACAAGATCAGAGTCTCACCTCTGATGCTCCCTGCTGTCCATGTGTTGCTACTGCAGCCCTGACAGATAGAAGCCGGACTAGCCTGGTCTCGGAGGAGGAGCGAGTTTAAAGGAGGTGCTCTGAAACCATCAGGCAGAGGCAGACAGACAGACAGCCTGACATTCTGACACCTCTATCCACTATCACACTACATTGAAGTCTTGAGTTGTCTGTAAAGATTTTAAAAATGGAAGGTCTTTGTGCAATTTAAAGTGACTTTAATCTAGTCAAAAATGGCCCAGAAAAATTTGAAATCTACCTATTGTACTGCAACCATGAGGCATTTTCATAACTCGGCCAAATGATCTAGAGAAATTGCAAGTGGCTAAAAACTGTTTACTGTGTGTAGAAGAGTATACACTTAATGTCAAATCAGCTTTCTTATATGATTGATTCAAACCGATGTAATTCAAGGAGCATGTCTATATCACAATGGCAGAGAGCTCTAGAAGAGGTTCATTTGGTGTCATAAACTCTAGGGTTACACTCTAGGAGTCACAGTCCTGAGAGCCCATTGATGAGGTTGAAATGACTGCTATGCTTGACTGGAGAGCTTTGACGTGCAAAAGCTTTCTACTGTATGCAAGCTCATAATCACTGGGTCAAGTAGAGATTTTCAGCTCACCTGCTGTGTGTTTAGTTGTGTGTAAACAGTTGGAATGCCAATGATCGTTCATATTTTGCACACACACGCACACGCACACGCACGCGCACACACACACTCATACACACACACACACACACACACACACACACACACACACACAAACACGCACACGCACACGCACACGCACACACACACGCACACACACACACACACACACACACACACACACACACACACACACACACACACAGACACAGACACACACACACAGACACACACACACAGACACACAGACACAGACACACACACACACACACACACACACACACACACACACACACACACACACAGTTGGACCTGTGTTCGCAGCAGGTGCCTTCTGTACAGTGCCTGGAAAGAACATCATTGTCTCTCTGTCTGATGATCAGCTCTGCAGTATGTCACGAAGTGTACTGCGTCAGGCAGGTGTATTCCTCTGGCTGAACTGTGCACATATAAGCATTACTGCACCGAGCACTTGGTCCTTTCTTTTCTCTATTTCTCATTTTGTTGGGGGTTGGGGGAAGTGGGTCATTTTCCTCAGCTTTGGATGACACTCTGCATGTATGGAGGCCGGTGTGTGCCAATCGCTAAGCCCCTTCACCTCCTACCCTCTCCCCCTTGTCTCTCCTTCTCCTCGTGTGCCTGGCACAATTTGATGAGGTGTGAGCCGCAGTGGGGCTCAGCCTGGAGCAGATGACAGCGTATCTCATTGAGCTGTCATGTCTGCTGAAAGCCACCAGATTCCTTCAGGGGTGCTTTCACAGAGAGAGGGAGAGGGAGAAAGAAAGTGTGAGACAGTGAGACAGAAGGAGGGAGAAAGCATGAGACAGAGAGTGAGAGAGATGAAGAGAGAGAGAGAGAAAGAGAGAAGGGCAGAGAGAAAGAGAAAACAGACAACATTGAGGGAGAGGGGACAGAGAACGAGGGATGATGGCAAGAGGGAAGAAGTGTCTCTTTCACACCTGTCAACACTTCCCAGTCCCTAAAAGAATGGGTCGCTGTTGCCGATACCCAGACAGAGGAGTCAGCCCACTTGGGCACTGCTTTGCCATGCCAAGGTGCCCGTCACCGCCTCTGACAGCCCAGTGCCCACACAGCTCTGTTGTGGGGGATGAGGTGGCGGGGGACATTGCTGTGAACAGAACAATTACAGAACATACTTTGCAGGGATGTTCTTGATTTAGGATGTGTTTAAAACACCCACAAACGATTCAAATATTAAATGATAATCGATAGTTTTGCTACACCCTTTTAGTTTTTTAGTCTGTAAAACACATTTGACACTGACATTCAATGCTATAATAAAGCTTCATGAGAATCATTCAAACAAATGCACCAGTCTTAGTTGGTTAAATGAATTAGACCCAAATTAGAATGAAGTGTTTTTGTCAGCAAATCCCTTACAAATCCATGATAAATATTTTAATTGCAGTGACCTCACAGCATGGTTTTGTACCATGCACAGTACTGTCTAATATTTCTTTCTTATATTTTTTGTTTTGTTCATCTTATAGTATAATATAGTGAATTTATCGTGTTGATCTGTGATTGCCAACTGGTTCTATATTCACTCGATGGGACCTTGTGTCTTTTGCATCTGTCATTCATCTGTTCAAACGGTTTGAGAGGCTGTGTGTGTGTGTGTGTGTGTGTCTGGGCACGGCAGTGTGTCAGACATGCCCACTTGTGATAAAGCTGGAACCACTGCAGCAAAAACTGATTTGAAGCTCCAGTTGAGCATGCTGACTTCTTCCTCGACGATTCTGTTTCCTTGAACATGCTGACATGATAAACTCCAGCAGTAGTTAACGTTTCCCTCTGATTTGCACATAAACTACCCCCCTCTCTCTTTTCCACCTCTCTCTTTTCCTCAGCCTTCCTCCCCTCCTCTCCTCCTCTCCTCCTCTCCTCCTCTCCTCGGCTGTCGTCTCCACTTTACCCCTATGACTCACCCCCCCTCTGGCATTGTGTTTCGTTGTGGCACTGGGTGGCTCTGCTGCTCTGCTTTTTTTTTTATATACATCTTCAAAAGGCAGTAATTGATTTCTTTAATTTGCTTCAAGCGAAGCCACTGTCAGCCTTGCTGTGACTGGGCAGCACATTTCTTTTTTTTGGAGCTGCTTTAATTAAATGCCAGGTCTTTAGGTGCGATATGAAGTACGTTTGACTTCTCTGATCTCGCTCTCCACAGACAATTCATTAACATTTCCTTTGTGTCTTTTATGTTTTACATTAAACTTCAAAAAACCGGGGCTCAGTGCTGACATTTTGGTCTCTGTACCTTACACTTAATCATTGCTCAGAGAGCATTCAGACTACAAAGACGATTGCAAGGCTGTTTCACAAGTGACAAAGCAGCCCTCTTAACTGTGTCAGTCTGTAAAAGTGTTTTAAAGAAAAGAGCCAGACAACTCCGGGAAATCCTCTCTGGCTGCATGGGGTACCGACTCCCTTCTGTAGTAATTAAAGAGAACTCCTTGGGGCGGGGGGGGGGGGGGGGGGGGGGGGGGGGGGGGCTGTAGCAGCCCTAGCATTTGCTTTGATGTCACATCCTTGTGCCATAACATTACCTATTTGTTACCTTTGGCGAGCAGGTTATGTTTTCAGTTCAGTTTGTTGTTTTGTCTTTCGGTTTGTCTGACTGTCTGCAGGATTACACAAAAACGACCAGGCTGATTTTCAATGAACTTGGTGGAGGGGTGTAGCATGGGCAGAGGAATTACATTTAGGTGTTGATCTGGATCAAGCAGTGGATCCACAAATCATTTTTTTCACATCATTTTTCGGTAACATTGCAGATAAGGCATTTGAGCTTGGCGAAGGTGTGCGCCCTCCGAGTGCCCTTCTAGTTTAACATTTTATTGACCAATAGACTGTGAAGAAATGTAGTTCTGGGAGCGATTGTTACACTAAATTATCAGTATGGTTAAATTAACCTCATATGGTAGTTAAACATAAATAAACTGTGAAATTGAAAACCGTTACTGTTTCTCTTCCTTAATTCTCTCCCTCTTTTCCTCTCTCTCTCTCTCTCTCTCTCTCATATTATGCTCATGCTCTGTGCCTCCACCTCCTGTCGTCCACAATGCTCTATGCAGCTCAAAGAGCAGTAAACATGCAGTGACTATCTCGACAGCCAACCCCCTCCCCACCTCAAAGTTGTTTCAGTCAACAGAGAAAGAATCATGCGCCACTGAAAAATAAATAAATATATATTTCCCTTCTCTGAGAAGCCAGGGAGAGTTTGGGTGATAGCCCCTACGGCATTAAAGAATCTATCAGGGGTGTGTCATCAAAGATCTAGACTAGATTAACCTTCTCCCCCCCCCCCACCCACCCACTACCCCAATCTTCCTCCAACCCTGAATAAGTGGAGCCATTTTGACAAAGCAGCCGTGTGATTATTTTTTATTTCCATTTTGAAAGCAATTAGCAGAGAGGTCCTTCCCTTGAGTTTTTTCTTTTTCTTTTTTTTTTTGCTTCTTCATGGCAGAGTGTGCGGAATGACTGGGGATAATTGCTGTGAAATGAGGAGAGTGGGGAAGTGAAGGAAAACGGCAGAACGCCAGGGTTCCCCTCTCCACAGAAACGCCCTCTGCCTTTGTGAACGCACCGGAAAATTAGGCACGGGGCTACAGTGCTCTCTGAATGAGTAACAAGGCCGGGGCCGGGTTATATTTACCCCATTTTCAAATGAGTAGTCAAATTGTTTCCGCGCACCTGACAGCAACCTGGGAGGACGCTAAGGAGGCCTGGGGGGATTGGCCTGGATAGAGTGGAGGTACAGCATAGATTGGACATGAGGTGAAACATCTTGATCTCACTTTCTGCGGCCGAACTTTTTACTTTGACTGTTTGTTCCACCGCAGGCCATGTTTCAGCAAGAATCATCAGTTTGGCGCGGCTCACTTGCAAGTGGCTGTAATCCTCCTAGGCTGCTGCACCTGGCAAGTCCGTCCTTCCCTCCTTCTCTCTCTTTGTGTCCATTACACAAACAGCATCCACGGATATCATGCAAATCAGCACACGCTTTAATGCATCTCCTGCATCTTCGGTGGGAAGATGGCTCCTCGGCTCATCAACTAATTAGCGCCCCGCTCCGAGGCTGGTCTCCCTCGGTATGCCTTTCATGCTCCTCTTAATTACGTCGGCAGGGAGAGGCTTGCGATTGTTATTGTCATTACTCTCGTTAGTGATTAAGCAGCTATTGACTCCGTCCTGCATTCGGAACCCATCTGATTGGGCCTGAGGTCTGCGGGTATGGATTGGTTGCTGCTGAAGTTACAGTGGCGGTGCTCGCCACAGCACCCGCAGCTAGAGAGCCCTTCAGTCATAGAGCCTCCCGGCGTAGAGTGGCACCGCAAGGGCTGAAGTGGAGGATGATATTTTTTTGGAGAAGGAGGAGAGTAAAGAGAGAGAGAGAGAGAAGGAAAAAGAAAGAAAGAGAGGAAGAGGGAGAAAGGGATGAAGTGGAGTTAGTGGCTCTCTGTGCTCTGCGTGAAGGAGACAGCCTTTATCCCCTCTTCGCTCGTCAAGCATGTAGGGAGTCTCTTTCCCCTTCACACACTGACCCCCCCCCCCCCCCCTCTCCCAGCCAACACACACACACACCCCATCACCCCACCTGCCTACCACCCTGTCAGTGATCCTTGCACACCCCTCCACCCGAGGCAGTGGCAGCCGCATTGCTTAGGGCGGCAAGAATGACGGGAGGGCTCTGAAGGGATGTGCCACTGCAGTGGGAAAGATGGATGACACAGAGCACCAGGGATTCCCTCCCCATTGAGAAAAGAGCTGCTGAACAGGAGGAAGAAGAGCTGAGTGCGGGAGTGTGTGAGCGGGAGAGGCGCATGTGTAATTGTGTGTGTATTTTTTTTGCAGTTTGAGGTGTGTTTGCTGGTGTGTGCACGGGGTCTAATAATCACACTGGAATGACAAGGACCCAAAACCAATTCCTTGACGGCAGCGCTAATCCGCGCTTTTTCTCGGGGCCTGTGCGTGGAGCCCGGGGGAGATAAGCTGGGAGGTTAATGCGGAGTCGTCTCTCCTCGCCCTCTCCCTGCCGTTCCCCCTCCGTCTCTGACAGCCTCCTGACAGGTGCACCCCGCCGCCTGCGCTTGTTTATGTTAATGCAGCCGGCCGAGCGTGCTAGCATGCTCCCCTCTCCCTCAGCTGCACTCTGGAGATAGAGATGTCTAAGGCTCCCCTGGAAAAGCCTGGCACTACGGGGGCCATTACGGCTCCAGGACCACTCGCTGGGGTACCGGGGACCGACGCAAGACAGCGGGCACACAGGCATAAGCTCAGACCATCTGCTTCTAGGCAGTGGTCAAGCTGCCTCTGACATGGGGGAATACGGTCGTTCTTTTAAAAGTACTCTCTGAAAAAAGAATAAAAAAAAAATCATGCAGGGTTGAACTGTGGAATACTGATAAGTTCTGGTGTCCTCTCTCACAGCTCTCAGGAGGGATGGCGTTTGGCAAAGAGAGTTCTGTGCTACCTCCACCACAGGTCAGAGGAAATGTTCCTCGATGTCCAGTTTGTCATCCATTGCTTAATACCACTTACAGCGTGTGAACATTAACACAAGGTCGATGTCATGTCTCTTTAGGCCAGCTGCTCCCTGAAACATTTAGCAGGGTGTTCCTTGTTTCAGACAGCTGTGATGACTCCCCCCCTACTGTCCCCCACTCCAATATGATGCAAAGCCCCTAGCCAGCCCCATTAGCAGAGGAGCTCAAGGGTAGTCCCTCCTTCAGGTTGCATATACAGATCCATCTTTGTTTCCATGCGCCGTGTCGTGGGAGATCTTACTCATCATCGGATGTGTCTGCTGACTGATGGATGTGTCTGGCAGGGCTGACCTGGAGGCTGCAGGGCTCGTTGCCGGCGTGATGTAGGGCCGACCTTTGGAGATGGCGGTTGTGGGGAGACGAGCCGGGGTGCGTGCGCGCGCGTTTGTGTGTGTGTGTGTGTGCGTTTGGCACGGTGTGGCACAGATGACCAGGGTCACAGGCAAAGCACGTGTGTGTGCCATCGGCTTCTACCCCCTCAATGGCTTCTCCTCTGGGTCTCCTTCACCCTGCAGTGTTCGACCCCCGCCCCTGCCTCCACATTCTAATCTGATGATAATGATATTTGCTCAGAACGACCTCTGCTTGCACAGTGTAATTACCCCCCCAGCTTTCTATGATCTCGACTATTGGAAATCGATGGGCCATAAGAGGACCCCATCAGAGCTTATTATTATCACTGCTTGGTTTTCGTTACAGCGGCATCAGATTTAATATGTTGTCAAGCTTTTTATTTATTTATTTTTCATTGTGTGTGGACTTTTTTCAACAGCGGCGGGTGCTGGAGCTGTCACAGCAAAGCCCAAATAAGTGCAACAAAACTGCTGGCCTGGTCTTTTTCCTCCAAGTCTCTAACTCTTTTCACCAAATTCTCTATCATTCACTCACTCTCTTTCCTTCTCTCTTTCACTCGCTCTCGCTCTATACATGTGTGACCATAAGTACTGTGACACCCTAATGAATTCAATTTCCTCCCTTAATGACACCTCGGACTTTGCAGTACTCACCAAGAGCGTGGCCCATTGAAGAGGACCTTTTGAGTGGACGCATACATATATATTCATATTGGCGCGACACTCCGCTCTGCACTCAGGGAGACTTGTTTTATTAGACACTTGTACAGTGGTGGAGCACCCTCGGAATCACAACAGGGTGGCCGCCCGATGACCCGTTCCCCACTCCATGCTGATTGAGACACTCCAACGTAGAGACTCGTCTGAGTAATCTTCTCCGCTGCTGCCCGACTGACTGTCTTCTCCCACTGAGTCAAGGGCATGTGTGTGGACTGATCTGGAGATTATTGCCTTTATTTTCTGCTTTAAGAGGTTCAAGCTTGTTTTTTCCCTCTTCTTTTTGCTGGAATCACCACTGCCTTTGCAATGACCTTCCCTTTCTTAACTCATCTGTTAGTGTCAGTGTTGTTCAAAAGATAAGGGGGTCACCCAGGAGATTCCATCAATGGAGAAAATGGGAACTATTGAGATTTATTATTTTTACTACAATGAACGTGACTATGACTATGCAGTAAAAATGTCATGCCGGACATGCATAGAATATTGGATTCTTTTGATGGGTGAAAATGATGACCTCGGATGGTGCGTTTTCTTTTGGACTGCCAGCGTGAGTGATTCAGCCAATATCCTCCTTTCGTTTTATATTTACCTTCATGAAAGGATAAGACAAGTTATTAGGGGAAGGTGACCCAATACCTCAATGTTTACTGGGTAAGCAGAATGATGTGGATCCATAGGACTGACCTTAGAGGCCACTGAATCACCATAGGATGATAAAGGATAAGATCAGAGGATAGGTCAGAGGTCGGAGGTCATGTGTCAGCTACGTACAGTAGTGGCAGGAACCATAACAAATAGACAAGAACAACAATGAGAACAAGCAAACAAAAAGCAGTATTTAGTGTCCATGGATTGAGCTACAATGGTGGAGAGGAAAGGCCGAAGGCATGCCGATGCTTGGACTGGTGGTTGTTGGTAGCAAGATTGAATGAGGTGTAGTTTGTGTATTTTTAGCCGAGGACAGAAACGGTGACAATGTGGAAGAGAGGTAGTGATCGATCTGTTTGTGCAAAGGTCAGAAGACTGCCGAGACTCAACCACAGGAGCCCTGCGTGCGAGAGAGAGAGAGAGAGAGAGAGAGAGAGAGAGAAAGAGAGAGAGAGAGAGAGACCCTCAAGGGGCCTGGAGGGCAGAACAGGCAAGACCAGGGAGCCAGACAAACCAGGAGGAGGCAGCCAGGATTTCACAACCAGTTGAAAGACTTCATATTGTGGATGGGTGGAGGAAATCCAGAGTATGGGAAAACAATCAGATGTACCAACCTAGAGATGGATATAGCCAATTAGTGTTGACCATTGTTGGATTACTGCTGTCCAATGTTGGGGGCCAGGGGGTTCTTTGGCAGCGTGAAATATACTGTGCGTTTTGCCTCAAGGCTGATGGCACCATGAAAATCAACGGTCAACAGTTTCCCTGCTGCTACCAAAGAAAAACAGCCTCAAGAGGGGCTTTACCAGACCCCACACTGGAAGAACAAACAGTGGGAGAGACTAAAGAGAGGGGGTAGAGGCAGTGTCATCTGCAGCTGGGTATCGAGAGCAAGAGGGATCCTTTTATTGCACTGTTGTGCTTTCTTACCACATTATGATGCCTGTCCTTGGTGATACAAGGACACCTTAATGTACTCCAAATTGGCCACGGAGAACTGTAACTGCTTTACTTTGAAAGCTAAAAGTAAAACCTACTAATTTTGGTGAATCTTAAAATATCAACTCAATATTATTGTAATATTGTAGCTAAATGTGTTGCTTATAGTCTCAGAATACTGATGATTTTACCTTCCTTTTTTTAAAGCAGTACTCTAATTTATCTGACTGAATACAGCAATTTCAAACCACGAGACTTTAGTATCCCAATGACTAATTTAATTAGCTGTTGAAATGTAATTAACTGAGCCGCCAAAGCTTTGTGTTCTCAGTGACAGTCATTGCTCTGAAAGCTTAGTGATATGTACATAAAATTATTTCCACAGTAATTTTTCACTCGTATGTGCTTTTTGCTGTTAAATAGTCTTGGTTGGGGATGCATGTGACACGTTCAGTAGTATTCTTTGTTTTTATCTCGAAAGTGAATTTGCAAGTATCTCAACACTATGCCACACTTCACCATGTCACATCAGGGCTTCACCAGCTTTTACGTTCTCAGATAATTGTCTTTTTTTCCCCTTAGCCTGTGAGCATGCAACTCCTATTAAAAAACTCTGGCTTGTATCAGCCAAACCTCTTTTAAACTAAGGAAGCAGTGTCTTCGTCACCACTCGAGCTGTGCCAAATAAAAAACTGTTTTTGTCTTTGGAAATCTCATTTAACAATGATCTTAACCTCTACTGTAGATATCGTATCGTGTTCCCCACTTTATTAGGCTAATGAGTGGTATACATACTGTACACGATTCCACCTTTGAATGTAACTTTGAATTTTTAAAGGGGGTTAGGTTGATCTCTGCTAGTGTCTTTTAATGGCACATGTCATGAGTGCTGGGTAAACTCTTATCTGAAGACTAGCAGCATGAATTACATATGCAAGTAAAACATGAAAAAAGGCCTAAAGCATTACATTGTCAATGGAGGTTTCTAAAATGGCCTCACTTTGTTTGTTTATATTGCCATTATCCTTAGGTATTCAGAATACAGAGTTGTTAGTTGGATAACAATTTCAGTCTTTTGTCAGAATTAGAAGATAGCTAAGAACACATGGGTATCCTGTGCTACTTGCCAGGTTAGCAAGTGTTAGTGGTACAATCTCCTTTTATATCTAAATTACACCCAACTGAACATGAGCACCTGCTTTAGTGAATGGGCAGTATGTTATGTCCTAATTAAATTAGTAAGATTAGATTATCTCAGATTATCTCATAAGGTCATTTAGCCCTGAAAACATGTTATTTCAACACAGTTGCTCAAGGATATCAACAGTAGCTCAAGGAATTAGTTTTGATCTAAAACTGGTCAAATGTCTTGAGCTGACGAGCACAATCTATTCTTTTTTCAGTAGCTGATCCGAAGAGCATTTTCTAGACAGCCATGGCACGGTGTTATTGAGTTTACCCGAGTGTATGCGTCTGTGCATCATCATGTAAAGACTGAAAAGGCTTGTTGTTAGTCTGAAAGGCCATACAGCATATCTGACGTATCAGAACACTTGTCACTGTGACTGTCTGTGTTGTCATAAAATGTCAGACCTTGAGAAGGACCCGTGCTTCTCGGTTGGGCTCACATCCAACCTAACCCCCTGCTACCTGTCTTTGATTTGAGCCTGGCTCCTGCTCACGCCCAGCAACATGGAGCCTGAGAAACACGACCTCTTCTCCTTCCGCCCTCAAACTCACAAGAATGGGATCAGGTGAACAACACGCTGCTCTCAAGAAGACCCCTCATTCAGGAAAAAGGAATTGGGTTTCTCTGACCTAATCCTTAGCCAGTGGCAGTCCCAGACCTTTTTTTTTTTACATTCAGATGCCTTTGTCTCTGGATGCTCTCAGTGTTAGACTCTGTGTTCTTATCTGCAGACAGAAATATGATGGTTAAATATTCAGTAAAGAAATGTGTCTGGCCTTTGGGCAAAGAATGTAATAAGAAGAGTCCAATTACCTTTGAATTGGACTGCGGCACTGTGATCCTCTCTCCTTTTCTATGAATATTAACCCATGTAAGACCATAAGTGAACTTTTGCATTTCCTTCAGTCCATGTGCTTTGTGACCTTGCCTGAGCACAAATGGGAAGAAATGTTCAAAATCGAGTTTTTCTTATCGTATAAAATGTAGTCTTTGGTCACATGGTACAAAATAGCATCTAACAAGTAGTTAGCGCTGAAATGTTTATTACATTTGGGACAGACATACGCAGTGCTCATACCTACATAGACCATACCAACGTGAGTTGTTATGATCTATTATTTGGCATGAAATAATATAATACATTTGTTTATGGAACCTTTCCCATTGTTGTGACATTAAATCCACTACATTCCAAGGATGGTGATGGTTAACTAGTTTGTTTGGTTTATTAAACTACAAATTTGAACATACACACACACACGCATGCATACACACACACACACACATATAAATTGACAAACACACACAAACACTCCCCCACACATGTGCACATGTGAGCAAAATGTATACATCCCAGACCCCTTCCGTTACCCTCAACTGTTTCTGTACTCCTGAGGGGTTCCAGGGGTCTCCCATACTTACCCCCAGCCCTACCCCACACACATTACCCTGGGTGGTCTGTGGCATTCCACAACAAAGTCTGATATCTGATTAGACTAGAGAGGAGTGGATTGTCTAGCTATAGATATGAGTGTGGCGCTGAGAGATGTGATGTGTGTGTGTGTGATGTGATGTGGTTTGGTGCTGTGTTGTGTTGGTGTGTATGTGCGTAATGTTGAAATGTAATAAAGGTTAACCAACATCATTCTTGAAACATGCATTGGACTGAATAGGAACTAGTTTGCATTAAAAACCATGGAAAAATCTCAATTTTGTACCACTTCTTTTAAAATCAGTAAAACTATAGTATAATTTAAAAAAAACAGCCATGTCAAAAACTACATTGAAGATCGATAGTATACACATATTTGGTGTGTAAATGGAAAAAGTAAATATGAAAAAAAAAGTTGCATTTTCAAATGCATCATTAATAAAAGTATGAAAACTACACACATTTCGAAAATGAATCCCTCTGCTGTTAAAATGTTTACCCAAAGTATGACTTATGTCAAATTCTAGCATTTTAAACCAATCACAGGATATTCTGTGGCCTTTTTCTTTATCATAGTAAATATAGTCATTGGACATGTAAAGAGAATCGAGAGAGAGAGAGAGAGAGAGAGAGAGAGAGAGAGAAAAAGTGATAGAAAATCGTTTGGAATTTGCTCTATTATATATTGGCTCCAAACAGGATTAAACTGTGATTTGCTGAGGTCCAAAACTCTGTTATGCCTACAGTCATTAATTTTGCACAGAGTTGCAAAACATCTCTCTCGCACCCTCTCTCTCTATTTCTTTATCTCTTCTTTTTGTTCCTTGCTCTCCCTCTTTCTTTCTTTGCTTTCTCAACATATCTATCAGTGTAACCCTGAAAACCCAAGTACTAACTGTGGCAGATGAAGGAGATGGGGAGATCGAGCAGGGTGAACCGATGGAGATAAAACAGATACAAAATAGAAAGGCAAAGGATTGACTTTGGTAAGAGGTCACTTTTTGAAAATCCTCCCAAGTGATTGCTACAAAGCCCCCCAATTTTTTTCTTCTCCAGCACACCCGAGAGATGTGGAGGGTAAGGTTATAGTATGGCCCACTGCTCTATATTAATGGTGACTTTGGCTCACCTAATACGGATTCTCAGGGTTATAGCCCCCGGGCGCCAGCTGAGTGGAATGCAAAAGCAAAAAAAAGGGAAAAAGTGACTCTCTGTATCTCACTCTCTCCATCACTCTCTCTCTCCCTCTGCCTGTCTCTCTCTCCATCACTCTCTCTCTCTCTCTGTCTGTCTCTCTCTCCATTCCCTTGCTGGTCACCAGGGTCCGACAGACCTCGTTGAAGGTTACTGCTGCGCCAAGCTGGCAATGATCAAGCCATCACTAATGATTTCAAAAAATCTTCTGGACTGGCCTCAGTGTTTAAAGTCAGCCATCTTTCACCCTCCCCACTCCCCACCCATCACGACCACATATCCCCGACACCCCTCAAATCTCCCCCTCGCACCCCCCCCTCAAACGCTTCTTCTCTCCGTCCTTGCATTGCCATGCATGATCTGAACGCAGAGGGCACATTTCTCCTTGAGCCGGTCGTCATGGCTCCCGCTGAGAGAGAAAACAAGGTTATGATCAAGGGGTGCGTATCCAGCTGCTCCATGCGCCGCATGCCGCACATCACATGCTACACGCTCCTTGCTTCATGATTCATGTGGGCACCATCCGGTCCAGCAGACTCTGATCAGAGACCAGTCTGCACGGAGTGATCATTCCATCATTGTCCACAGGATGTTCAGTATGTGTTTGGTGCCCAGCATTATCACGTGAGAGTGTCCAGGCACCACAACCTTCAAATTGTTGTCCCTGGTGTTGTCTGTCTGTCTGACAGATATTGCTAAATAAAATGCTTTTATTTGGAGAGGGGGATTCTGGGTGTTTTTGTGGGTTAAGGATCTACCAAAGCGGCAGACATCCCTGACTGCCAATTATTTTTGGTGTGCACAGCACATTGCCAGGAGGTGGTGGGCTCTGGTGGTGGCAAACAGAACAGACATTGAAAAAAAGAAACATGCCAATGGCGCTAACAGTACCTTATTAATATGTACTTCTAAGATGAGTTTGTTTTCGTCACAAATGAAGATTACAAATGTTTGTGTGACTGATTTATGCTCAAAACCACATCTAAAAATATTAGTTTGGGAAGTAGCCAAAATTGCCCCTTTAAAAGTCCTCTTCTCACCAGTGGCCATTCTAGCCGGTTTGAAAAGACTTTTTGTTTTTGTTATTTCATCTCCATTGCTCATGCAGATTGTCTTAATGCTCACTTGACAAGTAAAAATGTTATTCCACGGATGGTTGTTGGAGCAGGTTTAGTAGTTGTTATGGAAACTGCAGCGTATGCCTCAGCCTTGCAATAGCTCTCCACCTCCCCTCCCCTCCTCTCTCCCTCCCCTCCCCTCCTCTCTCCCTCTCTTCTTCCCTCTCTCTCTCCGCTGTCTTTTCCGCCTCCTCCTGTCTCCTCTCCCCTCCCCTCTCCTGCATGTAATGCAGTTAATATGGGAGATGGAGTTGACAGCAGGCCAGGGCCATGCTAGTCTCTGCTGTGTTAAAGTGCAGGCTGAGTCATGTAGATGATAGGATTAGGCACGCGCTGCCCAGGACGATGTGACCGGGCGGCTGCGTCGGCTGCGGCGACTGTCTGTGTGTGGGGATGTTCGACCGCGCGCCGCTCCCATGGCTTGCTGAGGGAGTGGGCGTGTGCTCAGGCAGGGAGCTTGCTGAATGCGTGACTACATGTTGTTAAGGCTGTGGCAGCTTGAATTATTCTAAACAGATGGTCATACAACTCCTTCCCCTAAACCACCACCCACGCCTAAAGTCTCCTCATTGTGCCGATGTGGCAAAGCAAAGCATGGGCTTCAGGTGAATGTTTTTAATGAGCTGGATAGAGAGGCAAAGTTTGCGTCATGAATTGGAGTATATTGAAGAGCAAATTTGGATTAATCAAGTTTCATTCTCTTTTAGTTTAGTGCTCAATGTCTATAAGTGGAGATTTTTCTTAGTTCGTAAGCAGTGAATGAACTGACCAGGCCTTGATTGATATGAAGTTTAGTGGAGAGGGAAATTAGGGTGGACTAAATATGTGAAACCCAAAAGCTGCACATCTAGAAACGAATTAAAATCCTCAAGGACAGTCTCCATGCCTAATGAAGCAGGAGGAATCTATGCACTCCCAAGGTTCATTTATGTTTAGATTTGGCGATTGTACAGGTTGTGAAAGACATTCAATTTCTTCTTTCTTTGTCAATTGGGACATTTTTGTGTTTGAATGTGGGGACATGATGAGGTAGCAGAGCTGGTCTGATATTGATACAAAAATGAATACCATGAAATGTCTTCATTGAAAAAAAAAAAAAAACAGGACTTAAGTGAACTGTTGCCAACAGATATTGAGGACTGAATGCCTCCTTTGGCTTTCTCCAAACATGAACCTGTCTAAATGCATTCAAGTGAATTGTGGACTTCAACGTTAAATGGGGATCCACCCAGCCATAAACACCAGCTTTGTAAAACTCACAACATACAGTTTTTGCTGAGCCGGGCTTAGATTCAGATTGATTTAAACCTGTAGTGATCGTTTCACCTGTGTGGTTCCAAGTGTCTGTGCGGAAGTCTCCATGTTGGAGAGCTTTGATTGTTTTAACCCTATCCCCATTGTAAGCAATAACTAGGAGTCTAAGCTGCTTGATCCCTATTCAATTTGTTAGAAATCAAAAACCATAAGTCACACAAACCAAATCGTGGCCATAGATTCCAGATCAGTGTATTTTCTTCTTCTCTGAAAAGTGGAATTTCAGATTTTCGCCTGTAGGGGGCACTTTAATAAGCACATTTACGTTTTTGCTCATATTTCAGGAACTTTATTGATTTGAACAAAGATGTTTACCTCTGAATCCTTGAAAGCTTCTGAATCTAATGCACCCATTCTTTATCATCTATTTTCTGCCCACCTGCAGATTTCCTATAGATGTTTTTGTAATTGTGAAAAAGGGTAATCATGTCGATAGTCTTTTAGGGTTGGCACAACAAGGAAGCCGGGAGACATACACTCTGTGGTTTGCAATTGTTTTGCCCTCCACCAGGTGCAAAATCATAAAGCTTAAAAAATAAACAAAAAGACTGAGAATATAAAATTAAACTAAAAGATATTTACAAATCAGCTGTATATATACAGTCACTAGTACAGCTTTGTACAAATGTCCTTACCTTGAGACAGCACTAAATGTAACAGCCTCACACATATGAGGATATCAGAGTACAGACTAAGTCTTGTTCTCACAACCAAGCACTTTCTGTCAAAAGAAGCTCTTAGCACAGAAGCCTCCCAACTACTACCACAATATCACTTGTATCAGGTAGCTGAACTTACCCCTAATTGGCCCATACCACCACACGCCCACAGCACAGGGGTGAAATCATGTGTCAGAAAGAAACATGTGAAAGAAGAAGTAATTTGAACAGTCACAGCTTCAAAACAATGACAACAACAGTTCACATTCACCTTTGAAAACCTTATAACTTAATTAATTAATTGATTTTGTGAGGGCAAAACCATGTTCCTCGCAAAATTGACCAAACCATAAAGTCATCCCAGGACGGGGGCACACTTCCTTAGAAAACAAGAAAGATGTAGGCCTTTGTTTGTAGAAGAAGTATGGTATGTACACACTGTCATTATTTTCATATGCAATATGCAAAGACAACTGAATAACAGTGATTTGTCGGAACAACATTTGTGCAATAAAACGGAGATTTGGAACAACGGTAAGTGAATGAACATGAAGTGAAATGTTTGCCGTGGTTTCAGCGATAAGTGTGCACCCATATGCCCCCACACACGCCTACCCAGACAAACCAGTTTAGATTTATATGTGGGGAAGTACAATAAGGGTCACAGGAGTATCCGTTGGTGATCAAAAGTATAACAAAAGTTTGTTGCATCCACCTTTAGGGTGCGGTGAAAGACGTGCCTAGGAAACGCGGCATCACAAATTGTAAAAGTAAAAGTCCTATTTTTCTACACGTTATGAAAGTGAAGCACTTAAGCCTATACATACACACAATGTGCTTAATGAATGTGTAGGCAAGGTGAGAATGTGGGTTTAAGTTTATTTGCAAATCAGATTAGCTTTAAACAATACTGATTGACACCTCTTCTAAAGCCTATAGTGAAACATCATCTGGTTACCTAGCTGTACTATTGCTCATCATTGAATAGAACCACCAAATTAAACTATAACTCAAGTATCGATGGTTTCCACCTCCACAAGGCAGTGTGTACCATTACTATTCTTTGCTATAGAGTGTATGTCTTGGCTGTCATCTGTAAATAGCACACTGACAGTTTTAATTACAGCCAAAGAGGGAAGTTGACATATCAATTGAGTTTTCCATATGTCATGACCCCCTGATATGTATAAGATTGTCATGAACTCTATTTCTTCAGGCTCGGCGCTCCAGAAGACAGAATTGTGTAACCTTACGTGACCCTACCCTACATCTACCATAATGATCACGCCAGTGCAGATATGGAATATGAATAAATAAAATTGCAATGTAGTAATTGGTATCTCATTAGTGTTTCCATAGATACAAAAGTAATTAAATTCGAAGCTATCATGGTTCCTGCTATCTATAGCACCACAGCGTGTGTGTAATGGTAACCGAATATGATTGGGAACAACATCTATATTTATGAAATAGGGATACATGATCTTTAGGCTATATAGTTACATATCTTTCTAAGTACAGTATTTCAGTGTGGAGGTTTTTTCACCAACCACAAACAACACTAATAATGCTAATAGTCATAATCATAATTAACCCTTATTGGCATCATAGTTTATATTTTTTTTAAAACGGGATGGAAGACAGCTTTACAGTAAAAATAGAACCAAATACAGAGAGGAAAATAAAGAGGGTAAAATGAGAAATAGTAAAACACAGTGAAACGATATAGAACTTCACAGGTAGCTTTACAAACCATGTAGCCTACTCAGTGAGCCCCTAGAGTCCACAGCGCCTCCACCTAATCTGGGCTGTGACGCCTTAACATTGTCCCTCGGCCTCTCCTCATTATAAACAACATACTTTACCATTATAGTCATCATATACTCCCTAATGTACATCTGCATCGTATACCTTGAGCATAAACTAGTGCATAAGGAATCTCATTAGACACACAGGTTGCTCTCCTGACAGCCCGCTCCATTGTTCTCCGGCAGAGCCTTGCACCGGAAAGTTCCGTCCACACATTGTCTGGCACAAGGAGTTGCCGCTCAGGCAGGTGCTCCTGAATATTCATTGACAGGCAAGACCTTCGTGCTTCTAATCACTGTCAATATGTGCACACTTTGCAACTGTCAATCATTCAGAGGCGAAATATGCTCCGAACCTCAAAACTGCTTATGAAAATTCATGATGCTGGCACTGGACTGTTTTGCTCTTTGTCTGAACCCTTTGAAGGGTATGAGGGCACATGCGGCACGGTAAAATGTGCCTTTAAACAGTGCTTCGCGTCTTCGCCGTGTGCTGGAGAGGAGGGATGATTTTGTCAGGGGAGCCTTTTTGAAGGAGGGACTGCACCTTTCTGACTGGTTTACTTTTATTCCAGACCTTTACACAGTCGTGGCTCCTATCAGTGTTTCACCTGTCTCTCTCTCTCTATCTCTCTCTCTCACCATATCTTGATCGGCCACTCTTATGTGGAACATCGTTTCACCCCTGGGCTGGCTCTTTATCTGCGATGACTTATCATCCTCAACTCCACTCCTCTTTCTCTCTGTCCCTCTCTCTCAGTCACACATAGAAACACACATACACTTACACATACACATACACATACACATACACATACACATACACATACACATAAACATAAACATACACATACACATAAACAGATACATACACACATACATATACACATACACATACGGACCTGTTTGTGAAGCTGTCTTTCAGTCTTGCAGTCCTATTTGAATAAAGCTTAAGACCCTTGCAAGGATTCGATCCATCAGGGTTGATGGGGAGTGCACCCAGACAAAACAGAGGACAGCACACCTTTATGTGTTCTGCTGATAACGTGATAAATCATCAGTGTCGCCTGTGTCTCCTTGTCCTCTTTGAGTTGATTATGTATCTTTTTTTTTTTTCTCGTTTGCCCATACCTCACTGATAATCTTATCTATGCAATAAATCCAGGAGTGTCAGGAATACTTTACACAGCATGATGTAATCAGTGTTAATGAAAACTCATTGTTGTAATGTTAAACCATGCCTTGTTTACAGTGAACTGTCGTAGGTCATGATTACCCAATCATCTGGATCATACTAGCTGGGATTTACAAACCATCAGTTCTACTACTGTGCTGTTTTGACATTGACCTTGACATTGAAGGTCATGCCACAGCCTTTTTTAATTGCACAAAAACACATAGTACAGGATAAAGAACTGTTATGAGTTTGTTATGACCAAATACCTTTGGAGGTCTGACTTGGTTGACTTGGCTGTCTCTAAAGCAGCTGTTTTCTTTCTTTTGTAATACAGGTGATAGTTTGACTATGTGACCATTTTATGAAAATACCTGCACAGATTTTCATGTGAATATCTCCTTAGTCCTTTTGTTACACAGAGGAACACCTGGGGCCTGATTTACTAACAGGATTGCGCCCATTTCTGGCGTAAAATAGCGGTCGTAAACATCAAACGGTATTTACTTACAGGGCGCAGCGCATATTAACGCTTTGTGGGTGTGGACGGGGAGGACAGAAAAGGTGGGTGGAAACATGCCCAAATATTTGGGAGAAGCGAAGATAAGTGCACCTAATGATGTATTGCGGGGTATTTACTAAACTGCCTGGCAAGCGCACCTCTCCGAGTTGCGCGCTAATTCTCCGCCTCATAAAAGCACGTCTTAACCAGGAAGCGCATTTTCATTGAGTCTGAAAACGTTGATATGGCAGCAGTGATAAGAGAAAGGCGAAGAAGACAGAGACAGCGCACAGAAATACTTTTTTCAACTCGTATAACACATTTTCAGTTAAATTAACCACAAATAGACGGTACAGGTTAACCAGCAACGCAATACTTCAATTACTGAACCAGATCAGAGACGACATCTAACCCTCCAACCGGAGATCACATTCCATTCAATCAGTTGGTAAACATTGCA
This sequence comes from Sprattus sprattus, assembly GCF_963457725.1. Classification (NCBI taxonomy): domain Eukaryota; kingdom Metazoa; phylum Chordata; class Actinopteri; order Clupeiformes; family Clupeidae; genus Sprattus; species Sprattus sprattus. The sequence continues at coordinate 10,631,538 of NC_137916.1, read as the reverse complement.
AATATTGGCACCGGATCATTTCAAACAGTTATAGTATCAACAGTTGATATATCTCAGCCTTCACTTTCGCCAAATATTCACACAGGTACTCGACGCATTGCTATGGCGCACTGGCCAATACATTTCCCCACTGCCACAGCTGAAATTATAGACATCAAACAGGACTTTTTTTGAACCCATGTCCCTTGTAGAAATTATTAATTTCGCCATGTACACATCTATATTGTTATAATAGACAGTTTATGCATTAATGCCACCAATAGCATATTCTTTATAATCGTGTTCTTTTAAACATCTTGCTGTAGGTGATAGCGGGCAGAACAACAATATAGCAGCGCACACATTGAATCAGGTTCAGTGATTGAGCGAACGTGAACCAATATATCTATCTCCACTTCGCTAAAGCTTCATTTTCTCTTCCTAAATAAATACCACGGAAAATGAGGAAAAACACTGTGCGTTAATGTGCGAACGCAGTTTAAGCAGCGTTCGCAATGTTAGTAAATCAGGCCCTATATAGGGCGGAGTAAACACAGCTTGCCCAGCGCAGATCTGGGTTGATAAATACCACGGAAAATGCGCAAAAACACTGTGCGTTAATTTGCGAACGCAGATTAAGCAGCGCTCGCATATTAGTAAATCAGGCCCCTGGTGTTCTGTTAGCCTCTTGCCAGTGACAAAAGTTTTTATGAACAAATGGACAAGGTTCACTGTAAACCAGTCCGGGACTGCGATGTGATTGACGGGAAATTACCCGTTCATTGACCAATCGAAGTACTTTCTATTCACGCCGGAAGGCCGAATTGCGCCAAATCACCACCCTGAGCCCGCCCCCTCAGGTGCCTATATATTGAAGGTGAATATGCCGCTCCACCTCTTTTCGACCCTTCGCCTTTGAGGTTACGGACTATCGACAAAGAACTCTCTACACGCTTGCGTATCCTTTTCTATCTTTGTGTGCTTATTACTCTTTCGAGTTGGTGAGTTGGATTATTCCTTACTAACTCTGAGTGCTGCAAGGATATTTTACGCTTAAGCAAGTTGCTGCCTAGCTGGTGACCACGCTCGTCTTTGACTTGCAAGTTCACTATTGCTTACAACGTGCTACGTTGACTAGCTCTTGCTAATTGTGTCTCTTTTGCAGCTCAAGATGTCCAGAGTCTATCCTGACTGTGGTCATGCCAGGGAGAAGGGTGACCGGCATCGCCGCTGTACGCTATGCCTCGGCAGGGGGCATGCTGAGGCGGCGTTGTCCGGAGATATCCCTCCGGCATGTGCGCTCTGTGCCGCAATGACGACGGCACGAGTCACGAAGCGCCTCTCTCTATGGGAGAGAGAGGACCTGCGTCCGGGGCTGAAGCCTGTGACGTCCAGGGTAGTGTCCCCGGACGGACGAGGCTCCCCTCGCCCTGGAAGCAGCAGTGGACCTGGTGGTTTCCTTCGGGGAGCCGCTGGGTCTTCCTGCTCTTCCCCAGCGTGCTCAGTGGCCCCAGTCGCGGTGACTGCGGAGGCCGCCAAGCCGCTTTCTGAGCTCGACGTCCAGCTCGACGAGTTGGACGTCGACGCCGGAGGAGGGAGTCTGCTGGATGAATCGTTCGAGGTCGACTCGGATGAGGACACAGACATGGTGATGGGTGACGCGCCGAGGGCTACGAAGCCCACGGCACTCTCCTGGAACCTGGGTCACCAGCTACACGAGGTAGCGGTGAGGGCGGCGAGCCGGCTTGGTCTCCCCTTCGACGAGACGGTGGAGGAATTACGGAGAGCAACGGATTTGTCTCTCCGCCTCACCAGGTGCTAGTCGTAAGGGCTGGGGCGAGTCATGGGGGCTTCTGTGGCGACACAGAGATACCTGTGGCTCTCCCTGGCCAGGCTTTCTGACAGGGAGAAAGCACCACTCCTTGACGCTCCAGTCAGCGTCAAGGGCGTGTTCAGAGATGCTGTGGGGGCCATGAACGACAAGTTTGAGGCTGAGCAGAAGAGCCGCGAGGCTTTTCAGTCATGGATGCCTCGGTCGAGTAGCTCAGAGCCGATGTCCTCTTCAGGACAGACCACACCGGCACAGGGCGTGAAGCGGAGTGGGTTCCGATCCCCAGCTAAGGTGGCCGCGCGCCGCGGCTGGAACAAGAACCCGTTCCGGCCACTGGCCCAGCCTGCTAAGCCACAGCAGCAACAGCAGCAGCAGCCAGCGGCACAGACAAATTCCGGGGCCATGCATAAACCCACACGACGTGGTACGAGAGGGCGAGGCAGACCGCAGGTGCCCTGATGTTCATCGCCCCCTGAAACGAAAGGGTGGGGAGGTGGTGTGCCCGCCACCACCTGGGAAAGTCGCCAGATGCGCTCATGTAAACCCCATGTCCAGCACGACGAAAATGTTCCCACAAGCACTACATTCCCATGTTCTCGACACTGTCCCGTTAGGTGCAGACACAAGACAAGCTTGCTTTTCCCCTCCTGCGATGCACCCGTTGCATTCGCAAAACCAATTTCTTATTCAAACCAAGAGGGGGAAACCCCAGATCTCATCCTCCTCTCTAGGAGTGGGGTCAGATCAAGGTTTAGACAGATTGGTGATGAGCGGCATAGTAGCCGACAAATTCAATATAAGCCCCAGGCTGGCAGACTGCGTTTTGAGCTGGCGCGCATGCGCAGTCTCGCCCTGGGTGCTGAAAACGATTTCAAAGGGTTACACTCTTCAGTTCGCCAGGCCTCCGCCCAGGTTCACGAGTGTAATTCAATCACGGGTGCCGCGAGATCGTGCACATTTCCTTCAACTGGAGATAGATGCGTTACTTGTGAAAAGGGCTATAAGCGTAGTGTCGCCAGAGAATGCAAGCTCAGGACATTACAGCAAATATTTCCTCGTCCCCAAGAAGGACGGGAATTATCGCCCTATATTAGATCTACGTATACTGAACAAGTCTCTCATGCCGCTGAAGTTCAAAATGTTAACTCCACGCCGGCTGAGTCAGTTCATAAAGCCGAACGATTGGCTGATCACGTTAGATCTCAAGGATGCGTACTTCCATGTTCCGATTCATCCCAGACACCGCAGGTATCTGAGATTCGCATTCAGCGGAGTAGCATACCAGTGCCACGCACTCCCATTCGGTCTCTCCCTAGCTCCGAGAGTATTCACAAAGTGCGTAGAGGCTGCCATCGCTCCATTGAGAAAAATAGGCATTCGCTTATTCAACTACCTGGACGATTGGCTTCTCGCTTCTTGCTCAGAAGCAGAGCCGGTGCGGGAGTGCCATCTTGTGGTGGCACACCTGTACCGCCTCAGATTTGTTCTGAACAAAGAGAAAAGCTTGCTGCGTCCTCAGCAGACAGTGCCTTTCCTGGGCATGACAGTAAACTCCGTTTCAATGACGTTGTGTCTGTCGCCAGCACGAATAGATGCTATCAGGGAATGCGTGCAGATGTTCAGACTAGGACAGAAGGTTTCATCCCTTCGCTGTCAGAAGCTCTTGGGATTGATGGCAGTTGCAGCAGTGGCACGCCCCCTCGGGATGCTTCAGGCGCGCCCATTCCAGGCGTGGTATCTGTCATTGAAACTCGACTCAGCCAGAGACAAGTTTCGCTTGATCACGGTGGATCGCAGATGCTGGCAGGCCCTGCAGTATGGCGATCCCTGCATTTCCTCTCGGAGGCGGCTCCACTGGGTACGGTAGTAAGCCGCGTTATCGTCACCACAGACGCCTCCACTACAGGCTGGGGTGCGATATGCGAAGGATATTCTGTGAACGGGCTCTGGTCATCAACGCAAGCCAAGTCACATATAAATGTGTTGGAACTGCGAACGATTTTCCTAGCGCTTCGACACTTCATTCACATTCTAAGCGGGCGTCACGTTCTCGTCAGAACAGACAACACGTCCGCCATGGCCTACATAAATCGCCAGGGAGGGGTGCGCTCCCCTGCGCTTTATCATTGGGCGAACCGACTGCTCCTGTGGGCAGCGAAGCGCTTTCGCTCTCTCAAAGCAGTGCATATACCAGGTCACCTCAATTACGGAGCCGACCTTCTGTCGAGGGGCAACCCTCATGCAGCAGACTGGTGCCTTCACCGTCAGGTGATCGACCAGATTTGGCTGTGTTTTTACAGGGCACAGGTGGATCTGTTCGCAAACAGAGAAAACGCCTGCTGCCCTCTGTGGTTTTCGCTGGGAGGCGACAACCCTTCGTTAAGCGTAGACGCACTGAGCCAGCAATGGCCCAACATGCGTCTTTACGCGTTCCCTCCGGTTCCTCTGCTACCTCAGGTAATTCGCAGAGTGGAAGAGCAGGGTTTGGAGTTGATATTAGTGGCGCCCCATTGGCTCAATCAGCCGTGGTTGGCGGATCTAATCAGATTGTCAGTGCAGCCTCCGTGGGAGCTCCCTCTGCGCAGGGATCTCCTCTCACAGGCTCACGGGATGGTTTGGCACCCCAGGCCAGAGCTGTGGCAGCTCAGGGCCTGGCTCCTGATAGGAACAGACTCTTAGCGTCAGGCCTGTCAGATTCTGTGGTGAATACTATACAGAGCGCTCGGGCGACGTCTACCCGATCTCTATATACGCTGCACGTCAGCACGACCCTATTGATTGCGCTTTGGGCATCATCCTGGAATTCTTATACCAATTATTTGATGAAGGAAAGGCTGCTTCTACTATCAAAGTGTATTTAGCAGCTATTTCCGCCTACCATATTGGCATTAACGGCAAATCTCCGGGTAGTCATCCATTGGCTTTGCGCTTTATGGCTGGAATAAGGCGCCTTAGAGTGCCTGTCAGGCACCTATTGCCTTCTTGGGATTTGCTAGTGGTGTTACGGGTGCCCCTAGAAACGGTGGACTTAAAGTTTGCTTCTTTGAAAACCGCGCTGCTCCTGGCGCTAGTGTCAGCGAAGCGCGTTGGTGACATGCAAGCGCTGTCTGTCAGCCCATCGTGCATTCAGTTTCTATTGCCGGGGACAGGGTAGTATTGCGGCCTAACGCAGCATATACACCCAAAGTAGTGACAACTCCGTTTTGTAACCAGGCCATTGAGTTGGCTGCATTCTCGCCCCCTCCTTTCGCGTCAGCGGAGGAGGAGCGCTTGCACAAGCTCTGCCCGGTGTGTGCTCTATGCATTTATGTAGAGCGCACGGGTTAATTCAGGCAATCGGATCAGTTGTTTGTATGCTTTGGTGCGAGCGCCAAAGGCAAACCCCTGGCAAAGTCGAGCCTCTCCCGGTGGCTGGTGGAGGCTATCACTTTGTCCTATACAAGTTTGTCATTGGAACCCCCGGAGAAGCTTCGTGCGCATTCTACTCGTGGGGTTTCGTCATCCTGGGCCCTGTTTAAGGGTGTGTCAGTGGATGACATTTGCAAAGCTGCAAGCTGGAGCTCTAGCCACACCTGTATTAATTACTACATGTTGGATGTGGCGGAGCCCGGTTTCCTGCAGAGCTGATCTGTGATCATATGCAACATGCGATGTTTTAGCTGCGTGACTGTGTCCCTTTATGGATTAAAGGCGGACGGCGCAGATGGGTGTAAGTATTCATAAGCATGGGATCAGTGGTCCCGTTTCTCTTATATTGAATTCATTCCCATTAGAAGGCACACTGCCGCCGCCACATGAACCTCTTTGAGGGCAAGGCGATAAGGTTGGCGTGTGTATATGTATATTGGCCGACACTGTTGCACGCGGGATTGGACACGGTCCCGTCAATCACATCGCAGTCCCGGACTGCGATAGGGAACATCTCGGTTATGGATATAACCTCGGTTCCCTGAGTTAGGGACCAGATGTGATATGGTTGCGTGCACAGTGTGTGTGTTTCTTCTGGAGGCTCAAAAGCTCAGAGTCTTCAGAGGTGGAGCGGCATATTCACCTTCAATCAAGGGCGTCAGCACCAATTTGAAAGTGGGGGGGACATTTTTCAGCGGGGGGTCTGGGGGTTCTCCCCCAGAACATTTTGAAAAACGTAGATGCAATTTCCCGCATTCTGGTGCATTTTACCATGTTATTAGATAGAAAAAGATCTTTCATTGTTTTCCCTTGGAGTCAAACTGGAGTTTAACTGACCACCTCATTAAAGTATGACTGTTCAGGTCAGAAATGGCCAAATGTGTATTGAAACCCATAGTCTTTAAGGATGGAAGCTGCCAGAAGTAAACAGTTAACGTAGGGGAAATAGTTTTCATACATGGCAAAGATTGACAGCATGCCCAGCACACCAATGTTCATTTTATTAATTGTGGCATTGACATCATCTTTCATGTGTGAGTCAAAGAGAGGTATACAAGTGAGTGACACATTAAAAAAAATCTTCTTTGGTGAGTGTGTGTTTAGTCGCTGCTGTCGTTAGAAAAACTGCCATTAGCTAGCTAATGTTAACGCCAGATTAGCTCGCTGTTGTTATGGGAAAAAAAATACGATTATAGCCAGATAATGTCCATTGTGTGGTCCTTAATTGTCCACTACAGGTAAAACTTGGGCAACTCTGACTTACTTTCCTCTGACTTTCCTCTGACTTACGCCGTATGTCCATTTCTGTGGTCTGACAAGTGCTAGCTTCTAGCGCAACGCTCCGATCAAATTAGAGAATGCATGAAAATGAATGACAGTTGAATCTGCGTGCGTGATGAGGCTGTGTAGAACACCAGGAAAACGCGGAGTGGATTTATATTGCTGTGGGTATTCCCCACTGATAAAGTGGAACGGATTTAATTGTGAAGCAATGGCAAGAATGCTGGACTAGTAGACCAGCAGTCACGCACGCACTGATATTTTGACTGCAAAAGTGGGGGGGTCGAAACGACTTGTTTTTAAAAGTGAAGGGGTCTTGTCCCCCCCCAATTACATTGTCGCGACGCCCATGCCTTCAATATATAGGCACCTGAGGGGGCGGGCTCAGGGTGGTGATTTGCCACTATTCGGCCTTCCGGCGTGAATAGAAAGTACTTCGATTGGTCAATGGACAGGTAATTTCCCGTCAATCACATCTGGTCCCTAACTCAGGGAACCAAGGTTATATCCATAACCGAGATGATTCTTACCACGTCTCGGTTAAAGAAACAAAACTAAAACAAACCTAGCCGCATTTCCACATTTTCATGTATTTGCTTCAGACCCGATGCACAGTGGGCAAATTTTTTTGTTTTTTTTCAATCAACAGCTCCCAACAAAAGACAACACAAGTACTGAGCAGTGGTGGCCCAAAGGTAACCGCGGTCATCTTCATTACGCTCTTGTGCACTCTGCCTGTGGTTCTGATTTGATCATGGTCTCCTTGAGGTTTGTAAGTCTCATTTATTTCAAAGATGAGATTCACAGCAAGATAAACCCAGTGTCTCCCGAATTACTTCCTCACCCACTTGAGGAGCCCTGACAGGTCTTGACACCTGCGCTGGGTGCATGCCATCCCACTGCTACCACGGATTGGGTGTGAGTGTCCTGGCTCATGCACGTGACTGTATGTTTGAAAAATTCCAGAGTCTATTAGTACTGAATGAACGAATCACTTGGACAGCCGAATGACATGCCTAAAGGCCCAATGTGAGGGACCAAGTTATCCGCTTTCTCTAGCTCCAGGTTGCTTTTTCTTCAAATGTTTGTCTTCTTCTCTGTCTTGGACACTTGTTGACATAAGCCTGGCCTGTGGAAACTCGGGCGTAAACAGCCTGTTCTGCCCGGTCGGGTTGTCTTAAACTCCAGCGATAAGTTACAAATGCCAACAAGGTGTGTGGATTTGGGATATAGATGTGGTGACATTCTTCTCTAACAGGGAACATTTAATTGCGGTAATCACAAACCATCTGATGTATCTATCTGGCAAAAATATGGCACATTATGAGTGGCACATTATGCCTGTACACATTTCTGTATTAGCACGGAAGCAAGAACAAAAGTTAAGTTAACACATGTCCTGGTAGGCTTTTAAAAATGAATAAAGTAGTTGTTTTAAAAAGTTGAAGCCCTTGAGAGACTTGTGCGCTGGGAAAGTGGTTGCCTAATTTGTGCGACTTGAATTGCTTAGTCAGCAGTAAACGTCTGCCATCCTTAATGTAAATAAACAATAATGACATTTCTTGTTATTTCTATTCACATATTGTAGCCTAATTAGACTAAGGCAGAGGAAAAAATGCTGCGCCACACCAGTGCATTTCCCACACAAGATCTCTTTTTCTGGCTGCAACAGAATGCAGAAATATATTGCATTTAACTTGGTCCGGGTGTTCAAATTCATCAACATAAACATATCTGATATCTGCTCTTGCATTTACTGCATCAGGTTCTTTTCCTTTCACTTGGGTATCCCATATCATCGGTATATCGACACATCGAGTCACCATTAGCCTTGCAGTATGCAAATTAATGATATGATGTCCACTCTCTACCTTTGACCCAATGCTCAGCTAAACAGGTTTTTACTTACCTGTTCGGTTCTGATGCCTTAGTTACCATAGTTAATATGTTACCTTAGTTAATATGCTATCTTAGTTTCCAATATTAATAGGTTATCTTAGTTAAGCTGCTGCTGCAGTCAATGCTGAAGACTTTTCCTTCACATCACAACACTGTAGCCTACATATCATATTGGGGAAAGGAGTAACTGTAGTCTACAAAGAAAATCTGGGTTTCCATCTGAAAACTTTTACTTCCATAGAATATAGAGCTGACTCCTCCTGCTCCCACAAGTTGCAGCCCAGGAAGTACCAGCAGTGGCGGCGCCAGGGGGGGGACTAGGGGGTGCTAGAGCACCCCCTAGATTGGCCATAGCACCCCCATAGCACCCCCAAGAAAATAATGGTTTATTTAGGCCTATTATTGTTATTTAATTTCATTCTGAGTTCTTTATAAAATGTATTGTGTGATAATAATATTTTAATCACTAAAGAAAATAACAGAAAATAACAGATTGAAATAAACAGATTGTTCACATACGACACAGACACGTTGCGCGTGAACGTGATTGTTCAATGAGTAGTAGGCTAAGTAACAGTAATCCTCGCGATAGGTCAATTCTAAGTCAAGCGTTCACAAAATCACGAAAATGGATCGGTATTTGATCCGCAAATTTCCTCGAGTTGAATAAGATGTTCAAGAGGAAGAAAAAATGCAAGAGGTATTGGATTCTGATTCTGATGTAGAAGAAGAGGAACGTCCTGGTCCAAGTTAACCCTCACCTCTACTGAGGGCGCTGCTAGCCATGCTGCTAGAACCCTGGGTGACTTAAGCATGAACGCCCAGGATGGTCTGAAAAGACCAATATTACAAAAATGTTGTGGAAAGCTTGCGCTACACTGCTTGTCAGGGGATCTCACAGCGAGGCCACATTGAAGATGAGGATTCAGCAAACAGGGGTAATGTCCGCGAGTTGCTATCTGTAATTGGAAAATTTGATAAAACCGTTCAGAAAAAGTTAGATAACAACCCGTCAAATGCAAAGTATGTGCACCATGACGTGCAGAATGAGATCATCAATGTAATGGCAGAAATGATTAGGAAACAATTAAGGGATGTTTTAAGCATAGTTTTGTGTGCACTTTTTGATCTCTTATTATTGAGGTTTTGAGTGCCTACTGTTTGGTCTCATTCATGTTTTTTTTGATTGTGACTTAAAATAATATACCCTTTTTGAAAGCACTTCTGACTCTTTGCCTGTTTAAGTTAATTCTATCTGATATTCTAATCTGCCGTCTTTAGTTAGAAGTGTATTGAACTTGGTATGTTTAGTTTAATTGGTCGCACATGGTAGTGGTGACCTGTTAGTCATCTGGCGCAAACTTTAATCTACACACTGAAGTAAGTGAAGTATTTGGGATTACGTTATCTATAACATGCTGCATCCATTTTGACCGTCGGAGATGAACGCGGCTTTGTGCGCGTCCGTCAGAAGTAGCCTAATGATAATAATAATACGATCGATTTGAATGACGCTTTTTATGTAGGCCTACCCCAAAGACGCGTTAGAGATCAAACGTGTAAACATATGTGACGATATGGTGGGGAGGTGTTGTAGTAGAGAAAAATGAGACTAATATGCTATCACCCTAATTTCATAGCACCCTCAGTAAAACGCCGAGCACCCCCATAGCACCACCAGAAAAAAATCTCTGGCGCCGCCACTGAGTACCAGGATGTCTGCTGAAACACTTTTCTGCAAAGATGTAAGCTATTGATGTTTAGTTTCAGTGCCTAGCTCCAAAATGGCACATTTTTCCATTAGATGAATTTAGGTTATTAAATAAAATATATATGACATGTTATGTTTGGACATGTTATATTCTAGGCCATAAAATACATAAATTCTCCAAAATGGACACGTTTATGAGATGGGCTATTGATAAACACACAAATATCGTAAGCTTGTCATGGAATTTAAGTGAGCAAGTCACAAACCCCTGAATAACTACATGAAATTCAGTTCAAAGGGATGTGGCATGTGTATTTTAAAACATTCCTCACAAGCAACAATTATGTGTCAACATTTGGAATTGCTTAGAAGAACAGCAAAACAGTTTATTCCTTGTAAAAGCGTTCCTGGTGAACACTGTCCACAACCCGTGGCGATATTGCCACCATCTTCTTGCAATGTAATCTTGTCTGAAGTGTTCAGTTGAAAGAGATTGTTCTGAAATACTATGGGTTTGCTTTAACCACATCTTTCACTAATTACCTTCAGCCTGGCTCTGCCCACTTAGGGCCTGATTTACTAATATGCGAGCGCTTCTTAATCTGCGTTCGCAAATTAACGCACGGTGTTTTTGCGCATTTTACTTGGTATTTATCAAGCCAGATCTGCGCTGGGCAAACTGTGCTTACTCCGCCCTTTAAAGAGCCTGATTTACTAAGATTGATTTGCGAACGCATCTTTGCCAGGCGCACATTAACGCACGGTGATTCCCCACATTTTTTTATCAAGCCAGATACGCGCTGGGCAATCATTATTTAGCGCACCGTTAAAAGACTGGAGAACTTGCCAGCAAGTTACTGCCACCATGGAGATTCGAGGAAGAAAAAACTAAGGTTCAGCGAATAGATAGCGAATAGATAGCGAATAGATCGCTCAATCACTGAACCTGATTCAATGGGTTATATTGTTGTTTTGCCCGCCATCATCTACAGCGAGATGTTTAAAAGAACACGATTATAAATAATATGCTATTGGTGGCATTAATGCATAAACTGTCTATTATAACAATATATATGTGTACATGGCGAGATTAATACGTTCTACAAGGGACATGGGTTCACTACAATATATCCCCACTGAAACAAATACATTTACCAAGTAGACAGGCCTCTCCAAAATCACCGTTGCTCAATCATGGATAAATGGCACTATTCCGAAAGATAAAACTGTCATGGACAGACCACTTCCACGTAAGTAATGGTCATGTTGGCATCACATATGACCTGGACATTCATTGAATATGTGTGCTTTCTGTTTCAGTAAACGTGTTCGCGGATTGAAGGTGGGACTGTTTGCATGTGGGTGCGATCAATTTCTCCAATTACGTTCGGAAAATTGAATTTCATATATATGAATATATGAATTATACGAGTTGAAACAAATATTTCTGTTCGCTGTCTCTGTCTATGTCTTTGCCTTGCTGCTGCCATATCAACGTTTTCAGACTCAGTGGAAATGCGCTTGGTTAAGACGTGCTTTTATGAGGCGGAGAATTAGCCTGCAAATCAGAGATGTGCGCTCGCCGGGCAGTTTAGTAAATACCACGCAGTTCATCATTAGGCGCACTCCTCCCATTAAATAGCGCTACACGCCTACGTTACCACCCACGTTTCCGAACCATCCCACCTGTTTGCACGTACACACCCTCAAAGCGTTAATATGCGCTGCGCCAGCTTAGTAAATACCGTTTTTCGTTACGACCGCTATTTTACGCCAGAAAATGGGCGCAATCCTGTTAGTAAATCAGGCCCTTAGTGCCTTTGACCACACCTTTACCTCTACCTCTGAAGCTTTATGTTCTGTTTCGCCATTGCCGTTTCCACCAGCTGTTTTTCGCTCTCACACTTGGGCCTGCAGTCTTGTCTTTTAAGCTAGTTTCCCCCTAAATTCTCTCAGAATAAAAAACAAAAAGCTGTTTTAGTATGCCTTCGGCTGTGGCTTTCGGATTGATAAGTGCATGACTGTTTTTTGATTTGTGTGGATTCTCAGAGCCACTGTTGAACAGAAATTGAATATTATTATTCTTTTGCTCGCCTACAGTTGCTTGAGAGGTAATCTCCGGAACGAGGCGGTGCCACCACTTTCCTTGTTGATGTTAGATTGCAGAATGAAAAGATACATTTTCCCTTGGCAGAGGTTTAAAAAGAGAGAGAGATGCAGACAGACAGGAAAACCCTTTCTATCGTGTGATTACACATCACACACACCGGTGAAGGTTATCAAACCTGTAGACCCACATTATTGGAATAATAAAAAAAAATGTGGCTGATTTAAAAAAAAAATAAATAAATACTCCCAACATCCCATACATCACAGATGCAACAAAAGTCAGTGTATAAAAGAGCCCGTCCAGTCCATAAGAAAGGGGCCGTGTTCCATTATTCCTCCAAGGCCACTGGCGGCTTACATCGCTTATGTTTGCTCTCTATTGTCATTATCAGCACATTTCAGAATGGATGAACAGATTTTCTCCCAACACAAGGAAAAACCCTGATAATGAGAGTTAACGTTCTTTACAATTTTGCACCAATGATGATAATGGACTTCATTATTCCCCCCCTCCCAGTGATATGTAGTCTCTCTCTCTCTAGCTATCTCTCTCTCTCACACAAACACACACACACACACACACACACACACACACACACACACACACACACAGAGAGAGAACTCCTTCCAGTAAGCTGTCACCCTGAACAAATTAAAATTAGCCAGCGCTATGAACAGATCTGAGGCTGATATAACTTGCATTCAGGTCCTTGCCATTCGCCAGTACATGTTGTACTCTGTGTTTTTTCAGTTTTTTTTTAATATAGTACTTTTCACTTGGCCGAGCAGCAGAGGCCTGTTTATGTGGCTGTCACAACATTATAAATCACTGGTGGGCTCTCCAGGCAGTGACAGGCAGGGGGAAAGAAGTCACCTACACTTAGCTGTAGTCACCAGACTATGGCTGAGTTCCAGAGAGGGCGGCAGGGCAGATGCCAGCCCGGTCACACACCACAACACAGCACCTCTTTTGGGTTTATGCACGTACCTCTTACACGATTGCTTTTGACTTGTAGCATGTGACCTAGGAGTGTTTTAAAATATGTATTATACATCATAAAGCGCCAAATTAGCGTATGCTAGGTGCTCAGCATATAACTATACTGGCAGTTGTAAAATAAGAATCTAGTCGTAGGGAGAGCCATACTCTTAATTATTTCATGCCTGTCAACAATGTGTGAAGAATAACATTCAATTGATTTGTTACTAGACTATATGTAATTCTCTATAGAGAAATTATTGAAATTATTTTCAGTTTAGGTTTAATTATGCTTCTGTACGAAAGGTGATCAGGCACATTGTCAATGTTTTTTTGTCATGTTTGACAAACACAATATCAAAGTATATTTGAATTAAGTATGCTTAGATATTCTTTTGACTATATGGCTGTCCTTTAACCACGCCGCATTTAACATGATGTCAGTGCATTTTTTAAATGGATGGTAAAAGCAGATAGTTGTTGTGCATTTATGAAGGAATGCTATTGCCCTGTGTAGGGCTAAAGCACAGAGATAGTATTTGTTCAGCCTCCTTGATGACCATGTCTTGCACCTTTCATTTTTTCAGATTTAAAATACCCCCTTAGGCACTGCTGTCTACCCTGAGGTGTAAATGTACACACATACACACACACACACACACACACACACACACACACACACACACACACACACACTTGCGCACCTGTGAGTTTAAAGACAGATATGATTTAGCAGCAAAAACCCTGATCAAACCTTACCTTAGAGTTTTAATTAAGTAAGAACTCGAAATTTCCATTCACTGCTCTGAAAGTGTCCGGCTGAAATGTGAAGAAGTCACTGACATTTATGTATTGGTGTGCCATTAATAATTAAAGGTACAGTCCATGATTCCAATCCAACACACTTTTTGTCATATTCAGAGTTGCCCTTTCCGGTCCTCTAGCTGTCTGTTCAGTGTGCGCTCAAAAAAACAAACTCTGGTGTTCGTACACAGTCCTGGATCTGTAAATGGTAAACAAACATAGTGGCTCTGACCGAGTTATAAATAATTCAATTTCATTATATTCCGGAAAGGCGGGGTGCAGTTTGATTGGCTGTTGAGTTTTTAATATCATAAACCTTCCGCCAACATTGTGGACTCCATGCTAGAAGTGTTGAGTGATTTTATTGTTTTGATTGACTAGTCAAACGGACAAGTGCACCCACATTGACCTAGAACATCCTGGAGTGTTCTAAGGTAATTGAGCAGATGTCACTTATTTCTCTGAGACAAATGTCAGTTGAATGGCCTGAATATCATTGCAGTTGAGACGTTCAGGTTATTGTCCATGTCTGTGTCCATGGAGATGGAGGGGCGCTGGAGGGCTGAGTGGGCAGAATGAGATGGCATGGTCATTAACGGCGTAACTGAGCCTCCTGGTGACCCCCTCAAATGGGACATTGCTGTGTGGGCAGCCGCCACCTTCTCTGAACTCCCATTCAGTCAGTAATGGGCGCACCAAAGGGCGTTTAAGACATGGAAAGCGTGAAGTCTCTCCCACATGGGCGCGATTAGCGGCTGACTGTGGCCAGGTTTCACAATGATATGTGGTCCCCTTACGCCTTTGTCCTTGCCCATCATCCCCGGCAATCGTCCACACACCCCCACGCCCGGACATCAGTGGTTGCCGTTTTGGAGACCATATGGGAGGCTATCCTGAATGCACATTAGTAATCTCTCCCCCTGCACACAACTCACACACCCGTCCCTGAGCAATGTGTGTACCCACTTCATTCTTCTGTGCATCTTGTTCACTTTTGTGTGGGTAAATTACCATTCACTGTTCCCAGGATGGGTGTCACAAACCGCCCCTGGTTAACACGTCGGTGTGGCCCGGTGTGATGGAGCGGCTCCCGGCAGGTTTGTTTTCTCTCTCCTGAAAAAAAAGGTGTCATTTGTAAAATGCAGGCAGCCAGGGCGCTGGCATCTGCATTAACACCTTGCTGGTGCCATCTCCAAGGACCTCGGAGCTGAGGACGATGCCTTCCCTTCACACCTTGTTACTTTTCTTTCCTCCCTTGACCTTCCCCTCCAGGCATACACACACACACACACACACACACACACACACAGAGATGCACGCACACACACACATACCACAGGAGACTGGAGACCAATCAGCACCTCAGCTTCATTCAGCTCCCTCTTCACCTTGAGTGCCTGGTCCGTCTCAGTCTCCCTAACAATGTGGGCTCATCACTGCCAGAACATTTCATTGACTTCCTACGTCAGACACGATTATTTACCTTCAACAAACATGTGTATGTGCTTGTTGCTGTATGAGTGTGTGTGTGTGTGCCACTTTTTTCACTCCTAAGTTTTGTTTTGTTTTCCTCAGTAACCAGACTGACCTTGGAGAAAATTCAAACTGTCGAGAGCATGGGGAGGGAATTTTTTTGGCTTTTTCTTTTTCTTCCCCATCCTCCTTCTTTTTTTTTCAGCTTTCATAATTGACAGTGTGTTGCTTGAGTGCGACTCAGTGGTCAGTTCTGTTCAGAGGCAAAGCCCCGGCTGGATCAGCTTGAATGCGCTGAGCCTTGGGAAAGGAAATGAGGTCCTCCAGGTGAAAAGACAGAGAACAGAGAATGCTCCTGCAAGGTTACCAGGGTTGGTCCGTGATGATCTCTGGGCCTGACACTGTGCATTCACCTTGACTGGGTCATTTATTCACCAGCCAGTGTCTGGGAGAGGGAGGGAGGGAGTACAGAAAGAAAGAGAGAGATGGAGGGAGAGGGAGATGGAGGGAGAGAGAGAGAGAGAGGGGGGGAGGGAGGGAGGGAGGGAGGAAGGACGGACGGACGAATGGCAGATAGAGATAGAGAGAGAGAGAGAGAGACTGCACAGCTTTTGTGGAATTTTACACAAGGGAAGGGCAGTCACCATCTATTTTACTCTGATTATCAGGACTTCGGCTGGTATTCATGGACCACATGCCTGCTTTTATTGCACAGATTTCCAAGTCTTGCTACACTGAGGTCACACTGCATGGATTACCTCTTAGGGATGTACCCGAATCCATGGCATTATTTGGGAAAGCACAAATAATGTGAAGGAAACAAATATTTCTTCTAGTTTTCTCCTCTTCAGTTAAAAAGATACAAAATAAAACGAGATAGATGAGACGTACAGTACGAGGATGTGGAAATACATTTAATAGTAAAATTATCTGATGCTTTGAAGGCACAACAATTCCATGGGCAATTCATTTTAGGTTAGAAAACACATAATTTGCCCGATTTTAACTGACTATAAACCATGCCTACATCTAATCTCCTATCTGAATACAGAATACATACAAAGACAGATCATTTTGTTGTTTGAAAAGACACAGATACATATACAGACAATGACGTCTCTGTACATCTCTATTCTCTTTTCCAGGATCATCCCATATTCATTTCCCCTTTGTGAGTAAACATACAGTTCCCCTGTATTATGTGCTCGGTCATGTGAATTTAGAATGCCTTCAAAGTCATGAAGACATTGACCTTCTCTGTCATACTTTTTGACACGATGAAATCTTGTGAACTGCTGACTGATGAACAGTGATGGAAAACCCTTGTAAGCGTCTGATCTGACAGCCATTCTTCCCCTATGTTCAGTTCAGGTTTTTGTCAAATTGAGGATTGCGTGGAAACCTGGAATGATGTATGGGGTGAATCTTCTCTGTTAAACTCGCTAGTTTTCAGCCGTGAAGAACGATTTATCACAACAATGAATATTACTTGAATAATTCACACTACTTCATGTAAGTGTCTTAGGGGGCATCCAATATGGGCAACAAAACATCAACAGTCAACAAGAGTAGCAAGTAGTACATGAACACAATTTAAATCAAATTTTAGATAGATAGATACAGTAGATAGATGGATACTTTACAGAGGGAAATGTATGGTCATCCATAGTATCTTATACACTTACTCACAGACATACATACAGTACATAAATCACATACACATAGGGGGAACATGTTTACAGGGAGTGGGGAGTTTACAGATACAGGAATGGATCTGACCCTATGGTACAGGGACGTGCACAATTTTTTTGTCACGCCCCCGTTAAACTCTCACTAACCGTTGCTGCCAAGCCCCCGTCCCGTGATCGCAAATATATATTTCCTTCGGAGGGGCAACTTCAGTTGAGGAGAGCAAACGGGCAGTTGCCCGAGCAACCTTAGCCCACTCCTGTGCACGTCCCTGCTATGGTACATTGTGCATAGATTGGTAAAGTGTTGATGTCCACAAGGAAAGTGTTCTTGTGCTGCAAGTGTGGATAGTGCAAGAGATAGTGTTCATGTGCTTGTGTGGATAGTGCAAAGTTCTTGTGCTTGTGCGTGTGTGTGTTGATAGTGCAAAGAGATATAAGTTGTTCAGTCTGTGCAAGGGGCTAGTATAGCCAGTAGAGATGTTTTAAAATATGTTTACATGTATATACTATATATTGACCTGAAATTGGTTGTCCACAACAGCCCGGTACCTGTAGAGCATGGCACAAACAACCAGGTCCCTTCCAAAACAGATTTCAAATAGGCCGTTTAACCTCAGCAATGGACTTGACACACAATGTTCTTAGACGTTCTGTGATGGGTGCGAGGTGGAAGCGAAGCGTAGATACGGGGACAGGGGATTGGGTCTGTGGGATTTTGGTGGTGGGAGGAAGGCGTGTTAATTGGTGCCTTCTTGCTCGGCCTTGTCAGTGGAGGCCTTTCATGGCCTTTTTATGCCTCCCTCCTGGGAGAGCTGAGGAGGAGACTGCTTCCCTGTAATGAGGCACTGCACTGGGTTGCAGAGACCGAGCAGGGAGGGTCACTTGTGGGCAATTAGGGAGAAATAATGAGAGCTCTCTCTGTCTCTCTTCCTCTCTTTCAGCGTATCCCTCACTATCTCTGTCCTTCATCCCTCACGCATTCTATATTTCCCCTAATCCCTATCACCCCTGTCTCTCTGTTTTTTCCCCCTGCCTTTCTGTGTGTGTCTCTCTTTCTCGCCCTCCCAGTAGTCTGATAAAGGAATGTCAAACCTCCTTCTTGCACCCTCTCTCTCCACATCTGTCACCTTGCCTCTCTCTCATTTGGTCTCTATCTCTCTTTCCCTCTGTCTCACCCTCTGTCTTCCTCTCTGTCTCACCCTCCGTCTTCCTCTCTGTCCCACACTCCGTATCTCTCTCTCCATCTTGCTCTCCTTCGATGCACCTCTTTCAGATCAGAATTTTCACTCCGGGGACCTCTGGCAATTGGATCCTCGGATGCATTTGCCATAGCTGACATTCTCCAGCATCGAGAAATCAGCGTTGCCTCTCCATCTAGAGTATAGGTCCTTGTTGCGTTGGTCAATGTGGAAACTCGAGTGTGTCAGTGTGATTTGGAAATATTTACCGAAAACTTTGTCTGAATTTAGTTTGAATCAGTCACATTTTAAAACAAGACAATAGAAGTTCACAATGCACGCATGTTTTTTAAAACACACTGAAAGCATATTGATGTATTGATGATTTGCAATGAATTGTCATAAATGTTATAACACAGTTCAGTCATTGTAGTACCAATCATGGTGACATATTACAGAACAGTTCAAGATTTGGACCTTTGAAAAAAAAAACAAAAAAAAAAACATTGTCAGCATCAAAACGTCTGGGAATGAACATACAATGTGTACATTTGTGTGGAGGAGTGGCAGCTAATGCTAAGGACATAATTACATTTCTCACATAGCATTGAAAATACACTGTGCATATTTTCAGATATCTCAGTTTAAGCATAACGAGTAGTCGACATCGGCTAAAACAATGCTAAACTTCCAGCTCTTCTGTGACAGTGAGCTGAAAGAATACCGGGTCAGTGCCCGAGGCTGCAAGCTAAGACCAATTGGAGCTCCCTGGCTGTTCCCAAGCCTGTTTCTCATTCAGGCTCAGTGTCTCGCTAAGACGTCATTGTGTCAGGGGAGAAATTTCCATGTCTCTGACAGAGATTGACGTGCTGTCTGTCACTGGCTGCAAGATCACTCAATAGCCACTGCACTTATTATCCAAATGGGAGCAAATCAAAATCACCTCCACTTCTAGACACATAGGCGATGCATCTTGCCCTGAGTGATCCGTTGTATTTTCAGAGAAAATATTCTCTTTCATTTCTTTATTTTTAGTTTGATTGAGTAACAACTGGTCAGGTGTGTGCTTTCCAATAATGAATGTTCGCTCACCACGAAGAGTGCTAAGCCTTTTCATTTTATATTAATTATAGATCTAAATAGGTCCTCATCTTGCAGTGGATTTGTGAAGGTACAGCTTATTAATGAAGTGTTGAACTGTTCTTAAAAGATGCACACCGATATGGCTATAATGAGCACATTGGCATGATGGTGGCTGCTTTTCCATCTTTGTTTTTGTGAGTAAAAATGTAACAACATTTATTAATCGTCATGATTGAGAGGTGGGCTATGATGGCCGTTTTGAAGATGGTCCATCCAAAATGGCAAGTGAGTTAAAGAATCTCTGAGAAAACAAAACCTCCTATGAAGGTCAAATAAATAGAGAGCAACATTATTACTGTGAATAAAGAGCTGCAACATCTGCTGCTCAAGTCATTACTTTGATTATGGTGTCCCTGGATTGTTGTCACCGTTGTTACCTTGCACTGATAAACTACAGCTCCTTTGTGGCACGCTGGGAATCATGAATGCTAAGCTATGATTTCTGAGCTACTTTTACTGGTATCAATTTAAGCACAAAAGGAATCTCCAAAGATTTGTCCTCAGATTTTGTCTACTCACCGCATTTGCTGTTGTTCCCTTGTCTCACCAGGCTGTGTGTCAGCGTATTGGTATTGCAGTAAAAGCCACCACTTTCCTGAAATGCCTTGTACAAAAGAAATGGACATGAATGACATGGACTGCTTGTACCTCATGAATGAATGTGACTTTGATGTGCTGCAGGGTGGCCATGAAGGTTTGGGTACCATTTCCCTTCACCACACCTAGTTAATGTTGTGATTAAAATGGATCAAGCTCCATCTGTGCTCCATTACCTTCAGCATGCTTTAAAAGGTCATCTAAATAGGGCTGGATTAACAAAATGTTTCTGTAACTCAAGCACATGTACACTGCTATTAAATCATCACAGCAGTAGAATGCCAGAAGAGATGGCAGAAAGCTTTCATAAATAAGCCGATTTAACGGCAGAATATCACTCGAAACATGACATGTCATTTCAAGGTCATTAAATTAGCGTGAATTCATGCTAACCTAGCTGCTTCTGGAATAGAATGTGCACCGAAATTATTGCCCGATTTCTCAATCCATATAGTTTTAAAATGTGTTCAACAGATTTCATTGTATGGTTGCTGTCATGATACGATGTCCTCATCCATCTCGAATAACATCTATTAAAAATAACATGTTAAAATAAGAAACATCAAATAGAAATAACAAAATTACATTCCATAGCCCATTGTTGAAAGATGGTGTATAGAGATTGTAATCATTTCCTTATCAGCAAATAATATGCTGTCACTGTGCATGGGCATCAGACGCGAGGCTTAAGGCGGGAGGCTGGCTTCAGAATTTATAGTTATCGGTCATACTTCACAACATAAATCATGTATATCACAAGAGTCTGGCTGTATGTTTGCAGAGAGAAAATGATCAAATTATAGGCTATATTTGTCTGTTTGATCACATTGTCATTTGTCTGGTTTGATTTCTGGCTTTAGAGGTCAGCTGTGTGAAGGTGCTTGCAGCAGAACTGCAGTGGATGCCTTCTGTTTCCAAGTCGCAGAGGTTAGTATTGCTGAGGTATACTCATCAGTTCTTGAGACCCTCTTAAATTGATGCAGATGATTGCATGATTACCTTGACACTGTGTCACCTTGAAATCAATTTGATTCTTGATAATAATGATAATAAAATACTTATACTGATACCAAGTACTTGTGTACTTATCATACTTAAATGATACGGTACGTAAAGTGCCAGAGCTGGTCATTACACTGTAATGTGCTGCTGCTGTAATGGGCCACATATTCAATGAAAATATGTCTAATGTGAAAGATGCCTATCTGGGTTTCACTGCTCTGATGGAGCAAAAATGGAAGCACTATTTTCTACATGAATGCGTGATACATAGAGCTGCCTCCATTGTCAAGTGATTACTATATACTCAGTTATTGGATGTTCTTTTGTACAGCAGCTCTTTTGAAAGGAGAACAGGATGCAAGCGTTACTGAATTTGTCCACAGCTCAGCATCCAACCAGAACTTAAGGGATAACTGTTAGGTAAGTTGTGATTATGATGCTAACACGATTAAAACATAATTTGAGTAGTTCATTTCTAAATATAAGTTTTTATTCTATGGTGCTTCTAAGGAATATTCCTTAGAAGAAATACAACACAAGAGGTAGGCTCGTGATAAAATGAGCCTGAGGCTGTTGGAGAAACAACTCAATCTACAGTGTATGGTATACCTAAGGTCTGCCACAGTCAAGAGCACATTTTTGATATTTTTATCCGAAGACAGCACCCTCAAAAACAAACCCCTCCTAAATCGTAATGACATAATTTGTCTTTCCTCCTGGGCAGCAGCATTGTGTGCTAATGGTCATGACTAGGTGAACTGGGCACCTGGGCTGACCCTGTTGATTGGGTAGGTTGGCTGCGGAGCCCTTGAGGAGGGCCCTGTAACCATCACTGCTCCTGGTAGGAGGGGGAAAAAAATCCCTCAGCACTAAAATCCCATCTGCAGGGCTGCCAGACAAAATGTGCTTGTAAAAAAATGAATGTCAGGATTGTAACATAGCCAAGGGAGTCTGTTAAATGGATAGAAAATGTAAAGTGCTATAGTCATAGATGTAATGCAGAATAAGTGTCTGTCTCCGCTGTTTATTGGCCAGTGGATGGGTGTAATGGAGATAAATGTTTTTGTTGGCTGTTGCTGGTCCCCGGTGCTGACCTAATCTAGCCTTCAGTCGTCTCTTGCACACAGATAACCAAAACACACAAACCCACACACACACACACACACACCAGCACATAGGCTTAGTGTCCAGCCGGCTAGTGCTGTGAGCGGAGGTTCAGGAGAAGGTCCTTGGGTGCCTAACCTGAGTTTTATGCCTTAATGACTCCTTGTTACTCTCCCAGCCAGTTCCCAATTGCCATCGGCACTTCCACCCTCTGCGTCCATTAGGGGCAGGGAACGCCGATCGATACGTGATGCAATTTCCCTGGAGAATGAGTACAGCTACTCCGCCGAGGTGCGCTGGGCCTCCACCCCCCTCTCGTCACAGCCCGTCATGTTTTTCTCTCCCGCATCAGCCATCTCTCTTTTTCTCTCCCTCTCTCTCTCCCTCTCTCTCTCTCTCTCTCTCTCTCTCTCCCTATTCCCTCTCTCTCTCCCTCCCTCTCTGTGTGTCTGTCTGTCCCTCCCTTCCTGTAGCCAGCGCCATGTTGAGTTTTTTTTTTTTGCACTGTGCCGTATAGACACCATTTATCTAATTGGGTCCAAATGTAATGGTGTTTGAAACAACTTGAGAGTGTGCAGCTCATCAGACAGACAGCTTGGGCTCAGACAGGGTATGAGTCATCAGAAAGCCATAAGTCAGCAGCTGGAGGTGGCTGTCCACTGCTCTGTTTGGTCTCTGATGCACATACAGTATCTGTCTTCATGTAAAATGTTGCTGTCTCATTCTGAGCTGAGGCAGAAACTTCCTTATGAAATACAATTGAAAAGGTTAGTTGCATCAACACACCTAAAATGTGGTGTTAAGAGAATAATTCAATTTTAGATAGCCTTGCTATTTTTAAAATGGGAAATATATTCCTTCGAATAGTACAAATACTATAGTCCATCGAACTATAGTGTTCCTATTATTTAGTCAGCACCATGATGAAATATTCTTCTTATCTATTTTGCTAGACAGTTTTTTCATATTCAGTGCTGCTGTGAGATGATAGCTGTTTTTATTTGAACCTGATACAATCAGTTTTGTCTTTACACCTTTGCATTCTCCCTTGCTGTCTGATCCAGCTCTCCTCGTCCTCGCCTCTTCTCCATCACAGCTTCTGTGTTAGTCAGGGCTGGTCTGTGTGGGCTATTGGCACAGAAGCCATGATTCACCCTGATGCAGAGACACTTAAAAAAGAGTCTGGTTAGGATCGATAGAGAGACCCAGTGAAAGAGAACGGACTTCTTTAAATGTCCACAACTTGGTTAATGATCGCAAGCATCTGGGTGGCGGGGTCTCTGTTCTGTAGTTCGTTTCCATGACAACAGTCTGTAAAAATTGTTTACATCGTCACTCTGTTTAAGTTCATCTTGATCATTGTTGTGGTTTTGAAGCTTAAGGTAAAGGGGGCTAGAGAGACTGTGGCAATGATTATAACGGCAGCCTATAACTGTGTTGTGATTGTCAGTTGTTTCACATGTCATGGCCAGTGGCAATCAGCGTGTACCAGAGGCAGTGCATAAGACCCCTTTCCTGCACAAGTCTGCTTGAATGTCACTGCTTTTGATGATACTGTGTTTTTATCATCATGTAACACAGTAAATACACTAAATTTACAGCTCACAGGTGTTCTATGTTCAATAGGAAACTATTTCTACACTACAAACATTAATCAAACGAACAATGATGAACGAAACAATAAAAACTTGCCTTCATCATTTGAGTGGGCCCATATGTCCACTTATGACCATAAGTGTAGCATAACATGTCTGGAAAATATTCAAGAAAAGACAGTCCAGCCCACACGGGGGGAAATGATCATCAGATGTAAGCAGCAGTTATCGTCTCTGTAATTGAGCGCTTTTATGAGTCACTTATGACAATATGCAAATGAGGAGGAATGGGAATCTCACTTGTAAATGGTAAACGCATTAACTCTCATTTATGAATGAGAAGGATGTGAGGGCACTTGGCCTTAATGTAGCATTAAAGACATAGTATGCTACAATTGGCCACTTTTTGAAGCAGGTTTGCAACTAGTACTGGGTATCATCTTCAAATTAATTTTCATGATTTATGGTCATGTGATGAACACATCAGTCATTCCGACTAGCCTCCTAGGCTATGCACCATGCAGTTCTGTGGTCTGACTCTGATTGCCCTCTAGAAATATAAAGAACAAGCTTTCTCAGCATGACATTGCCAACTATATTGCCAAAAGACATGAGTTAGCAAGCCGTGCTGTTGTTGGTGTTTGTAAGGTTTTAGTTAGATTGCTAGTTTTCAACCAAAACTCCATACTGCTGCTTTAAACATGGTGGCGTGTTTTTAGAATCTGGCTCAGAATCTATTCAGTATACAGACAAATGACCTGGTCTGCTGGTCCTACCCAGGTCCCAATTACCTTCTAAAGTTTTATTTAAAGTAGGTCATTTGACAGGACTGAAAACATGCCTTTTTCTTTGCTTGATCTGAGATGGGGAACCATCAGACATGCAAGGGCCTTTCTGACCTGTCACTGTTCTAGCTCATCTGAATCTCATTTCGTTGTGAACTGCTGACAACCTGTAGTTCAGACATGTTTAATTGATGTAGACCACAGCCCCCCTAAAACTAGAGTCCTGACTTGCTGAGGCATCTCTATCACTTTAAAGATGAAAGAGAGAAGCCAGCAAGGGTTGCCATTAAAAAAAGAGAGAGGAAGGGGAGAGACGCCGACAGAGAAGGCAAGGCGGGTGAGAATGACTGAAGTGAGGAGAGGAAACTTTCTGGTCGAGAAAGCGCAAGGAAACGCGAGTTCAGTCGGTTGGCGTTAAATAATTTACCCCTCAGTGATCAGACCAGATCTAATTAGCCTTTGTTCTCCTCCTATAATTGGGGGGGTCGGGGTTGGTGGGAGGGAGAAAGGGAGGGAGGGAGGGAAGGAGAGGATGAAGAGAAGGGAAGTCATGGCTGAGGTGTTTGGCTGTGAAATGGGATCAGAGACTAGTGGGGGGCTGCCCGCTGTGCCGTCGCGGTATGGGGCTTTGTTAAAGGGCAGCTGGAACAGGGTGTCCGCTGTGGCACCAACACAACAGGCAGCCTGCTACAGCATCCAGGGTGACTAGAGGACGTGCCCACCCCCACTCTCCCCACACTTGACTCACTGTGAAAAAAACCTGCGAGTGAAGTGGAACAGTCTCCCTTTGTTCATAGATTGATCCCTTACTTCTGGACCTCTACTGGACAGTTCAAGAAAAAAATAAAAATGAATTGACAGTAAAAATATACGGTATGGTAAATAATTATCATTATACCTTGGACACCATGTAAAATTTCAGAACGTGTATGTGAAACCAAGCAGATGTAATTTGTCATATTTTTATAGGCAGCACCATAGTAACAGAAGCATTTCTGATATAGTCCCTCTGCATTCCTGAGATTAATCACAGAGCCTCTCTTGGAGATGATCGTGACAACACAGTAATTACCTGTAATTGACCAGCTCCCCCACGGAGTCCACAGCTTACTCACAATCAATCCCACTGTACACTGAAAGCCTGAGAGTGTCGGAAACGAGGTGCATCTTTCCATCCGTCCATCCATCCATCCATATTGCCGTCTGACATTTTCCATAGATAGGTCACGGCCTTTTTGCAGCCCATCCAGACACTGGACCAAAATAAATGTCTGAAGTGGAAAATGGCACCTAATGGCCCGCGGGCATCGGCTTTCAAGCCCCTCAAATGGCAGTCTGGAAGTCTTTGTTCGGTACAAACACATTTTCTGGAAAATAGGTTTATGTGCAAAAGAGAGGAAGAGATATATTGAGAGAGAGATTGAAAAAGACGGAGGGAGACAGATGACGAGGAGGGCGTGACAACGAGTGTGATGGAGAAAAGGAGGAGGTAGACATTCTGGGAAGGAGAGGCTTAGAAACTAAGACAGGGAGAGAGAAAGATAGCAACTAAAAAAATAAAACCGGTCTGTCCACGTCAACTTAAAATGGGCCCCCGAGCTGTGATTGGTTTTAGCGAGGAGGTTGGGAGGCAGTAGAGGGGGGGGGGGGGGGGGTGGGGGTAGATGCTGAGAGCTACCCAGGCAATGCAGCTGGAGGACCTCAAGACTGTCTACTCCACAGGGCTCTTAGTGTTTAGAAACTGTACAGGGTGACACAGCCTCAGCATACGAGGAGGAAGAGGAGAGGAGGAGGCAAGGGGGAGGTGGAGTGCCAGAGAGAGAGAGACAAGGGGTAAGGAGAGAAAGGGAGATAAAGAGACAAGGGGACAGGAGAGAAAGAGTGACCGGCATCCTGCAGAGGTAATTTGCCTTAGGCCTTAAAGAGCTTACTTACACTGCAGGGAGACTGTCACTCACTGGCTGACGGGAGAGGAGGAGAGAGAGAGAGAGAGAGAGAGAGAGAGAGAGGGAGAAAGAACGAAAGATGTAAGGTCGAGATAGAGAGAGAGGGGGGGAGAGGGAGAGAGAGGAGAGTGCAGGTGAAAACATTGGAGGACTGGTGTCTTTGTCTGGCAGAATGGGGGGTGCAGAGTGAGAGAGAGAGAGAGAGAGAGAGAGAGAGAATAAAAGAAAGAGAAGAGAGATGAAACAGGCATGTATAATGACTCCTCGAGAGCATGTGCTTGATGTTAAACAACCATCATCCATCCCCTCTTTCTCCATCGCCCTCTCTGACACCCCTTTGCCTCCATTTCCACACAGCCAGCATTGCTCCCAAACCCCCTCTAGCCCCCCCCCCCCCCCCCCCATCCACCCGTCCTCTGCCCCACTTTGAGCAGTTTTCCTGCAGGTGAGGTGGCAGCTGCTGCCCTTACTGGGGGTCAGCTGTGGCTGTTGAGGACAGAGCCGTACAGTAAGTGCCTGTGACACCCCTCGGCCCAGTCGGGAGCGTGAGTGAGAGGAGCAGCATCTGACAGCATTCCTGGCAGTCACCTCCAGGCCCCGGAAACTTCCCCTCCGTAATTGCATCCCGTGTCAACCTGTGACATGTCAAGCCCCAACCAACACTAATCACTGGCCGGCTGAAGCCATCGCCTCTGTCTTGCCGTGTTTCTGTCTGTCTGTTTCTCCCTCTCTCCCTCTCTCTCTCTCTCCTTCCCCTCCCTCTCTCTCTCTCTCCCTCTCTCTCTCTCTCTCTCGCTCCCCTCCCTCTGTCTCTCTGTCTGTTATTCTCCTCTGCTCTCATTCTCAGTCTCGGTTTCATCACTTGTTTTCTCATTCTAACTCACTCTAACTGGTTTACTCTCTGGTTCTCTCTCTTCCTTTATTGATTCTTTGTTTCTCTCTCAGCCTTGCGTCTCGTTGATTTTTCCCTCTCTACCCCTGTTTTCCGCGTTTAGTCTATGTTTCTTTCATTCGTGATCTCTTTCTCTGTATTCCTTCCATCACTCTCTCTTTCTGTCCCTCCTGCTTGTGGTCTTCACATCTTTGACTGTGTCTGAGAGGGGGCTCTGTCATTAGTGGGTTTCTGAGGCAGTGTTGTAATATAGCTGTTTGTCATTTACCTCGGCTGTCATTGTCACTGGCGCTCACTGTCATGCTTGTTTACGCTGTTCGTTTGGCTAATTCTCAGTTAATTACTAATCAAATCAATGAATGGAGAGTGATTCACAGAGGACAATTAAATGATGATTCGCATATTTCCCTCCACCCTGCCAATGCTCAGCTGGGATGCTTTTGGAGTGCTATTTCGAGTCGCTGCAAAACACAGCTTACCAGCCACCTGGGCAGATTGTGTGAATGACGATGATTTTGTGTGTGTGTGTGTGTGCGTGAGTGCGTGTGTGTGTTCGTGTGGATAAGGGAGCTGTCAAATCAACAGAGAAGTGTGTTGTGTGCAGTTGAATGTTTTCATCTTTGTGTGTGTGCACATGCGTGTGTGTGTGTGTGTGTTTGTTTGTGAGTATGTGTTTGTGTTTCAATTGGTGTGGTACTTGTAGTTGTTTGTGTATGTGGGCATGTGTGTGCGTGTTTGTATGTGTGTGTGTGTGTGTGTGTGTGTGTGTGCGTGACATGCTCGTAGCAGCTCCCTGTCTAGCAGATTGAGGTGGGAGCGAGCTGGTGGGGCTGGATGTGTCTGGGTGCCACGGTAACTGGATGTGATAGGTGGCCTCTGGGGATCTCAGCCTTAGAAGTGCTAAATGAACAGAACCAACCAATGACTGTGTGTGTGTGTGTGTGTGTGTGTGTGTGTGTGTGTGTGTGTGTGTATGTGTGTGTGTGTCTGTGTGTGTGTGTGTCTGTGTGTGTCTGTGTGTGTGTGTGTGTGTGTGTGTGTGTGTGTGTGTGTGTGTGTCTCTGGGTGTGTGTCTGTGTGTGTGTGTATGTCAAATTTTGTGCGTGCCTTTGTGTGTTTAGTCTCTCCATCTGACTGACTGCGCGTGTATACTAGTATAGGCAGCATGTATATGTATATGTGTGTAGAGATGTGTGATGAGATGAGAACATTTTTCATTTTCCTGATGAAATGCAAAACCAAATCAAGAAAGGGTAATTATATTCTATATTGTGCCGCTTCTTTATTATTCGTTTGGAATTATCTGATGCTTAATTAAAATGGTCATTCATGTAACTATGCAAATCGCCTCCCATCTCACTCTGGTTTGTCAAATTAAATGGCAGCAACATTTCCCATGGCAGGTCAGGAGTGTTTTTTTTATAGACAGTGAACCAGTCTTGCACACTGTCAGTCTAGGTCAAATTTAGACCGTGGGGCTCTTCTCTATGTGCCAGTAAAGCGCACAATGTGAGTATCGCCGGCGGCAGAGCTACTATAAGTAGCTTCACAGTGCGGCCACTGTGAATGCGTAATGAACTGTGAATGCTGCTATCTTTACCAATTACAGTGCATGCCAGTTGAAGTGACATTCATTTCCAGATAATGGAGGCATTGCTCATGATTTTTCTATTTCACCTAGTGGGAACTGTGGCATGGAATCATTTCACTACCTGTTGGTGTTGGTCTGTGGTCTTGTGATGTAGGCCTAGGCAGCACTCTTGTCCTAGCGTGCTGCAGTCACTCCACAGTTGGCAGTGCAACTACATGAAAAATAACTACAAAAAGAAATAGAGTTTACAGAAATAAAAGGTGTGACTAATTCAAGAAAATATTCAACAACAACTTCTATAGGGCTGCTTACTCGTCAAAAGGGTGATGAGTCATGAGAGGAAATTGGTCCTTGCCATCTCATTGTCAAGGGATGACCAATCAAGTATCTGTGTAACTGTAATGCGTGTCTGTGTTTGTGTCTCCTTTCAAAGCTGCACAGTGGCACTGGGTCTCTCTGGTGAAGGGATCACACAATATTGGCTGTAGTAAAGTACTGGATGAGGTGTTGCCTGGCTACAGGCTCTTTTCAGCTGCAGAGGTTCTCTGCGACCTTGGCTGGACTGAAGAGTGTGACGGTAAACGTCTGAAGCTGTCCCCACGTGCACACACACATACACACACATCCACACACACACACACACATACACACACACTCAGACATCCACATACACACTCACTCACTCACTAACTCACACACATACAGTATATACACACACCTCTCTTCTCACTCTCATACACAAAAAACCTCACACACAGCCTACTCAATATGGCTTTCATACATACCCAGACACTCTCTCAAGCACACACACACACCCCCCTCCCCACACACACACACACACACACACACACGTATACACAGAGGCCTCTGTTTGTGGTTGTGTGTGCAGAGGGCACCCACACTGCTCTTCATCAATGTGAATCTTAGCCTGCAGCCCCGTGTATGCCTCCCTATGCATCCCCATCTCCCCTTTCATTAACGAGATGGAATGCAGTTAATTTAATTAAGGGGGGAAATTGCTAACGGCTTTCCCAATGTGAGAATAGATTTTGTTTGTGTGTGCGCATGTGTGTGGGGTATTTCTCTCTGTCTCTCGTTCTTTCTCTCTCTCTCTCTCTCTGTGTGTGTGTGTGTGTGTGTGTGTGTGTGTGTGTGTCTGTGTGTAGGAGCATTACTTTGCTTTGTCCCTTTGCGGACACAGGCAACAGGGGAGCCAAATAACATGCATATGATAATTCAGCAAATGTGTGTGTGTGTGTGTGTGTGTGTGTGTGAATGTATATCTGAGTGTGCGCGTGAGAAAAAGAGTGTGTGTGCACGCACTGTCATGCTGTGCTCTTGCCGCAGGCCCGAGCCGGGTCGGGCAGGGGTAGCAGGGGGCCGGGGAGAGTCGCTGGAGCTGGAGGTGAATGCCAAGGAGTCTGGGAGACACTCCATCAAGCGGGACCCCCCACGGGAGAGCCAGCCAATGAATTACAGATTAGATCATTGTTACAGGATCATAACAGGGATCTAATTGCCAATTTCTCTTTTTAATTGAATTTGGTGGAGTGAAGAGGACGGAGAATAGGATTCCTGGGACGCTTGGGTCGGACTATGGGGGCCGGTCAGAGCTCAAACTGGCATGTGTGCGTTTTTGTGGGTGTGAATAGGAGAGGGTAAACGCACTGTTGACGGAGGATAGAGAAACACAGCGCATGAGATTTGGTTTAAGGACCGAACAGTTTTTACAGAACATGCTGCAAGCTGAACAATTTCTTTATTGGAAATAATATGCTGCATGGGTCACATACGATTGAGCAGG
Organism: Sprattus sprattus; assembly: GCF_963457725.1. NCBI lineage: Eukaryota > Metazoa > Chordata > Actinopteri > Clupeiformes > Clupeidae > Sprattus > Sprattus sprattus. Next base: position 10,600,736 of record NC_137916.1, on the reverse strand, counting down.
GGAGTCTTCAGTGATGTAATGCTATCCTTGAGAGCTTAAAGGGAAAGTGTGTACTAATGGAATCAGGACATGATATGAAACATCAGGCTTCTACGGGTTTGTGTTCTGCTCTCTGTGGCATGGAGCCACTGATCTGAGAGCTGTGACAAACAGCATTAGCGAATGACTATCATGTAAGCGCTTGGAGACCAGCTGCTGTAATGACCGCAGGGGGAGTGCTCCTTTAACATGTGGGCAAAGTGTGCTCTCTGTGTCCTTGTGCCCACGTGCCACATATCCACACGTATGCATACGAATACACACTCATGGTTACACACACACACACACACACACACACACACACACACACACACACACACACAGACACACACACACACACACACACACACACACACACAGACACACACACACACACACACAAATGACCCACCCCCCCTCCCCTTTTTGTTATATAGCCTACATTAACATATGTAGTTACACACACCCACACTGACACACACACACACACACACTGCTCTGATCTCAGGCTGGCGGCCTCTGGCTAATGGCCATAATGGGACCTCCATCTTGCCACACTGTGACCCTGGTGCCGGTAATTGCAGTTTGTCCTCATCCTCTGACAACAGCCCACCACCCACCCACCCGGCCCCACCCCAGCCCACACGGCCCCCTCCCCTCTACCCATAAGCCATCAGTCGGTGTTTGGTAGCCGTCAGAGCCGCTCCTAATGAAGCCGGCTGCTGTTTTTCCTGATTATCACCCAGTTAAAGAAGAGCAGCCCAGGCTAGGGCTGACATCCCTTCCAGCATCTCCTGCCACTGACAAGTCTCCTACTGCTGCAGGGGCTATGGTAATTGAGATGGAGGGAAAGGGAGGCAGAGGAGGAGGAGGAGGAGGAGGAGGAGGGGTATGGGGGGGTGGTGTGTGGTGGGGTGTAGTTGGTAGTGCCTGTTGTGTTTGTGTGCACACATGCCCACACTGTCCATGTGTGTACTTTTGTCTGACAGTGTAGTGAGTGACTGTATTTGTGTGGATATCGTGTGTGTGTGTGTGTGTGTGCGTGTGTGTGTGTGGGTGGGTGGGGGGGATGTGTTTATACATAGAAATGCCTTAGAGTCTATTGAGTGATTCGTTTGTGTGGATGTCTTTGCGTGTGTATGTTTGTCGATGTCTTTGTGTGTGTTTATGTTAGTGAGTGTGTGTGTGTGTGTGTGTGTGTGTGTGTGTGTGTGTGTGTGTGTGTGTGTGTGTGTGCGTGCGTGCGTGTGTGTGTGTGCGTGTGTGTGTTGTTAAAGGGGAGTGAGGTGGAAGGTAGAGTGGCTTTGGAAGCTCACTACCTGGCATCTATAAGGTGCACAGGAGAAGCCTCAGAGCTGCTTGGAGCTGTCAGCTGGGCCTCAGTATCTGTCTCTCTTAGTCTTCCTATCCCAGCTCCCCCCATCCCCCTATCCCTCCCTCCCTCCTCTCTCCTTTCCCTCCATCTTTTCATATTTATTTCCCTCTGCATAATCTCACACCCACTATCTCCATTCTCTTTGTCTCACTGTGCAATGTTTCCCAGCACTGTTAGAAGTGTGCAGTAAATTACTGTGTGTGTGTTTGTGTGTGTGTGTGTGTGTGTGTGTGTGTGTGTGTGTGTGTGTGTATGTGGGCAGCTTCTCCACGCACCTGTGTGAGGACGCACTGTGCAGGCGGCTCTTAAACGCGAGCATTACCGGTTGCACCGGCACCGCTGAGACCAACGCTCCCTCTCCTGGTCTGTCAGACCAATCACAGGCTTTCCTAGCCCCCTCTCTCCCTCTCCCGCTCTCCCTCTCTCGCTCTCTCTTTCTCTCTCTCACCCACTCACACACTCACTCATTCCTTTACTCTCTCTATCTCTCCGTCTCTCTAGCCTCCCCCTTCTCCTCACATCCACACCTCCACACCTCCTCCTCCTCCTCCTCCTCCTCCTCCTCTGGCAAGCTGAGGAAGGGAGAACCCCGTAGCCCAGCACAGGGATAGCAGCCGACAGAGAATGCACCTCTGACACGGAGCCGTACCGCACCACAGACAACCAGCAGCAGAAGCAGCCCTCTGTGAGTATTCCCTGTCTTTTCACCTCTATATGTGTTACACACACACACACACACACACACACATTCACACACACCCACTTGTCTCTCTCACACACACTCTCTCTCGCTCTCTCTCTCTTTCTGTCCCTCCCTCCTCCTCTCCCTTTCTCTTTCGCTCACACACATGCACAGACACTTACAAACACAAACATAAGATACGCGCACTTCGGCAAGCTCAGTGGACAGTCTGACTGCCCCGAACACATGTCTCCTCACACTTACAGCATATCAAACACAAACACTAGCATGTGCTGTATTGGGATTGAGATTTTTGAACTTCATTCATCTTTCTTTAGTCTTTAGTCTTTCTTTACACACACGCAAACCAGCAACAAAAACTGTAGAAGGATTTGTGTTGAAGTGTATATGTACGTACATGCATGTATATTTACAAAGATGTAATTATGTTCTCTATTATGTGTGTAAACAGTTTTAGTTAAGCGTATGACGATGTGGAGTGTATGACTGAACGTTTTCGTACTTTTTTCGTTTCATTTGGCTGGGGATGCTCGGGTTGTGTCATAGTTCTAAAGTGTCAGAGTCACGTTCACCGTAATGTGCTTAGTGGAAGTGCTTCAGACTCCTCTCTCTCCCAAAGCACAGCCCAAGTGAGAGGCAGATTTACAAGTCTGTAGATGTTCCTTGTGTGTGTGTGTTTGTGTGTGTGTGTGTGTGTGTGTGTTCTTGTGTGTGTGTTCTTGGTGGTAGTAATGAATATGTTCGGCATTGCACAGACGAGACTCACCCCACCTCGGGTCCGTCTGAGGCGAAAAGGACTAATCACGCTCCACATCTTAAGCAGACACCATCGATCAGTCCGGGGCTGTGAGGGAATTCATGCTGCTTTGCCTTTTTTCCCTTTTTTATCCCCCTCCTCTTTCACTCTCCTCCAAGGTGGAGGGAATGATGTTTAAGAAATGAGATGAAGGAGGGGTGGGGGGGTAGAATGGGGGCTGAAGGCTGGCGGTGAGGGGGTGGGGGGTGTGCTTCCCAGTCAGAGTATCAGGAGTCTTTCTCATCCAGCTGATCGGCACTGAGGCAGAGCACCAAATCTTTTGATTATATGCTTTTAGTTCATCTCCAGCAGCTGAGGCGATTTCCTATTGTGTTCCCTCTTTCCCTCTCCCACATGCACTCTCTCTCTCTCTCTCTCTCTCTCCCTCTCTCATTCTGAGTGCAGGGAGTATAATGTGATAGCCGGCTCACACCCAGGGAGGCGCAGGCAGTGTATCTGTTCTGAGGACACAGATTGCATTTCCCCAGGAGAATACTCCTGGTGTATTGAAGGCACTCCACGCGCGCACCGGCTGCCTAGCTCTGTCGCTACACTAGCCGCAGCTGCACAGACGGGGGGAGAAACAGAGAAAAAGAGAGAGAGAGAGAGAGAGACAGCGACAGAGAGAGGCAGAAGGAAAGAAAAATTACAAATTCGTATGTTTAACATATGAGTGCCTCTAATATTCATCCTTAATATATTTGCACTTGAGGAACTATTTAACTCCTAACTGGGGTCATTTGCCTATTCCATTTAGTCCACGTCTAATAGTATGACATAATGGGGGATATGTTTGTTAATGTTTGTTTTGTTTCCTTAATGCGAGCAGCATTACTTACAGTTAGAGCTATTAGCTGCCTGGCCTCTTGGCTTGAGCCTAGCATGTCCTACTGTGAAATAAATGACTTCTTATATGACTGGACTTCCCCCTAGCCACAGTGGAATGATGCCATTTGCTTAGTGTTAGTGCAACACTTCAGACCTGCAATACTTTTTGGGGGGAAACTTACAATCGCAATAAGTATTGCAATAAGGACTGGATGGGAGATGGGAGCAAAGCAGGCCGATGAATAAGGACCGGATGAGAGAGATAGGAGAAAAGCAGGGTGATGAATAAGGACCGGATGAGAGATAGGAGAAAAGCAGGGTGATGAATAAGGACCGGATGGGAGATAGGAGAAAAGCAGGGTGATGAATAAGGACCGGATGAGAGATAGGAGAAAAGCAGGGTGATGAATAAGGACCGGATGGGAGATAGGAGAAAAGCAGGGTGATGAATAAGGACCGGATGAGAGATAGGAGAAAAGCAGGGTGATGAATAAGGACCGGATGGGAGATAGGAGAAAAGCAGGGTGATGAATAAGGACCGGATGGGAGATAGGAGAAAAGCAGGGTGATGAATAAGGACCGGATGAGAGATAGGAGAAAAGCAGGGTGATGACTGAGGACAGGATGGGAGATAGGAGAAAAGCAGGGTGATAAATAAGGACCGGATGGGAGATAGGAGAAAAGCAGGGTGATGAATAAGGACCGGATGGGAGATAGGAGAAAAGCAGGGTGATGAATAAGGACCGGATGGGAGATAGGAGAAAAGCAGGGTGATGAATAAGGACCGGATGAGAGATAGGGGAAAAGCAGGGTGATGCTGGACATATATGAAAGGCCTCCCTCAGTCCTCCTCCTTATCAACTCTCTCTCTCCTAAATGACCTAAATGAGTCAGACTGTAAACCAGTGCCTAAGCTCTCAGCAGGTGCCACCTCCACCCTCCTGTGGAGCACACCTCTAAGCCACTGGCTTGTCACCACTGGGTGTTTTGTCCACATTGTTGGTGCTATGGAGGCTAAGCTGCTCAGGGTGGCTTTGGGAGGTTTGGGGGTTTACTGGGGAGTATGGCGTGGGTGCTGTGGAGCGCTGGGAGGAAGAGCCGGCGGGAGGCGGCTGGGTGGTGGTGGGGTCGGGGGGGGGGGGTGGGGGGGGGGGGGGGGGGGGGGAGGATCACCAGCGGTACCTGAACCGCAGCTGAGGATCGATGGCCTGGCATGAGCCACAGACACTCTAAATGCTGATGAATCAGCACAAGAGGGGGAAAGGGAGACAGAGAGAAGGATGGAAGGAGAGAGAAGAGAGAGGGAGAGAGAGAGAGAGAGAGAGAGAAGAGATGTAATATAGACTCATGGAGGACAAGGTGAAAAGGTAGAGGGGAAGAGATGATGTTGGAGGAGAGTGAAATAGAGGGGTAGGAAGTTAGAGACAGACGGTCTGAATCAGCTGTCTGCTACATTGCTGTAGATTTACTCCTCGCAATTTGTAGTCAGAGATTAACTTTTAGGATGCCTCAACCAGGCTAGAGGCAAACACTGTTGTTATGACAGGAGATAAATATGTGCTGGAATGAATCACTCACTGAATATATGAATGAGTTTGGACAGTATGTGGCTCCTCGCGATGACATTTGTGCTGAGATGGGTGCCTCTACTGTGAGTCTGACCTGCAAAAACAGGGAAGGTGTGGGATAATCGCCTATTCATCATGGGTTTACAGGGGTGGCCTACATACCCACTCATTCTCTCTCTCACTATCTCTCTCGTTCTCGTTGCCTTTCTCTTTCACTTCCGCTCCTTCTCTTTCTTTTCCTCGCCTTTCTGTCCCCCTATTCTCCTCCTTCTCTCTGCCTCTCTCTTCCTCCATCTCTTCCTCACCACCATAAAGGAAGAAGAAATCTGTGCATCCAAATGCTGTCTGTAATATTTATAAGGCGAGGAGACCTCCAGCCTCATCCTGAAAAGCAATTGAAGCTTTCCCCAATTAATCCTGCCTCTCTCCTTGTGTACTCGCCTGCAGCTTTCATACAAAATTCATATACTTTCATGAAGTAAGTTCCCCGCAGTGACTGCAGGTAATGCGTTCAAAGGCAATTTCTTTCTTTTCCATATCTCACTCTGTTCTGGAGGATGTTTATTGAAAAGTGAATTAGATTATGCACAAGCAAAAAAAACAAAAAAAGCAGAAAAAGAAAAAAAAAAACTCCCCTGAATATATTTCCATACTTATGACACTAAAAGGTGTGAGACTATTTAAAACAGGCCTGCTTAATATGCGGAGAGCCTTGAGACGTCAAGGTTGCCCGACCCCGCTGGTGTGTGTGGGCCAGAATCGAACCCTCACAAGATGGATGGGGAATTTATTAAGTGTTGTAGCTAACCAGAACAGGGGGCTCATGCAAGAGGAGACTTATTTGGTGTCAGGTGTGTGTGTTTGTGTGTGTGTGTGTGTGTGTGTGTGTGTGTGTGTGTGTGTGTGTGTGTGTGTATGTGAGACTGTGTGCGTGTGTGTGAGACTGTGTGCGTGTGCGTGTGTCAGATGAAGGCTGGATAAATCACCTGCTACTCAGCGCGCAATAATGGAATCCAAGGGACAGAAACTATTTTTTGAGAGAGAGGGGGAGTTCAGAGAGAAAGATTTTCTTTCAAATTCTCTGCACACACCATAAAGTGGATCATCTGAAAACAGAAGGGCAACCTCTGTCTTAAATAAGCAGAGCATTCACATTTATGAAATGTACCATTCTCATCTATAGAAGTTCGAAGCTGTGAATTGGATTGAACATGCTCACAAGGTTATCAGAGCACCAGAGAGTCCCCTTTTCAGCTTTCATTTGGATTCTGCAAGGCTTTTTACCAGGTCTTCATGCTTAAATAGGTCTGTAATTGGCATTTATTGTGCAGTATTCTTTGGAATCAGAAGTGTGTGTTGGAGCTTTGCCAGCAAAGTGACTTGTTTCACAGGCATAAGCCAGCAGAGTACAGTTCTGAGTGTGTTTTTTTTCCTTTTTCCAGTCTCCACTAAAATTGCATTAAGTAGCTGTTATTTCCTGATTCATGGCTCTTAGAGGCCGTTTATTCTCAGACCTTTGAAAAATCACGGTCATTATCGGCCAAAGAGCTGCTGAGGACATAATCAGTCGATAAATCAGTCTGCAAACTTCCTGTTTGCCCTCCCCCCCAAAAAAAAGAATACCAACCAGCGTCCGAGTGGCACGAGTGGCTCTCTGCTCCACTGCCACCACCCAACCCCCTCCCCTCCCTCTGCATGTCACTCACAGCCAGGCTTCACCTCAGGCTGCAGGGCTCGTGAAACTTCATCTATTACCCCCAGTGTTTATTTAGGTCCGCTTTCACGAGCGGCTCCAGTGTATGCACATGCTTCTCCGCTCAGCTCCACCCAGCCCCACCATCAGACACTTCATCAGCGCACGCGCCCTGCCAGCCCCAGCCTAACCTTCATGCTGCAGCTGCCTCGGCCTTCCCAGGGTCACACTAAGGAGCATCAAATATTTATGATATTAATAACTGCCTTTAGGAAAAAACACATAAATAAATCTGTTTGGCAAAAAGCAGTGCGATTAAGCAGTCCATTCCAGTTCATCAACGGGGTGCAAAAGAAATGAGAGAGGGGACTACTCTGTTAATGTGTGTGTGTGTGTGTGTGTGTGTGTGTGTGTGTGTGTGTGTGTGTGTGTGTGTGTGTGTGTGTTTGTGTGTGTGAGAGAGAGAGAGAGAGAGAGCGTGTATGTGTGCATAGGGTATATTTTAGTGGGGTTTGGTCTTTCTCGCAGCCTTATGGAGAAAGATGTGATTTATCACACAATGACACTGATTTAATATATAGGATATTATTGGAGTGTATGTGTGTTTGTGTGTGTGGATATTATTTGAGAGTGTGTTTGTTCTTGTGTGTGTGTTTGTCAGAGATGTAGTGAGGATGGCTCCTCAGGGAGTGGTGTGGGGATTGCATGGACCATCTCTGTCTCTGGAGAATCTCACCGCTACCTCGACACACTGCACACGTCTGCCTAGACACACACATGTGTACACATGTATGTGCCCGAGCACAGCAGCCCTGCGTGCTTGTGTAGACACACGCATAAACACACATGTACACACAACCACTCCCTCATACCGGGGGAGGAAAAATACAGCTGTTAGATGGTTTTCTGCTTCTAATGATGTCGGTTCCAGTGAATACATGCAATTGGATCAGGGCTGTTGTGGGTATGGACAGTTGGCTCTCTGTGTGTGTGTGTGTGTGTGTGTGTGTGTGTGTGTGTGTGTGTGTGTGTGTGTGTGTGTGTGTGTGTGTACATACATATATATGTTGATGCAGGGACTTCTCTGCATTGTGTAATGGGGGCTAATGAGGTAAAGAGCCTGGCTCCTTCCACACTGCCCCGGGCACTGCAGCCCCACCATGTCTGCCAGGCAGCTGCCACTGCCTCTTCTCAGGGACTGCCAGCAACACACAATCAGCACCACCGCTCAATCAACCACCACGACCGCACCGCACCGCACCACACCACACCACACACCTACGTCCACTGCAGTGGAGCTGGCCACAACTACAGCTTTGGTGAGCCAGGCAGGAAAAACTACACAACCAATCACTTGTACCGCACTAAGAACTCAGCGCAACCAAACAACCAACCACTTAACTGGCCAGACACATGAAATGATCAGGCAGCACAATCAGTTTAGGACACAACACGACTGCTTAATACCACACACACAAAGCCACTACAGCCTCTGGCCACACACCATCCAAACCCACAATCCAAACATCAACACTTACTGTACTAGGACACGATTACACCCAGCCAATACAGCTACACAAACCACCAACACTGCAACACATGGAGCCCTCATCAAGGCTACACAGCCTGCCATTAATATAACCCAGAGATAGAAACAATATCATATGACCAACACCCTTCCATATGCAGCTCAGATACTTAAGCATCCCACAGTCTTCTCCCCTGTATAAGAGTGCATTACGCAGCCTGTACCCCCACGCAGCCAGCCATTGCAGGACAGCATTGGGGAGTGGGGGTTATACTCTCCTACCAGTGGGAGAGGATTCATTCACTATTTACCTCTCGCAGATTAATCCGTAATCCCTTTTTAATTGATTTGCAATGGCGATGCGATTGTGGCGAATGTCGTCTTGAGGTTTTTCTTTTTTTTTTCTCTCTCTCCCAGTGCTTCGTGTGCGGGGGTTGTTTGTGTGAGAGTTTGGTTGTCATGGCACGTGACCGTATGCCCCAGTGCCTGCTGGGAAGCCTCCGTGAGCTTGGCTGTTTTTGGAGAGGATGATTCTCAGCTGTCTGTTTCAGTGACTGCAGAGAGTACTCAGAGGATGCGGCGGCAGCGCCTGAACTAAATGAATGTACTTTTTCAAGCAGGGAATGATTGAGTGAATGCTGCGGACTGAAATGAGAGTTGTCTTGCTTTTACGCCGAAGAGTGCAAGCAATCTTGATTATTCTGATATTAGGCAGACGGACTGAAGGTTTATTTGTCAGTTTAATGATTACTCCTGGAGAAAGGGGAGTTTAATTAGTTTGATGAGGAAGACGTGACTGTGTCACTAAAGCGCTACATGAACGCTAGAATGCTGCTCACGCGTGACTGATTGGTAGTACCAATCTGGCTTTTTTTATGTCTTCATCTCAAATCTGTTTTCATTCTTTTTTTGCTGTGATGATGTGGTGGTATGTTCTGTCAGTGTTGGCATAAACGCAACCGTATAGATGCAGTCATGTACAGCACTGGAGTCTGAAGGTCTGGAGCCTGGAGGCTGACTAGTTATCCTCCATAGTTGTATGTGCTGCTGCCCAGGCCCCCACTATGTGGCTCACCACCAGCGTGGGCCCAGCAAACAGGACTCAGTGGAGCTCTATCTGCCCCAGTCTTTTAGTCCTATTTCACTCAGACATCGGTGGGTTACTTACACAGCCAGCGCAGTTCCAGTTTCATCTGCACTTCAACCTCAGACAAGCTTTTAACACATCCTCAAGCGAAATGTTGAGTTCTTTGTGTCCCTTTTAACCTATCTTTTCAGCAGTTAATTCAATTTTTTAAAAAGGTTACATCCCGCGGAAAGTGGAACACTTAGTACTGGGACAGTGCATTATCAATGTGTTCCCTTTCTCCGCAGCCTTGAGGAGGATCACACGGACCATAGGCCCAACCTTTGCTTTCAGACAGGTGATTAAGAGCAGTTACTCATCCCTGCAACCATGACTGTGAATCACTTATTTTGAATCTTGAAAGACAGGAGTTGAGAGCGAGACGGAGGGGTTGGGGTGGGGGGGTTAAAAGCTCTCTGTGTGTTTGTGCTCGAGAGACGCATATTTTTGCGGTGTAGGGCGTTCCCTCCTGTCTTTTTGCTCCGGTTTTATTTACCGGGCCTGTCATTTCCCATAAATCCCTCAGAGGAGGTGGCCGTCGGGGCCTGCCAGAACTGGAGTGCCGGGCACCTGTAACAGGAGTGGGAAGTGACAGCTCGGCTGGGATGGCTGCTCACACAGAGACAGAACTTGTCAGAGGGACCAGAGCTTTAAAACCGACGACCAGACCTTCTCACGTTAAACCGTTTACTATTTACTTTTAATTTCTCTCCAAAATCCTTAAACACAGTGTTAAGTCAGGGTTCTTGGCTCAGAAGGAAACCCCGCGCTGTGATTTTAAGGATGAAAGTGTCCGCAAAATCACATTGCTCTGACAACCGCAATGTAAACGGTACGATCAGTATTGATTGTATGACAAGATTTGACGAGTATGACAAGTGATGGATCTTTGAATCTCTAATTTATACAGGGTACACACCTCAAAAGGTTGTTTATAATGGTTCTCTCCAGAAGTGTGAAGTTGTTGGATTTTGTCATCGTGTCTTCAATGTCATGAACTTTGGTGTCTTTGAGCCGAGGTTCCGCAGGGTTAAGACTCGCTCTGTGTCGTAAGTCTCATCTGCCTCCTCTCTGACACATTAATGAATGTGTTTGGTCAAATGTTACTGACGCAAGGTCAGACTATCTGTTTGTTTGTCATGAAAATGACAGGTTGACATGAGGTCATTGCCATTGTTTGAAATGAATTATTTCCAGTAAATGGGTTTATTATTGCAGTCATAGATGTGGCCTAAAAATTAAACTTTAAGGGAGAGATATTTCTCCGTCACTCTTTTTTTTTTTTTATCTCGCTCAGCTGTCAGCTTCCATGCTCCATCATCTATGCTCCAGGAAATTAGAAAGGAGAAACGTTTGACAGCACAATTTCACAAAACACAGCCGCACCATCATTTCATTTTCTCCTGGTCTTTTTTCCACCCAGTCTCTCTCATTTATTTATTTCATTATCGTCTTTTGGGAAACAAATAGAGCAGGAACAGTGGTCGCCAACTTCCCCTTGTGTGTGTGTGTCTGAGTGTGTGTGTGTGTGTGTGTGTGTGTGTGTGTGTGTGTGTGTGTGTGTGTGTGTGTGTGTGTGTGTGTGTGTGTGTGTGTGTGTGTGTGTAATTTATCCCTTGATGCAGTAACAGGCGGCTGCGTTAACCCTTTCCTCCTCCCAGCGTGTACAAACGTCAATCCTTACATCCGTCCTGTTTGACCATCCTTGTCCTACTCCCTATCTCTGATGACATCATTCCCCCTCTAAACAGGCCCAGCGACGAGGTCCCCAGGAGGCAGAGCTATTACTGCCAGCCGCTGGAGAAGGTCATTACCCTGGGAATGACTTAGCAGGGGGAATTTCATTGATCCCAGCCCTTTGAGGTGGGCTTGTCTGGAAGGACTATGGTGGCTGAGAGGAATATGAGTGTGTGTGCGTGTGCGTGTGCGTGTACGTGTGCGTGTGCGTGTGCGTGTGCGTGTGCGTGTGCGTGTGCGTGTTGTGTGTTGTGTGTTGTGTGTTGTGTGTTGTGTGTTGTGTGTTGTGTGTTGTCGTGTGGCGTGTGGCGTGTGGCGTGTGGCGTGTGTTGTGTGTGACGTGTGTGTGCGTGTGTGTGTGTGTGCGTGCGTGTGTGCGGGTTAGTCCAGTCCAATGCATGGACGTCAGTATACAGACCACTGGTCTTTATCTACTGCTGGACAGTGATGTCCATGAGCTGTTTTATTGGTGCCGTGCAGGAGGTGAATGGATAAGCCGATGCCTTGTCTGCCAGTCTCTCACAGGTCGTTTGTGTTTACCAGGCGGGATGGAGGAAGGGGGAGAGAGAGAGGGAGGGAGGGAGGGAGGGAGGGAGGGAGAGAGAGTGAGGGAGGGTCGGCGATGCCCTGGTTGTCCTCTCCCACACTGACATGCACTGCATCTTGTGTGAGCGCACGGGGGCAGAGAGGTGGGCCGCCATCACGCCAACCCACTGGCTCTATATCAGCGATGTCAGCCGCTGATGGCTGCTTATCTCCCACGTATCGATTGGAGGAGCAGCGAGAGGAGGCCAAAGAGCAGCGACCAATCAATGGGGGCATTCTGCTCTCCTTGAGTATACACCTCTTGATCCTGAACACTGACCCCTGTGTGTGTGTGTGCTTTGTAGTGGGTTACGTGTGTATGTATATTTTAGTGGGTTTGTTTGTGTGTGCATATCATCTCGATTGTTTCAGTGTGGGTATACATGTGTGTGTGTGTGGGTGCTGAGTTAGCTGCATATTTTGTGGGTGTGGGTGCATGAATGCATATAATTATGACTTCTGGAATGTGTGTGTGTGCCTGCGTGTGTGTGTGTGCGTGTGTGTGTGGGTGTGTGCGTGTGTGTGTGTGTGTGTGTGTGTGTGTGTGGGTGTGTGTGTGTGTGTGTGCGTGCGTGCATGTGTGTGTGTGTGTGTGTGTGCGTCTGTGTCTGGGAGTGTGTGTGTGTGTGTGTGCGTGTGTGTGTGTGGGAGTGTGTGTGTGTATGTGTGTGTGCGTGCGTGAATGTAAATGTGTGTCCTCCACCTGTGAGCAATACTTTCTCACCCCTCACTGCCAAGCACCTTGAAATCCCTGCAGCAGTGGCTCAATGTTAATGTGGTGTAATTTGAATGCACACAATATGGTTACATAACAGGACATAGGGACCAAAGCTCAACCGCTACCTGTTGTCAAAGCATAATGTGGAATGCATGGGTCGCCACGGATACCGCTCTTCTTGTGACAAGAGCAGTCACGGCAACAACACCAATTGTCGCTGTTGTAGCTTTGACTTTAGAGGGTGGCGTAAAGGCATGGTGGGGAATTGTCTGCAGATAAAATGCATTAACATCTCTGCCTGAGCTCTGCTTGTGTGTGGTTCTGAATGTGTGTGTGTGGGTTCAGTCTTTGTCAAGTGCACATATATTGTGTATGTGTTTGCTCATGTGTGTGTTCATGTGTGTGTTCATGTGCGATCAAAAACATTGGCCCATAATTAGGTTGTTCAGCTCAAACACAGAAGGTGCTGGTGACAGGTCTATTAAAATGTGCTTAATCGAACGGCCTCTTATGGAGCTGGCATTTTTTTGGTACCTTTTAATGAAGGGAAAACACAGCCATATCCCCTAGTAATTACATTTTCCATTTTCTGTGTTTAAAATAAATGCTGTGCAGACCCAGGAGAGTCTCTCTATCTCTATCTCTCTCTCTCTCTCACTCGCTGTGTCTCTCACTTCCAGTGCACCTATCTTTGGCCCTACCGAATCTGCCGGTGAGTTGGCTGTTTGCAGAGCACCTTTCTCCCAGCTCTCCTTAACCTTTGCAGAAGGCTTATTGACTCGAGCTCACCTTTTGCCGAGAGCCAGTGGAGGACAAGGGATGGCGAGCGAGCGAGTTGAGTGAGCAAGCGTGCTCTGTGTAGGCAAGAGGCCTGGGCCCAATCCTCGCCCCCACGCCCACACCTCTGCCAGCCACCCCCGCCATGCATCGGGGCCAACCAGCTCCAGCAAAGCCTGACCTTTGGCTCCTGATCTCTGTTACCATGGAGAAGCCCACAGCACAGCGGGCTGTCTCTGGCTGGTACCATGGCAATGCCTTTGACGCGCATGCCTGTTCCCAAATGTGTTTTGGAAGGGGATTGAGCTGATCCGTTGGAAAAAAATTGAGCGATTAAGGCATACGGTGAAAGGGAAAACAAGAGATGAGAGGCAAGGAAGATGGGAACAGGTGGAAAACGAATCAGCGCCGATGTGGTGCATACTGAGGCCCTCTGCTCCGTCTTATTTGTAAGATTAAAAACAGTCAGGGGAGATGGTGTTGATCTCACTTTTTACGGCTCTGCAGCACAGAATCCTCAGTACATCATGCTGATGCGTCATTTGAAATGGCATCAATAATGGAGTGGCCGCCGACCCATGTTAAGCAGCCATGGAAACAAACATCGGGCGCTCCCAAAGTGTTCTCCAGACTGCGGGCCCTGGTTTTTAAAAGCGTTCGCCTCGACGAGTGCCATCGGACTGGTAAACGTGAATTAGCGCTGAATATCTGATGAAGACAGCAGTCCTTGAGAGAGTACTCATGGTGGGGATGGCCCTAACTGAAGTCATTAAGGGCTGGAGATGGGCTTGAGTCATTTGGCAGGGAAAGGAGATTACAGCTGGCTTGACTGCCAGGCGGCCACCTGGTCAGAGTGCGGGGAGCAGTCTGAAGGTGGTGCTAAGATGTTACTTTTGGGGGCACCAGGGACATTTCTATGCCATTGCTCACATCTCCTGGTTAAAGGGCATCCAGGCTCTTAAAGAAGCCATTAGCATTTAGATTTGAGGCTGCTGCACACTCTTCACATGTATGTAATCCCACAGACACATACACACACACACACACACACAGAGACACACACAGAGACACACACAGAGACACACAGAGACACACAGAGACACACAGAGACACACAGACACACAGACACACAGACACACAGAGACACACACAACCACACACAGACACACAGAGACACACACAACCACACACAGACACACACAACCACACACAACCACACACAACCACACACAACCACACACAACCACACACAAACACAACCAAACAAAACCAAACAACCAAACACACACACACAGACACACACACACACACACACACACACACACACACACACACACATTCACACACATTCACATTCACATGGCTTGGGAAAGGCTGTGTCACATTCCAGACATTTATGCATTGAGCGGGCCCAAGTGACTGTGCCGTATTTCTGATCAATCTCCGTAAATTGCTTTGGATGACCTCCTTATATGTGGAGCTGAGCCTCGCCCTGCTGCTGATGTTGGCCAATCGATAGCAGATGGTATCATGGCTCATCAACAATGAAGTGCTCTAATGGAGGTCAGGTTATGGGAGATTCTATTTATTTTAATTTGTAAAATGCAGTATGACAATATTCTAATCAAGGTACATGAGTATCAGATAACCGAGACCAACCACACCACCACCACCACCCCCCGCACACCCCCCCCCCCCCCCCCCCACCCCACCCCCGACTTATCTCTTGGATGATAACCTCTCCTTTACTCGCCCTTTCTCCTCCTGCACTCGCCCTCTCATTCCACCTCTGTGCTGAGATCGGTACATAGTGTGTCTGTCTGCAGTGTATCCCAGAGAGATGGAGAGTGTGTGTGTGTGTGTTTGTGTGTGTGTGTGTGTTTGTGTGTGTGTGTGTGTGGGTGTGGGTGTGTCTGCATGGTATCCAAAAGAGATGGAGTGTGTGTGTGTGTGTGTGTGTGTGTGTGTGTGTCTGCAGGGTATCCAAAAGAGATGGTGTGTGTGTGTGTGTGTGTGTGTGTGTGTGTGTGTCAGTGTGTGTGTGTGTGTGTGTGTGTGTGTGTGTGTGTGTGTGTGTGTGTGTGTGTGTGTGTGTGTGTCCTCTGCATTATGCACACACTGGAAATGATGCATGTCGCTCCTCGTCCGTTGCTGCCCTCGTCTCCGCGTCTCTGGCTCCCTGCGCCTCTCCTCCCCTGTGATGATCCCCCTCTCCTCCCACTCCTCCCTGTGATGATCCCCCCTCTCCGATGCCTCTCTCTGATCAGCCATGATGTCATCCTCATGTTCCTCTGCCAAGGCAATGAGTCAGGGACGCCCTTCCGCATGTTTCACCCCATTAACCTGTGATTGAAAAGATGACAAATCTGACACCAGCAATTTATTATCTTAATTAATTGGTTCTCCTTTGTCTCCGACATGTAGGGCAGTGCTCTGTGTTGGATCTGTTTTCTGCCCCCCCCCCCCAAACACACATCCTTCCCCTTCAACCCCCCCCTCTTTGTTTGTGTTGCCCTTTTAAATAGGTATACACTTTTAACCACAGCAGGGGGAAAGAAAAAAAAAAAAACACATAACAAATCCTCTTTCACCTTTACTGGCGGTGGGTTCAGCTCATCAGTCATGGAGGAGATGTAGGCCCAGCTGGCAGAGGCAGAGGAGTGTGGAGAGAGAGCCGCGAGAGCAGAGGTGGGGAGAGGAGTCAAAGCCTGCCTTCCACGGAGACGGCAGAGACTGCTAGCAGACAATGGCTCAAACGCAGCACAGAAGCCTCAGACGAAAGGGATGTCAAATGGGCTTCTGCGTTCCTTTGGTCGTGTATTTATTTTTTCAGTTACACCCGATCTACTGAGCAATATAGTGTCGCATGTACGATATTTTTGTGTTAAAAGTGTTTGAGCAAAAATAAGAAGTGTTTCTTCAGCAAAATGATCCAGAAAAGAACATTCAGTGATAATATTTCAGTGCCTCTGCCAAGCGAGAGTGCGAGAGAGACAGCAAGTGAGGATGGGGTGACAGATAAGGCTTGTCCTTTCTAGTAGAGGAAGCCTGAGGAGGTGCAATCGCCACGGTGAGTGAGCAGATAAGAGAAGGAGGTAGAGAATGACGAGGTGGAGGTGGGAGAACAGGAAGAAGGAGGAGTGGAGGAAGCGACTAGGCAGACAGCCAACAGCGCTTTGTGTACGCGGCAGCACAGGCGCCCACTGAGCTGTGGCAAATCCAGCAGTCAGCACAGAGTTCCCCCACTCACCGTTTCCAGGGGATTACGCTCCCCCTCCTACCTCTCCACCAACAATGCTTTCGGTGTGTTTGCGTTCACCGAAATAGGAAATGGGTCAAACCCATGATGAGGATTTTTTTTCTCTCCTCAAAAAGATGTGTCAGAGGAACCATACAGAGGGCATGACAGAAAGTTAAAAAAAAAAAGGAAAAAAAAGGATTCACAAAGAATCAGGTTTGGAATTATGCACATATCCAGTGAGCTGCCTTTAAACGCATCCATTGGTAGAGAGCGCAGGAGAGGAGAGGTGAGGAGTTTGGGAGACGATCGGTGTATAGTGGCAAGGACGTGGCACTGTCCGTTGAGAGAGTGATGCCCTCAGCCCCCTCGTCCCCCTCGTCCCCTGGGCATGTCATCTGATTTATCAGGGGTTCTATTTCTAGGGAGCTGGAAGTGGTAATGGATTCATAGGAATTAACTGTGATTCATGCTCAGCCAACGTTGCAGATATCAGAGGCAAGATTAATGCAGCTCGGAATCCATCACATCAAACCCCTCCCCTCACTCCAGCCAGCTCCCCTTATTCATCATCTTTTCCCCTCAGCACAAACACGCTCTCACTCACACACGCTCAGGCGGATGAGATCTCCCCACAGAAGGCGCTAGCCCAGCTGCCCCACCCCGGCACCCCTGGTCTTTCATCATCCAGGAAGTACCTCCACACTTTTGTGGTCCTCGGAACACCAGCATCCAGAAGAGAGAGAGAGAACAAGAAACAAAAAAGCACGCAGTCTTTGTCGTCTTTTTTCCTTTCATTGTTCACAGTCTCTGGTAGGACCACCCACGACTCTCTGTGAGCAGATTAGATGAGTGGAACCAGGCTGATGTTGCTGCTGCCTACTCTGCCCATGAGGGTTGGCATCGCCTCCAAACGTTGGTTTCTGGCTTAGATTCTCCTTTGTTGTTTGTTCTTTATTTGATCTCTTTGTTTGTTTGTTTGTTTGTTTGTTTCCCTTTCTTGTTTCCTGTTCTCCCTGCTTGAGGACGGCACCCATGTTATATGACAGAAGTGAGGAGAGCCAGGGGAGTCTGGTGATTGACGGCATGGGAAGTGTGTGTGTGTGTGTGTGTGTGTGTGTGTGCGTGTGTGCGTGTGTGCGCGTGTGCGTGTGTGTGCGTGTGTGCGCGTGTGCGCGTGTGTGTGTGTTGGGTGGGAGGGTTAAGTGTGACAGTACTGCAGAGGATGATGGGAATGTCGTATCGGTGGCAGCCCTGGCGGTAATCCCCGCCTGCCTTCAGGACACACCACAGAGCTGTGCTTCTTGCTTTAGCTCCGCTTCCCTCTAAAACCCTTCTCTGAGGTGGGCTGCTGTGTTTACAACGCCAGCCTAGGCCCCTCTCCACCTGCTAATACCATTATCTAACACAAGCTGCTCCACAGAAGTGGCAGGACCACTGTCCTCTTCACCCAGGGGCAGGGTATCAGAGCAGGGTACCTGCAGAGGGATATAAGCACTGGAGCTTTTGCTGGAGATATACAGGGGGAGAGCTGTACTATACATTTTCACAGTGGAGTAGGTTCGCTGTGAACATATTGCCCAATGTAGGCATGTCGATTGACAAATGCCTTGATCGCGTTTACTCTGTTCCTCTTTCAAAATGAATGCGCTGTCAATATCTGTGAGATATGCCTGCTCACGTACTTATTAGCAGCAAGGCTAGCTAGCTACTATGTGTTTCAATGGATTTTTTGTCTAAGCGTTAGCAATAACCTATCAATAATGGTCTAGAGCGCTTCAGTTAAGACCTACAATCCTCGGCAACATTCGTGTTGCACATACACAACTAACCGAGTCAATGTAGACATAAAAAAGTCGTGTAGACAGCTTAAATCACATAAAATATGTCCCACTAAGCTCCAGAGACGCCGCCATCTTGGTTCGATTTATAATCTATCTATCTAATCAACTCAAGTGTTGGTTGGTCATCTGTCCATCATCGTATAAAGCCCGCCCTGACAATTTGATTGGTATGACAGAATCCTGACTTCTGATACTCTCTCCCCAATATGCACAAAGCCAGACCGAATCTCCCTGACCAAATTTTTTTTGGGTGGGGTTCGGGCTGGTATCCAGGCTATGCCCAATGTGTAGTGCACCATATTTTCTCAATCAAATGACACCTTTTCATCTTTAGAAGATGTTTTGTGGTGATTTGTGGACTTTTAAGTGTAGCAGGGAGATTCAAATGTGTTGTTTATTTCTCATGCATTCATTGCAATGTGCCATGTCTTGAGCTTTTTTGCAGGAATAAGCCGAACAAAAGAGATTTTAGTCATCTCCTCACTTCAGGCGGCAAACTCTTTGTGCTGTAGCTCAAGGTTAAGTTAGTCCGTGTGTGCACACAGCAGTCGACCTGTGTCTCTAAATCAGTTCTTTAATAGCAGCCCCCCCCTTCCCCCCCCTGCTTTCATTTGAAAGGGTAGCATCACAGCGTACTGCACTTCAGACAAACCCAGTGTGACATGACTCTGGCATGCAGCGCTATGTCACACTGCCATTGTTTTGATGAAATATTCTGTCGAGACTTCAAACCACAAGCATGACTGTATTAGGGAGGCCCTCGAAAGCCCCGTACAGTAGCAACAGTCACCGAGGGATGAATGACAGCCCCGTCTTAGGGCGAGTTCTAAAGTAACTCCTGTTTGCATATGTGACGGAAGTTTCCGGAGAGAGGCGGCGGATGCTTAGCATTTCATCTCATTTGAAAAGATTTGCACTTTTCATTTCTTTGACAATCTTCAGCCCCCCCCCCCCACTCCAATGACCTTTGCAAGAGCTCTCCACGTCCTTGCCCGCTGCTTTCTAACTTTGAAAGGGACGTTCTGTCGTGGCGTACCGTGGTTCCGTCTTACGTCACGTGAAACCGAAAGCACTTTGAGCATCGTGGAGTTTACTCGGTTTTCAAGACCCAAAACATCAAACAAACCATCCTCTTCCAGTGATTACAATTTGACAAGTCAGATCAGCTATCTCCAGCTATCAGTGAACCCTCACCAAACACACCCCTCCAAAAACAGCACCAGGGGCCGATCGGTTGAAACGTATAGCCCCCATGCGCCACACAGCTGCAGTGCAGATGGCCCGACCTCGGAGCCCCAGTCTCAGGGCTGAGTGGACACGGTGTCAGGCAGGGCATGCAGGGAGGAAGGCAGCTGGTCACTCAGACTCAACGGAGGAGCCATGGCCTTCTGTCCAGGTGTCAGACAGACGTCTCTCGGCACCACCAGGTAATGGAGATCCGTAATTGGGTGCTATAAATTCAGTCTGGGGACAAGGTAGGTCAGCGCGGCCTGATTACTTAGGCATTACAGTCAATCTAGGTGAGACCTTGAATGGAGAGATTTGGTGGGGTGGATTCTCATTATGGTGTTGATAGTGGTGTTGAGGGTTGGCGTGTGTGTGTGTGTGTGTGTGTGTGTGTGTGTGTGTGTGTGTGTGTGTGTGTGTGTGACGGAGAGAGAGAGAGAGAACGTACGCATGTGAGTGGAACGGGAGAGGCCAAGGTCCCACCCCTCCTCTTCACCCTCACACATAATGATATTATGCAATGCTCGAATGCCCTCGACCATATAGCCTCGTAAACTTCACAACAAATTTATTTTCCTCAGCACACCGCCCACCCACCCACTCATCCACCCCTACCTTGCTCTTGCGACTTTACAAGAATGTTTGGCTGGATTGATCAGTGAAGCTGAGGGTCTCTTCTCGAACTTGAGTGTTGACTTCTTTTATGGCGGTGATGATTGACTCCTATTGAAGGCTGTTACACTTCAGTGCAAGAAACAGCAAACCTTTGTTGCTTTCTCACTTTTTTGTTCACATCTGAACCTTGATGACATCACTCCCTCAAATTGCCTCAGACATGTGAGACTTGGCCTCTGAAGGACAGGTGTGTGTGGTAGACACTGTGTTTCATAATCAGGTCTTGAATCCATTCAACTCATGGGTAACAGACTGAACAGGAGAGGTGAGGGAGCTTTGTTGCTCGGCTCTTTCCACTCTCTCAGGATTATTTTCACTTCAGGGTCTAACTTCACGAATTCTGTGAGGTCTGCAACCCCTATCCAAACAATTTTATTTTCTGTCTGTATTCCCTGTGTGTGTGTGTGTGTGTGTGTGTGTGTGTGTGTGTGTGTGTGTGTGTTGTAATGGCAGGGCATAGAGTGCTTTTTGCAGTGTAGTGGTCTATGAGGAGTTAATTGGTTGTTACTAGTTTATCTGAAGATCTGAAATGAGATTCATCTCCCATGTTTGTCTTATTCTGACAAAGATGCAATATTTTGTAAAGCAGTTGCACTGAAATCTATTGCGTTGAGAATGCTAGATACTCTGCACCCTACCTCTGCCACGTCTCCACATCCTCCTCACTGAACAGTCCACACGCATCTGTCCTCCCACCCCTACAGTCCCCTCCACACTCCAAAGCATGGAGCGTCATCACTTCACTTAGCACCTCCAGTTGGCACTGCGGAACAAACAGACTTTTAGCACTTTTATCTTAATGCACAGCACACTGCCCTGGAGCAAGCAATGACAGAATTGTTTCAAACTGAAAGGACTGCCATGAACATGAGTGGAGGCCTTACTGAGACGATAGGTGTGTGTGTGTGTGTGTGTGCGTGTGTGTGAGTCTGTGTGTGGGTCTGTGTGTGTGTCTGTGTGTGTGTCTGGGGGTGGTGGGATATCAGAGCCAGCCATGTGACATTTTGGCGTTCTACTTCTCACACTTCCACGGGCATCATAGTTTGGTTTGCTCCCCTCCTCCCCTGGGTTGCCCGTCACGGAGCGGGTTTCTAAATGCACTTGAGAGCCTAATTGTGATGCCGTGCGCTGCTCCTTTCCTCTTCCAGAAGAATTTGTCTCTCTGTCAGAATCTAAATCTATGGCTAACTATATTTACAATAGACTCTGACACATTTGCAACAGAAAAAAACAGTCTTGTTTTGTTTCCTCGACAACAGACTGATGAATGACAGGGAAGACACTGGTGTTCCGTTACTTCATACTTGTCAGCGCTCGGGCTCACCAGTCATTCACACAACTGGGTTTGCTGACAGAATCTAACGTCACTTTTATCTGTCATCATGATCTGGTTTTATGGCTTTACGTTCAGGCACATAGCAGCTCAAGTCAACACGCTACTCTCATCTCCTGGCAGCCCCCCTGGTAAGCGGTGCTTCGCTGGCAGAGCTGAGGTATGCTCCGTGCTCCCCAGCCCTGAGGCCCCCAGGGGCCATTGATTTAATGGTGGTGCAGTGTCAATGTTGACCTCATACGCCGCCACCCCCTGCATCTCTAATGCACAGACATATGACAGTGACACTCAACAAGACAATGCGCCATGGGGTAAGATGGATTGTAAGTGATACCCCATGTGTCTGTCTATGAAGAGAGAGAAAGAACACAGGCAGGCAGACATCTGACAAGAGGACGATGATGATTTCAGTGTAGCATAAGGACATCAATTGTTGTGGTGGCACGTCTTCTCCACTGGATGGTTTGATGTAGCGTGGTTACTGCACTGAGGGAAAATCATTTAATTTAACTAAGATCTTAAGTCATATTAATTGATGTTGAAACACTGAAATTTGAAGCTTGAAATAGCTATTCAAAACAATACATTATTCTGTCATTTTTTCTTATCCAGCCTGCCTAATTTCTCTCTCCAATATACTCCCATGAAGAGACATTATTAACAATTCAGTAGAATAAGTGCTGCTCAAGTTCAAACTGTCAAGAAAGAACTAATAGCAATATAAACCCCCCCATCTTTGGGTAATCAGTCCTCAATCTGGCAGGGGAGTCAGAGAGAGAGAGAGAGAGAGGGAGAGAGGGACAATTTGTAGGGAGAGGAGGGCGGTGGGAATGTGTGTGTGTGTGTGTGTGTGTGTGTGTGTGTGTGTGTGTGTGTGTGTGGGTGTGTGTTTGAGGAGTGGAGGGCAGTGTGAAGCCTCCACCGCCCAGTGTTGGCCGGCCCTGACACCTCTCACCAGGCGTTCATTCATCACGCGGTGCCACCGCACCAGGGCCCTGAGCCCCCCTCTCTAAATCACGGAGGATAAAGGACGTGCCGTAAAGAATGGAATTGTGAAGGTAAGGGTTTTAAATCCCCCTTAGATGATCCCAGATAAACACGGAGAGACTTTTGACAGTCCCTCGTTACCAGCGTCGGTGGAGGGGAAGCTGTCAGCCGCTCCCTCCTCCTTGCCCTTCATCTCCCCGCAACAGGCTGCCTGCTAATATCCTCAATTATCTCCCCAATATGTTGCCGGGAAGAGAGCGGGAAAAGTTCCGTCGGAGGCGTACGCACAATTTAAAAAGTTTTAATTTGACAGCTTGCGGCGTAATGATGAGGGCTGATGAGTAGAGTGGGAGGGCAGAGTTGAGGAAGAGAGGGCTGGGGAGCTTCAGCGAGACGGGTTGATGGATTTTTGGGCCAAGCCTAGGGACAGTTCAGGAGTCTGCTTGATGGGTGTGGAGCATTGACTGTGCACTTGGGTGTGGAGCATTGACTGTGCACTCTGTGATTGTTTGAAAACTGTTTGTTATACTGTAAATATATCCTTAAGCACAAAGTACAGTAATATGCTAACGGTGCCTAACAGAATGTCACAGTACTTATGTAGGTATTATTGTACTTTTACTCTGCAGTTTAGTGTCAGTGAAAGTAAACTTTTTTGTTTTGAAATTTGTGACTGATTAACTGTAAAAAACAAACAGAAAAACATCTAGCTAAAAAAATTATTGCAACAGCCCTTGTAACAGATGCTGGTAAATAACAATTTACAGAAATCCTTGGCCAAACAGTGAGATTTGCACGATAACCATTTGTTCTGATTGAAATACCATAGATGTTATTACCTTTCAAATAGGTACTCTGAGGCAGCCTGCAGCGTCTTTTAGAATGTTAGTCTTTTTCGGGTGAACTTCACATCGACTTGAAGGAAAGCTAATCCTAATGGCTGCACCTATAGCCGCCCCACTGCCTGTGCTCTGTGGTATGCACAACTAGCTATCCACTACTCCTCCACAGTGTGATACATTTTCAGCTAAAAATAATGTGTTACGAAGTTGGTGAGATATATATTTTATATATATTATTGTCTTTCAAGCCGTAGTTGACATTTCGTTCTGTTT
The DNA here is from genome assembly GCF_963457725.1 of Sprattus sprattus. Taxonomy (NCBI): domain Eukaryota; kingdom Metazoa; phylum Chordata; class Actinopteri; order Clupeiformes; family Clupeidae; genus Sprattus; species Sprattus sprattus. The sequence goes on along the minus strand of NC_137916.1, from coordinate 10,576,865 downwards.
TTCCAGGGTTTGTTGAGGTACAATTATATGATATATGTTGAGAAGATTTGATTTAACCTGATTTTAGTATTGGCGGTCTTCAGCGTTAACCCGTGCTGTATATTCCACTCACCTGACAGTTTAACTCATATTCACTTCAACATTTATAACGAACTGTCAGTATGATATTTGCTTTGACTGAGTGCTGGCCTGTGGGATTATTATGGGGGAAATCAGAGTCGCAGGTAATGGAGACACAGAGGGCATAGGACTGTCATATGAAGGTCGACTTGCTCATTAAAGAAAATACCCCCCCCCCCCTCTTTCTTCAAAACACACAGACACGCGCACACACGCACACAGAGCATATAACTTAAACACAGAGGATAAACCAATCGATCATTCCAAGTGTCTACGGTAATAAGGGAAAGTGATAAATCATAGAATTGCACTCAGGTTTATGAAATATTGGCCCTCTCAGAGGTGGAGGTATGTCAGCCAGTCAGCAGACAGAAGCTCTGTGGCACGGGGCTGGCAATCAGATGAGCAAGCACTCACACTGAGAAAAATAGAAACAAAAATCTTCAGTCCTGTTCTTTAAAATTGAAAAAAGATTCGGTCGTAGGACTGACGGCACGGATAATGTTCTTGATTTACTCGTTTCAGCACACTGGATTGGCGGGCTTAGTAGTGGAGAAACAGCCCTCTCCCACAGTCATGCATTAAGAAGTTTTCTTTAATGGATAAATACCACAAATAATAGGTTTTAGTTTCAGGAGTGGAAGACAGACAGCCACACTGAATGCCTAATGCAGGTCTCTCATGAGAGAACTTTACACAGCAAGAAGCTGAGGAGATGATGCCAACACAAACCAGTAACACGGGGACAGACAAGAGAAAACGATTGTACCCATGTTGATGTGTTGATTGCACCCTTCTCTTATTGACAGTGTGACCTAGCATGACCTTGTGGCTCGCGGCTGCACTGAAAAGGGCAGTGGGCAATGAGCTGTGATGAGTGAGACATTGTCACGTCAAGTCAGATCGCTTCACTATGGCTGAAAATCTCCTCTGACAGCCTATTTTTGACAGGGGAAATACAAACTGATCCAAAAGGGAAGAGGCAGAGAGAGAAAGAGGGAGAGACGGATGGAGTACTGTGGATGTGGGAGGCTTTAAGCGAGGCTTTCCTCTGACTCATTACAGAACCCAAAAGTGAAAAGTTTGAACATAACACAAACACACATTCCACCAGAACACTCCTGTAGTTTGTCCCATTTACCCGTGAGCCGCGGGTAAGCCTTCCCACCCACAGACCGCCGCAACAATCAGCCCAAATCTGCACCGTGCGTGCCCACTAACACCACCACCTCTCACTGGCTTACTTCCTCTCACACGCCTGATTGCTGCTCCGGGTCAACGCATTTATGACTCTTTCATGACGTGACCTCCCCCCTTTAAATAAGAGCCTATTCCTCAGTGCTCAGTGGCCCCTGTGCTGGCTGTAGGCAGATGCACAAGTGGCATCTGCTTGAAGATTCGGTGAAGGTATTATGCAACCTCGACTGTGTGCTTCTCGTGGGCGTGAGTTCTGGCTGTGCGCACAATGCGCTGCACGGCTTTCACTCTCACTCACACACACACGCACACACACACACACGCATGCACACACACACACACACGCACATTGCAGCTCTGAAACATGGCAGAGGAGCTGTCTCTTCTCCAGCCCACACCACTCACATCATCATTATTATTTCTTTTTCTCTGCTTTTGCTTCCTTTCCTGTCCTTTGGCCTGTCTTCTTTCTTATTTCGAACTTATTTCATGCTCTTAAATTATCTCCACTCTCTGGGTTTGCCTCCTGTTAATGCACGGTGTTGCTGACACTCACCCCGCCTGAATGATGTAACAGAAAAAGAGAGAAAGGAGGAAGAAAAAATAAAAGATGTGACGTTGGCTTCAAACAGACCTATTCTCGAATCCTCTCAGTGTACCGAAGCATGCTGATCTTGAGAACACGCTGTGTAGCTTATTTTGAATGTGTTGTGTGTGCCTCAATGAATAAATATCCATTCCAAAGTGGCTGTTAAATTGGCCCAACTGATACATAACAAGAGCACATGGCTGAAGTCCGCGGAGGTTGTCTTTGTTTCTCAACACTGCAAAAAAAATGCATTTGGCAGGAGCAGGCTGGCCGCAGAGTAGTGGGAGGAATTTAAAAACAAAACAACACAGAGAAAAAGAGGCAAAGTACCCCGATGGAGCTGAGTGAAAAGGCAGAAAGGAGGAGCAGAGAGAGAGAAAGAGAAAGAGAGAGAGAGGAAGAGAGAGAGAGGACAAATAGAGAGGGCATGTAGTAGAGGTCGAATGCACCCCACGCGCCCGGCGATCCCCCCCAGCGAAGCCTTTCGCTGTCACCTCCGGCGCAGAGAAACAACTCTCTGCATTCAATCCTTTCAGCGCACGCCTCGCCTCACCTCGCCCTTCCCTCCCCAACGCCATGATGTTTAATTCATTCCCCACACCCCGGAGGACACTCGCAACAACAAGGAAAAAGAGGGAATGGAAAAAAAAGAAACAAAATTAGAAAAAGAGCGAAACGTCAGCATTGAATTTCTTTTTTTTCTCTCCTTCCTTTTTTCTGCCCTTCTGTTTGTTGACGTGGGAGGAATGGAGGGAGCAGGAAAGGAACAAAGAGAAAGCAGAGGGGAATAACTCCATTTAATAGGGGACAATGGACAAAGAGGGAAAACAAGCAAATCAAGGAAAACCGAGCACACAAGAACCTCCTGTGTAAACTTGGTCCGTCCCTTGATTTGTGGTTTGTGTATTTGTGTATGCAAATTGAATGCATGTCTTGATGAGAACAACGAACAATGTATGTATATAAGTGAGCGTGTGTGTTTCATATATATGTGAGTGGGTGCTTGTGTGTTTTCTCTCTCTCTCTCTCTCTCTCTTTATATATATATGTATATATATATATATATATATATATATATGATGTGTGTGTGTGTGTAGGTGTGGATGTGTGTCTGAGCAAACACAGAGGCCCACACCTCTCTCCCTGCTGTCTGCTAATCGGAGGTTGATTAAGCACACTTGCAGAGGCATGGATTAGGGGGCTCCCCTCGGACTGCGCTAAATTGGTCGGAAGGGAAGGAAGCCGTAGCGCCGGGCACTGCTGGGAGAACTTTTGATGTGTCAGTCAGCACGTCTGGCATGGCTTGCTTTTATTGACCTCCCCAGCCTTGATTTGTGACAGATCCCCTGGTGCTGGGAAGAGATGGGGTGTGAGGGGCTTAGAGGAGAGAAAGAGACAAAGAGTGAACTTGAGAGACATTATATTGTATGTGTGTGTGCGCCTGTTTGTTTGTGTGTGTGTGTGTGTGTGTGTGTGTGTGTGTGTGTGTGTGTGTGTGTGTGTGTGTGTGTGTGTGTGTGCTTGTGTTTGAGCAAGACGGAGAGAGTAGGTTGGGTGTCAAAGAGAAATTGAGGAAGTTTAAGTGTTTGATGTGTGTGTGTGTGTGTGTGTGTGTGTGTGTGCCAATGTGTGTGTGAGGGAGTACATCAGAGAGGAAGTTGGAAAGAAGGAGACTCTGCTGACCCATTAGCTAAACTCCAGACACAGCATGTGAGCTTGACATGGGAAGGAACTGAAGCATCTGGGAAACAAAGCTTTTCCAAAGCTCTATCCATACGGATCTGAGATCAGAGAGCGTCATTATATATATTTTCCAAGGCTCTATCCATACGGATCTAGATCAGAGAGCGTCATTATCTGGTCTATTTATTTATTGAACAGGGACAGTGTACATTAATGAACATTGCTGTAGAAATATGCCAGAGTTGGCCAAAAAAGCTAATTTTCATCTGTGTCTGTTGTAATTGTGGTGTGTAGTGCTAATTCTACGTGTAGAAAGGGATATGGGAAACCTTTACTAAGTGCATTTGACTACATGTCTGTATCCCTTTGAATAGAAACCATTAATGTGGCTTGGCAGTGTGCGAGTCTATGTGTTTAATCTCCATATCCATTTCCCACAGACCATTTTGTTACTTATGGATTTATAAATTCCAATCATACTTTCTATTCTCTCATTCTCTCTCTCTCTCCGTCCTCGCCTTCTCATTCTCCTTCTTTCTTTTCTCTCCCACTGCAGTGTAACCCTTCAATGTAAGGGTGAAGGCATTACTCATGTAGCGCTGTAACACCGCTATTAACGTAATGAGGCAGGCCGCTAACGGGGATCTCTCGGCAGACACAAAGGGGGTCTCTAAACGGCGGACCCCTCCGCAGACAGGGACCCCACATCCCCGCCGTAACCGCCTCTGCCGCTGCCACAGTTTGATGTGTCAGGGCTGATTTATTTCGCCCTTGAACTTGACCGTGAGAGAACCTCATGGACCGGCTTTAAGAGCAGCACTGGTAGCAGCGCCTGCACCAAGGCTAGCAGATGAAACATACGTTCTGTTTTTCACCCAGCAGCTGAAGAAAAAAAAAATCGGTAGATAACAGCGTACGAACTGAAAAACAAAATGGATACAGGTTTTTAAAGGCACTTGTATAAGGCATCACTCGTTGATAACAGAGCTGCCATACACCATAATAATATAAAGTCTTAAGTCATTTCAGAATATTATTTGACCCCTAGGTTGGTAGGAGCATGGTGACGTGACGCATTTCGAGCCTTACATAAATCCCATTCCCCAGGTTGGAAACAGGAAATAATGATTTAAGCAGTTACAAAATCCGAATTGTTGGCATTCATTTATATGTGCAATTGTGTAGGTGTACTGAATGTTCATTCTGCAGTATGGTTGTATGGTTCTTTTAGATTTGCATTTTAGATTGAGCATATACATAGCTGAGAATTCAGGATTAAGTTCTTAGATGACAATCTCTCTTTTAGCATGTTGCAGTCTTCATAAGCAATGGCAAGATGATAGAATTAACATTCTATCTGCTCTCGCCAACTGATGCCAATGTCCTATGCAAATAATCTAGATTGGCAGTGCATGGTGTCTCCAAACAGTAACAAATGCTTAGGAACACAGCCATACATTACATCTAATTAGATAAACCTCATCACAGCATACATTGGAGAGCGACCAGAGGGGGTATAGAGATTCTGCCAACTGATACAGATGGGTGTCTTTATAGTTATATACCCTTTTCATCTTGGTCTCGGGTCAATGTCAGAGTCCTTACCATCATCAAGGCAGCCCAGCATGTCACATCAACCCCCTGTAGAACCCATCCCATCTGCATCACCTCTGACCTGCTCCATTTGTTCCTCGCAACGTACAGCAGTTAACCTCGCGAGTCATGATTAGTCAAACGGATCCAGTGACGGTGAGGTGACTCCCATCCACAGAGTTGGCAGAGAGGAGGCCTGAGAGAAGGAGCCATCAGCAGGGGGTTAAGGAGACTGGCAGGAGGGAACGGATAGAGGGTGCACGTAGTGGAGGACCTGTGATCGATTGGGGATATGAAGTGGCTTAGTTCTGCCTAGACTGTGTCAATAGCAGCCATGCCCTTCACGTGTGTGTGTGTGTGTGTGTGTGTGTGTGTGTGTGTGTGTGTGTGTGTGTGTGTGTTTGTGTGAGAGAGAGAAGGGGGGGGGGGGGGGGTTGAGTGTGGTTCTGTATACCTCTAAAATGGAGGCAAACACATCAGCTTTGATCGGACCATTTGTGCCTCACTGTTCAGTGAGTGTCGCTTTGTCTTACACGACCAGGTGAAGTCGTTTCTTTGTGTCCTGCCTCTGTCTCTCTAAACGCTGGTGCGTTGACACCACTAGCCTGCCCCATTGTCTAAGCCTGTTATCTCGTGCCCTGCAGTTCACTCCATTTATTCCAAAATGCCACTCTGTGGGCCCCAGTTGTGGAACCTATCAGTCTCCATGGAAACTCTCTTTCCTGATCCTTCATTGGTGCCAAATGACCCTGCACTCTTGCTTGCTATCACTTCAGCTCTTTGTGAGAGTGTGGTCCCTTTTAGCTATGCCGAATATGCGAGGGGGAAATGTGCAAGAATGTGTTTGAATACTGAATGGGATGTTGGATTCAAAATAAAAGCAATGATAAAAAGAAATGCTTTTCCTCCCACAGAGCGATACTATAAAGCACAGCCCGCGTATTTCCCATCGAGGCGTCAAGCTACTCTCCATTCCAAACTCTGGTTTTAGCATGGAATAAGCTGACCTGGGGAATACTTCACATGCAATTTAACCTGTGACAGACTCTGCTGGCCCAAAGGCAGCATCTTCATCAAGGGGCCCAGAGAGTTGCAGGTTTTCATTTCAACTGAGCCTCCAACACCAGCTGACTTCACTACATAGCACCCCTTTCTACAGGGGAGGGAGCAGCTAATTAGTGAAATCAGCTGGTGCAGTGCTGGGTAGAAATGAGAACCTGTGTGCCCTTGGCCTTCGCTAGCACACAGTTTGACTCCTGTGCTTTGGAGGCTCACTTTGAAGGCACCTGCTCCATTAGCCTCCGGGTCACAGGGACTGTTGTTTTTTCAAAGCAGAGCTAGCTCTTTTTCTTTTGCGATCCTCTTGCAAATTAAAATGCATGACGCTAAGCTGCTAGTTTTTGACAAACATCCCCTTATTTTTCACTAATCCGAGGTCTACAAAGTATATAGCATTGTCATGAAATGCCGTATTAACACAGCCATTGCTATTTCAGAGTGGGATTTTTTTTGAACATCTTGTCAGATATCTCTATGTGCTTATGATGGCTTTCCTGTTGGGGGAAGAGAGTTGGCTCTCGCCCAGTGGTGCATGGGATTCCCTTCAGAATATTTACACTCTGTCATTCTCTGAAAGGCCCACAGATAATTGCATAAAGGCAAAGTCTGCGAAGGTCAGCCAAGAAACAAGCAGCAGCTGCCAGAGTGAAGACCACAGGACTACAATTACCTCAACAGTGTGCAGTGCTGGAGCAAAGTGAATGACAGGTATGAAACCATTATCCTCTTTACCTTCTGTATTAAGAATCACCATCTGACACAAGGGCAGAAGATAGTCAATATTCGGGAAATGGTGATTTGTGAACTGCCGTTTGTCATCAGTCAGTTAATTTGGTCGTGGCAGCATGCAATTTAAATGAACTCGTCGGATCCGACTGAAGCTGCAGTGGCTAGAAAAGCTGTGAGCTCTAGTAATTCTCTCACAGCAAGGACCGCTCGCTGGTAATGCAATAATGATCTACACAAGGGCAATTCCAGCATTATGGACATCTTATTGCATTTCATTGGAGACAAATGACGCATTTAGAGTGTATACGTCTACCCCTAGTATAATGCAGAAATATGCCCAAGCATAGGAACATTGGGGCTCCGCTTTCCAGACACACGTTACACATTGGCTTCTAATAAAGCAGTGATTTTCACAGAGTCAAACCCTAAAATATACTTCTGAATATATTAGAACGTACGCCTGGAGGCAAATCATGGCAAAATCTTTGTTCTACATACATGTGAAGAATCTGTGTCTTTAGAATGATTTAAAGATGGTAAACCCATCCATTGTCACAGGCAAGATTCCAACATAAAAGAGCAAAGGTGAGTGGTGCTTTGTCAAATTTTGAGAGGATTTAGGAGGAAAGCCAGCGTTGTTTGCCTTGGCTTTAACTGGGATTAAAGTGTGTTGAATATGCAGAATACATTTCATTACAGTTGAAACTAAATAAAGGTTATACAACCAGTATACTTTTCCAGAGTTAAAGCCGTATTGTGCAGGTTTTGACTGTTTTCTAAGGTAAGTTTTCATTTGGGTTGTCCTCAAATTAATTTTCGTGGTGCATGGTCATGTGAAGGTGAGATAAACACCCGTTCATTCCCACTACCAACCCAGGCTCTTCCCTGTGTAGTTTTGTGCTTCAGAACAGAAAATCTGAAATATTGTTGGAACAGCTTTCACAGCATGATGTCGCCAGATTTTGCTGAAATACATCAGGTAGTAAGTCTGCAAACCAGTGCCAACTGTGCTATTGTTAGTTTTCAAAAGGCAAGTCTGTTGACTGTTAGCTATTTATCTCGGTCGCACTTTATTTGGATGGTCCCCTATAGACTCATCTCCAGATGCTCAGATTATATGCAAACTATCTGTAAACTCTGTTAACTACAATTTGTGGTTAAGGTGAAGTTTCGGGAACAATTTCAAAGACTGATCTTGAATTTCAACAAACCATCTTTAAAGTCTCTGTAGGTGGATATACCAAATAAAGTGTTACAGTTATCTCACTAGTTTTAAACAAAAACTCTGTTATGGCTCTTAGGTATTTATAACAGGTATGTCATCCCGGGTCTGAGGCGTCTGGATCAAGAAGCAATGAGTTTTGATCTTGAACTTTAGATTAGATGGTGTACGCTGAAGTCTTCCAAAAGCAGATGATGGGGAAATAATAAACTGACATATTTGTTGAATACAGCAGCTACTATTGTAGAGCTTAATATCCTGACCAAAGAAGAAAGGGGTTATTGGAAAGACCTTGTAGTTAAAAGGACCAGTCAACCATTTTTGGATAACATCAGAGAGAGCACATGGATCTGTAGTGCCTTTGTTCAGGGCAGGATCTAACACTTAACTAAAAGCGATCATGGGGAGAGGGGCATGATGTGTGGACAGACATGCATCCTTTCTCTGCACACCAAAATGGGGTTGATATGGAGTGTTCAACAGAAATAAGTGCTCTGACTTCAGTGTTTGCAATGCAATAACACACAGTACCTAATACCTTTGTGACATACCTTTTCATGTAGCACAGAAGATCCTGAGGAATGAGGTTTTATTGCCATGAACTCTACCTATTTCATCCCTTTCCTTTACACACACTAGAAATATGGCATTACTTCAGACTGATTGCACACAGCCTAGTACAATAAAAAATATGCTGTTAAATTAAATCAGAAAGGATGTCAATGCCATAAATGTGACTAATCAAGCAATTTAATGCCAGAAATCATCACGATTATTGGTTATTGATTGTTGAAGTTGAATTACTAGGGACATTACTCCATTTACACATTTCCAGGACATGCTTTGTTTGCACCTATAAGAGGAGTTATCAAGTTAAATGATTGATGTGGGGTTATGGCCTAGCAAGTTAGGATCTAGCTCTTGAAGCTATTAAATACAATGACTCAGGTTTCATAAAGGTGGAAAATTGTCCTACTTGACCTCATTTGTACCGAACTCCCATTTTGTTGCTCTGACCCTCCCACACACTGCACTTCCTCCTGACATTGAGAATCTTCTGCTTGACGAAATAAAGAATTAGCCCTTTTGTAACATCCAGCAACAGTCTTGAAAAGCCAATGAAAATATGGCCCTTTGGCTCACACTACTGCATATGGGACACCCCCTTTCACCCTTACCACTCTTACATGCTTCTTACAGAGAAACTCCTCAGCTACAGTAATCACTTGCACTATATTAATGTTAATTACCAAAATGGCCCTGACACATGCAAGGATTTTTTTTAATGAATTGTTGCGCTCTTGCTTCCCCAAACTCTTAAAGAAAAAAGTGTGGGAAGGCTAATCATCTCCTGGAGGGCATGGCTGCCCTTGCGGGTCTTGCAGTCTCTCAAGTTGTTCGTTTAACTTTTTTTTTTACTTCCCAGTTTGTCCTCCCTTTGTGTCCCCCAGATAGCCTTCTATAAGAGCAAAACAAAGCCAAGGGCCCACTCTCAGTGCCAGTTATTGTCCTTCTGTTGGCACTATCAGCCATTTATCTCTCCGTCTCAGAGACTGTAGCCTCAGGATGAAGTGGATGGGGGAAAAAAAGGCTTAATTGATAGTTGAATGAAGTGCTGAGATCGTTAATGGATGGGTAATAGTGGTGTAGATTTTATAACTCCGCCCCCCCCCCCCCCCCCCCCCACCCTCTCCCCACACACACATTAAGTTGTTAAGAGCCTTTTACTTGCAAAGGGACATCGGAAATTCTGAGGTGTAGTGACAAAAATGGCAGAAAGGAATTGAAGTCTGATTGGTCTGAAGCTGTCCTTTAGTGTGAGAGAGAGAGAGAGAGAGAGAGAGGGAGAGAGAGAGAGAGGGGAATAAAGGGGGGGGGGGGGAGCGAGAGAGAGTGAGTGTGTTTGACTACCTTTTGAGGCATCTTTTGTCACCATCATTTTAAAATGTGAATAGCTTGTACATTCTTCTCTGAATGTTTTGTTCATATCCTTGGTTATGATGGGAATTCTGTCACTTAGTGTAATGAGTTCTTGGAAAATTATTCCCAAAAGAAAAAAATATGAACGCTCACTTATCTTAGAAGGCCTATGTTAATTTAAGAGGTATTTTTTGAATACTAATCAAAATCTCATTTGCCAAACAATAATTTACATTCTGCTAAATAATGCCATTTTAAACATTAAAAACATTTTCAAGGGTAAACATGCCTTTAGTTGCAGTATTGCAGGGACCTTTGACATGAACCATTTTGAGCAACATGGCTGAAGATGCAATCAGGGTGTGAATAAGCGTTTTTTTCAATCTGTTTTTTTTGCATTATAAAACTAGAAAAATAATGCAAATTGTGCCATTAGTGGGATGTCGAAATGTATTTTCTTGGAAGTTAATTGAAATGTCAGAGGAACATCAATGTAAAATTGTATGTTGAAATGATGTATTATAGTAACTGCAGCGTTTGAATACAAGTATCGAATACATCAAGACTTACCTGGCCCTACATACACCAGCATTAAAAGGAAAGCAATACATTTCTCAATTTGCAATTAAAGAGGAATATAAAACACACTTTTAGTTTCTCACAAATGTTAAACATAGTCCAGATGTTAATCACTACAATTAGTTAAGCATTTCACATGAGAAGCCCTTGAAGGAAATACTCTGTTAAATGTGTTTTTTTTTTTTTATCTATAAAAAATATACAGTATACCAGTCTGTAAAATAGTTCTGCTGTTTGATAGGGGTCAGCATCCCCTCATGAACAGTTAAAGGTATGAAGGATGGAAATATAGATTATGAACAGTTTAAGGGTATGAAGGATGGAAATATAGATTAGGCTCCATTTTGTTGAAAGACATTTTCCTTGAAAAAATTGTCTCATGTCATCTGTACCACATACTAGAATGGTTAAAACATAAAGTGGAAAAAAGATTTAGATATAGATACAATCATATCTATTTGATATATAATCACCGTTTTTGGTTGCTTTGTGCTCAACCAGACTATTTCTCAATAGTACTGAACCTCAACTGACCACACGCTTTTTGTCTAAGCTACGGCCCTGTCCACTAACTCTCAGACCTTTGTGGGAGTGGAAACAGTGCCTGCAAAATACCAGCCCTGATGAGGGGCTCAACATGGATGCCTCAGTGGTACACCATCCGTTTGGCCCAGGGGAATGATCTGAAGTATCTGAAAGTTCCTGGACTGTTGATAGACCCAGTTGCTTCAGAACTAACTTAGCACGAAACACTGACAAAAAAAAGCGTACAAAACCTTGCTACCTCTAACACTTCCATTAGTTTTTCAAAAAACTACAAGGGTGTGTGGTCTGTCACCAGTGGGATTGTTTGAATGTGACAACTAGTGCCTCAGACGAATCATCTCCTCTTTTTAAGCATGGCTCTGTGTTAACCTATCAACAAGAACCAGTATATAAACTTGCACATTTAAGCCCCTGAAGTCCAAGCGACGCAGGACATCATTTCCATGCATTGCAGGACTTGTCTTCAGTCCTTTTGTGCACTGGATCATCCCATGTGGAGAGTTTGGGGGGGAAAGCTGGCTATAAAAGCCAGGCACTTTGGCAGTGTTAAGCCCCTGAAGCCATATGTAAGGTGACCTGTCATTGTGCATCAACATCATTTTATGAACAAAGTGCGGCGAGTATCATCAGTCTTACCCCTAGAGGGCCCCTGCTGATGTGGCCGCTAATGTGTTGAACACCACGGGCCCATGTATCTCCATTCTTAATTATAAGTGGGTGAAATTGGAAATTAACTGAGGGCGCATCATAAAAGGCTTGACAACAGTGCTAATACCATTACATTAAGGTGATTAAAAGAGGTTAGAAAAGGTGATGTACTGGAGTGATCTCCGAGTGCATTTTCTATGAAATTAATTGAATCAAGCTATAACGCCAGCATTAAAGAATATGCCCTATTAGTATTTGGTGCTTGAATGTGTAAGAATTAATTATTGAGTAATTGTTCGTATATTTCAGTGGCGCGCGCGCTCTGACGGATGATTTATTTTCTTCGGGAGCAGTGTGGAGATAGAGCTTAATTACAGTGGATAGTCTTATCTCCCCTGCCTTAATCCGCTCCTTGGAGGCTTCCCTTCCCGCCCCTGCCATCTGAGTCGATACCATCGGGCCACTGGCCGAGGGAGAGAAACCAATCCTTGCTTTCTTTGTGTCACGTTAAGGGTCATTCACACTGTCCACTGCGCCGGCCACATGCTGACTCTCGCTCCATGGAGGAAGCCTTGGAAGACTGTTTCAAGTCTTTGAGGTCTGGGTGATTGCCTAAAGCCTCCTGCTGTGTGTCTTTATTTGTGTACATGTACGTACGTGTGAATGCTTGTGTGTGTAGGTTTGGCTCTGTCTGTGGGTGTTTGAGTGTGTGTGTGTGTGTGTGTGTGTGTGTGTTTCCTTTTTGTGTCATTTTTTTCCCACACTTAGATCGTAGTTGTTTTTAGCAAATCAGCCTCGATGGACATGATTATGAAAAAGACAGGAAAAACAGTCAAAATAGAAAGTTCGCTGAGAGTTTTCTCTGCTTGTTTGTGAACTAACAAACAAATTACCAGCTACTTTTTTTTGTTGCATCAAACAGTAATGATTCTATGGCTGCACTTTTCCTGTAATTAGGCTCATTGTTGGAGTGATATTATTCAGAGGGCAATTATTTTTCCCCTTTATGTCAGCTCCTTGCAGCAAGCATCCGCCCCAGGGAGCATTGAGCGTGTTTAAGAATAGATCACTTTGTCTGTAGAGGTCCTCTGTGAGGCTCCATCACACAATTCTGACCTGTATTGTCAGTGCTGGGTCAGTGCATATCTGACCTTTCCATCCCCAGCGCTCTCTCTCCTCCCAATGCATTTTGCCTGGCATCTTCCGGTGCTCCGGTTGTGGAGGCTGCGGTCTGAGGTTTCTCTCCCCGCGGTGCAGGGCTCTCTTCCACAATCGCAGTCACCAAGGGGTTTTAGGCAGCTAGATGTGTGACTGTGATGAAAGATGTAATAATGTCAAAATCCCCCATTATTTGCTTCTAATTCAATCAATCCTTCTAACAGCACAAATGACGAGAATGAAGAGAAAGAAAAGGGGGGGCCATGCCTGCTGCGCTTCAAGTGCTGTGCTCGAGTCGTTGCCAAGATTGACAGTGTTGTAAAAAGCAATACTGTTATTCATTTTTCAAAATCTCATTTTACTTTCATTTTTTCCTTTAACATGGAACTGTCAAGCCAGCCCCACATGTATTTCAATGATCAATGATATGGTTTCAACCATAATTTGTTGCTGTGACTAGGAAAAAAAAATCATCAAACATTTCCCAGGCTTGTTATAATTACAAAGATCATACAACACACACACACACACACACACACACACACACACACACACACACACACACACACACACACACACACACACACACACACACACATATAGCTTGAGCAGAGCCATTTGATCTGAGAGTGATGTGCAAGTGGAAGCTCAATAGCATGGCCCCTTTTGCTCTCCAGAGCACCTGAAATGGCCTGTCAGAATGGAGGAAATTGAAACCAGTCAATATTGTACATCTCACACTGCAAACACATTGTGAGATCTTCAATGGCAAACAGCAGGTAGTGACTAAACTGCATGTGAGTGACTCGATGCTTTCTCTCTTTCTCACTCACTCACTCAAACACAGTCACTTATCTTTTATAGACAAAATATGCACCGTGCTCAAAGATTGTTTTGAAAGCTGAGGCTTTGAGAAGTGAGTTGGACTTTTGGACAGTTTGAGTTCTTGATTTTTTTTATTATACATAGGAAAATATGTTACATTCCTTGTGCTATTAATTGTGCTAAATAATTCTTCGAAACATTTCAACGTCTTTATCAGATATTTTTAAATAAGACAGAAAGCTACACACACACACACACACACACACACACACACACACACACACACACACACACACATGAATAAAACAGAGGTTATTGTCAATGTGTGAAATGGTGACTGACGTGCCTACATCTTTATGACAGGTAATGAGTTGCCAGCACCAATCACTCTAAGAGTTCAGGGTTCATTTTAATGAACAGCAGAAGGAAAGTTCTCTCGGGAGCTTGGGGCAGAAGCGGAGGCTGTCCAGACAGATTTAACTTTCGCTAAATTTGGCAGCGTCTCTCCTTGCTGTCACTGTTCTTGGCCAAAAGATGGGTCCTCTAAATGGCATTTTTTGTCAGGGTCAATATTTTGACGAATAAGATGCAAGGAAGCCTGCATGTGTGGGTGTATTCTTTGTGTAGATGTGTTACAGCCATAAAAGACAGCTGTATGGAAATAGTCATGGCTGGACCATGAACTTAATGGGATTGGTAGAATCTTGGCCAGAAAGGTGGTGAGTCAGGTGCACTGTTCACAAGGTGACATACTCAAATACTCACAGCAAGAAGACATTGAAGTCATGCATGTATTGTAGACATTGTATGTAGCTATATATTCCCTTGATGAGGATGAATTAAACATACATAATCTGCTTTAAATGAACCGGCACCCAATGTTGGGAAAGTTAACTTTCTACAAGAACTGGTTCTGTTTGTAGTCCACAATTTTAAAATGAACTAGTTCAGTTCATAGTTCATATTTCAAAATGTTGAACTAGTTCAGTTATTTTTTTCAATATGTTGCGAGCTATAATTTTTCTAAATATCTATATGTCTGCAATACCACTCTCCGCCTCTACGCAACTTCGGCGCTCTTACACTTGCCAGGCATAGACGAAGAAAGCACACGCAGCAATTGGCTACAGGACTGTTAACGGTGTATTTTCCGCCTGGAAGTCTCTACAAATCTGGCACCTTATTGAACCAAATTTAAAAGAGTGAACTGGTTCACAGACACCAGAATGAACGCGTTCACAGTATCGTTCATCAGTCAGTAATACAGTACGTTCAGTTCACGTTCACCAAAATTATGAACGAGTTCATGAACTTTCACAGTGGGCTGGTGTAGCAGGTGAAGGAGCAGTGGGCTGGTGTAGCAGGTGAAGGAGCAGTGGGCTGGTGTAGCAGGTGAAGGAGCAGTGGGCTGGTGTAGCAGGTGAAGGAGCAGTGGGCTGGTGTAGCAGTGGGCTGGTGTAGCAGGTGAAGGAGCAGTGGGCTGGTGTAGCAGTGGGCTGGTGTAGAAGGTGAAGGAGCAGTGGGCTGGTGTAGCAGGTGAAGGAGCAGTGGGCTGGTGTAGCAGCTGTAGGAGCAGTGGGCTTCTGTAGCAGTGGGCTGGTGTAGCAGCTGTAGGAGCAGTGGGCTGGTGTAGCAGCTGTAGGAGCAGTGGGCTGGTGTAGCAGGTGAAGGAGCAGTGGGCTGGTGTAGCAGCTGTAGGAGAGTGGGCCGGTGTAGCAGGTGAAGGAGCAGTGGGCTGGTGTAGCAGGTGAAGGAGCAGTGGGCTGGTGTAGCAGCTGTAGGAGCAGTGGGCTTCTGTAGCAGTGGGCTGGTGTAGCAGCTGAAGGAGCAGTGGGCTGGTGTAGCAGCTGTAGGAGCAGTGGGCTTGTGTAGCAGTGGGCTGGTGTAGCAGCTGTAGGAGCAGTGGGCTGGTGTAGCAGCTGTAGGAGCAGTGGATTCTCAACAGCTTTAGCTGCTTCTGTTGTGGGATTGGGCTGTCCTCAGGAGGGCTCTCATTTTGGTGCTGCTTGTATTTGCCTTCACCAGAAACTAGAACCATCGCCTATTTGAACAGTGCATGTTTTTCTTATTTCAACTAATTCTAGTTATCAGCTTTCATTGATTCTTTTTGTAGCTATGTACACAATGCAGGTCATCTAGACCTTACTCCTGTTCTAACTAAATTTAGCCAAGTATTTTGCTACAGGGGCTGTTCGGGACTTCCCACAGTGACCAAACCTCTCACAGTCACATGCAAGTACTCATACCCGACAACCAAGCCTAAGTATTATAACAACAGGGTACTCTACAACCATCATACCGATACTTAACAATACAATAACCCTATATTTGTGAGCATTTCACTGGGGTTGTCTAGAGCGAGCCTTCCTTCATCAGTGTTTCATAGAATGAGGCCCACAACACCTCCAGATGGCTCAACTGGGACCTCTGGCGTCCCAGACCCACCTCCCCCCATACTCATGATGGATAAGAACACATGTCAATACCAGGAACAACAACCAATATGCCTCAAGAAACACCTCGAAAACCGTTCACATGCATATGCTGAATGATGCACTGCCTAAGGGGTGGGAGAGTTAATGTAAGGGTAGGGAAATCCAGGGTAAGGGAATGGGTTGGGAATGGTAGAGCTCAAGTAAGGGTAAGGGAATAAAATGGGATAATAACTCTGGTCACCTCAGGTGCCCAAAGATCTTGTGACCGCAGGCTTTTTCATGCAATACAGGTACATGCACATGTCCCCAAGTATTCTAGGAACACCTCAGCTATAACCACTGGCTCACTTTTTTAGCAGCCTTACACAACCCCTTTAAAGCTTTAAAGAGTTAACCTCAACTTGATTATTCTCAAACAAACACGCCAATGATTTTAAAACCTGATTATTATGACATAATATGTTTTAATGAGCCAACACCCATACACAACTTGCAGCTTCCGTCTTCACCCACCCACTCACTGAGGTTCTGAGGACTTGGAAGAACATCATAAGGGGCTCCAAGAATTAATTGAATGTAGTTAGCATCCATAGCCCACACCTTTCTCCAGCAGATCTTTCTCGTGGGAGTGGGGTAGGTAAGGGATATTCCCTTACCCACCCCTCTAGCACTCGTACTATATTGCTTAATCATCCATTATTACCCTTGATCAACTTCCCGGCAAACAAAGCTGTTAACCATCTGCCTCCATTCCGGCAATGTAACCTTGCCCCATGCTTTCCAACTGTCACCAATCCCAAACTCGGCTCTTCCACTCTGTACCTGCCCAAAGATATCTCTATGGTGGAATGTGCCTTGTGCATGTTCAACCACCCAATTGGATTCCACTTCTTCCCTTATTTCACTGTTGGAGATTAAGTCATCTCTAGGCTGGTCTTCCTTTAACATAAAATGTATACAACAGTTCTTCAACAACATGGCACCCAAAACCATTCCCTAGTTGCTTTATTTATGATTCTCTGAAATAGCAGCTGCATACACAGTCAAAGGCCATCTTATGCGTTGCAAAAGCCCAAACTGCAAGCACCACAATTTCAATGTATCAAGCAAGAAAGTCTTATCAATGGTATTGATGGTCTTAACAATGAATTCCCTAAGCTTTCAACCTCTCCTCGGTCACTCAATGTGCAATTGTACCACCTGCCTAAACTCTTCACTGGTTTCTCTACAAAAGAGGCAATCACCTCGCTTTCAGTATTAAAACTCTCTTCCAACAGTTTACCCTTGCTGATAGATACACTTCTACATTTGCTAGGTTTCACTTTCAGATTGTCATTCGGCTAACAGCTGACGGGTACATGGAAAGGTGTAAGCATTGTTATGTCGTCCATTTAAGCTTGGATGGGCAGAAGCCCGGTGCCGTCCTGCAGCCTTTCACCACCTACAACCCGTTAGATGCCCATATAATTACCTCTATTGCCATGGTGAAAGCCAACAGTGAAATGGTGCATCCAGCCATGATACTAATCTCCATTCGCTCCCAGGATGTGGTTTAGTTACTTGTGTTGAAGCACAATTGAATACTCAAAATATGCTTTAACTAATTGATATGGAAATATAAATAACTTGAGTGAATTTTCAGCTAACACTAATGCTGAAATCTTCTCGAGGACCTGAGAAAATCGACCTATTAGAAGATACGGTTCTACTGTTTGTGCAATTCAAATCTGACAATTATTATATTACAATTATTTTAAGGAAACAAATGCAAAGGTTGTTGTGAATCCTTATTTCATAAGACCAATTAACAAAGGTGCTGTATTCAACCTTTTGTTGGCTGTCACAAGATATGCCCCACAATATGCTAATCAATTGCTGTGCTGTACACCAATTTGGACACCCTTGAAGAAGTTGTAGAACAAAAGACACAACAGTTTGACATTACCAGTCTACTACATTTTTACCTCAGCAACTCACCTTAGAAAAACAAGGGAAAAAACAAACATTTCCAGTAACAGGCTGATTCAGCTGTGCTGTTTCAGGAAGCATTATGTCAAAGCATTTTTGCCAGCTGCCATTAAATTCTTCAATGAGTCACTCACTCGCGAATACATGCTCAACTAAAATGCATTTTCAGTACACACTATACATGCATACACAAGGAGCTTTCAGATAATCCCTTTTTCCTTCACATATTGTATTATGTATAATGCATGTGATAAGTGTTAGGCTGCAGTAACAACATGGACTATTTAACTAGCTACTGTCTAAGTGCAAGTGAAATACCCCTATACATTCCAATATGTTACGTGCCATGCTGTTCTCTGTGTGTACTCTGATGATGTGGCAGTTGAAGGTGTAAAAAGACTTGTGTTGACTGTGAGTGATGTCTCTCACTCAGAGTCTCACTTATTAGTCAGTGTTTCTTCATTTGTTTTGGGTTTTATTTTGTCAAGCCATTTGTTCTGTTCTATTCTTTTCTATTCTTTTGTTTTTCGTCGTGGCAAATATACATGTGGATGTTAAATATTTTTTTATCTCAAGTGACATCAGCATTTCCTTTGGTCATTAAGCTTGACTAAGGCATGTTTACATTTATAAATAAGAAAAAAATATGTAGCCTATGCCTATACTCCTTGTATGGTCTCATGATTTCCCATCAATATTTTGTTACCTCAAAATGGTACTTCCCATTCCCTGCAAGATATTAAGTTCATTGATCTCTGTTCATTCATCTGAGTTAAAAAGCCAACCGTGACTGTGTCTAGACAGGATACCATTGTGATGCCATAAGTTTAAAAGAATCTGACATGCGATGCGACACACATTTGCATCAGAAGAATCCCAGGCTGCAATCCCTGGGCGAATTCCCCCTTTCAAACCTCATGCATTAAGTAGGCTATTTTGGTGTTTCAAATCCACTTTTTAGTTGTTATATCGAGCTCATTACAGAGGCTGTTAAACACGGTCATGGCATTGCCACAGATTAGATTTGACATACAATAACACATTCACACCTGTATTTGAAACAGGGGGCATGGAGTTCTGACAAATTTAGACCTGCTTTGGGCTCTGCCTGCTGATTTCTCCATGCTCACAGTTCCATTGTCCCTGCTGTAAACGGCATATAGCTGTGTGGCATCTGGAGTCACAGGGAACACTTTGACACCAATACTGCCTTCGCCCCTATAGTAGGCTGTTGTCATATTTACTAAAAAAAATAAATAATAATAAATGCATTGTTTCTAAAGTAGCATGAAGTACTGTCTTTACAGAATAAAGTAAATAATGTAACAATATCTGCTGCATATGTGTGAGACCAGGAAAACTGCTGCTATGATAAAGAATTATGATATTTTCCCCCAAATCTATATGGATATGATGTATTTTTCCCCACACTCCACACAGCAGGTAGCACAGTGTTTGGCCAGGGGTTCAGTACCCTGGGTGTGGGTGAGACGTGGTCAGCGTGGTCAGGGGTTCAGTGCCCTATGGGAGCTCCTACAGGGCAGATAGACCTTGGTGTGGCTGAGACGTGCTCAGCGTGGTCAGCGTGTTGAGGAGGTCTAGGAAGCAGCACGTGGACAGCAGCAGCATTAGTGACGTCTGGCTGGTAGCCATGGACAGTCGGCTCGCTCCTGCTTAAGATGCAGTGGAGCCTCTGTGGGTTAGGAGGGCCAGCTCCATCAATCTGCTCCCTTCCGGCCCCCACGTTCCCATGCGTGCTTAATCACTGCCTCTAATTGCTGCTAATTACTCATTGCTGCCTGGGAGACCCCACCCCACCCCACCATCCCTGCTGCCACCCTCCCCCCCCCCCATCGTCTCCCTTAACCAACTCCCCTCTTCTTTGCTTAAGCCAAACCGAAGGTCCTCTTGCACACCCACATAACCTGTGTTATTCCTTCACTCTTTGGGGCCCTCACATGCCTACTCTCTTTCACCTTCCACCCTTTCCATCAGCCACACAACCTCTACACCCCCACAACCATCAGACTCTTCCCTGGGAGATTAGCCTTTCCACTCAGGTGCTGAGGTAGGCCAGCTCTTCCTCCGTGCAGTTTTTAGGGCAGTAGAATTTCAATAGGCCATTAATGGCCGAGGCTATTTTGGTGCGCCTGCTGCTATAGAAGGCTTGTTTGCATGCATAGGGCCTCACAGAGGCTTAATGAGCCAACCCCTCTTTTACTACCTCTGTCATTAATTGTGGCCGCGGCTATGACTCTGTGGGCTATGTCGCGTTTGGGTGATTTTTCTCAGTGTAATTTTGCTTTAATAGATTCAATTTGCTTTCATTTGCTCAATATTGATTTATTTGTCCCGTTTTGTCTCATCAACCATTGAAACTTATAATTTCCCTTGAAAAAAAGTTTGAAATGGGGGTGAAAGAATGGAGAAAAACTGCTAAATCACAAAAAGATATTGAATGAGATTTGAAAAACAGACAAATAATATTGATGCGGTCTGCCAGTGAACCTTGACTGGAGCTGTGTGGACAGGACTTATTTCATAAATCATACATTGCCTTCATAAAAATCTATTAGCATTAAACTCTAACCTTTTGTTTCAGGGACACACAAAGACGAGAGGAGTTTTTGTCCATTGCATTCTATTACAAAGCACAGAGCATTCAGAAAGTTTTCAGACCCTTTCAAGTTCTCCACATTTTGTTACATTTCAGACTCATTGTAAAATGGATTCAATTCATTTTTTTTCTCATCAATCTGCACACAATACTCTACAATGACAAAGCAAAAACTGATTTTTAGTGTTTTGTTTAAAAAACTTCTAAATATATACCATGAACCAGTCCCTTTGTTGTGATTATTGCGGCCAAAATTAGCTGTGGGAAATTGCAGTTAAAATGAGAGTGATTTTGAGTTCTACTTAATCAATCGCAAATAATGCAGAAATGATGAAATATTGCAATAATAAGAGAACATTTTAAACCCACAATTTTTTTTGAATCTGTGAAAATGCAAGATTACAAAATCGTGGAGGGACTGATTTACATCAATATTTACACCATTGACTTTGTGCTTGGTTAAAGGTCCTTATCCATGACAGCCTCAAGTCTTCTTGGGAATGATCCTACAAGCTTGGCACCATTTTCTTTTGAAAGTGTCTCCCATTCTTCGTTCAAGCTCATCAAGGTCTCTCCAGAGATGCTCTACTGGGTTCAGATCCAGACTCTGGCTGGTCCACTCCAGGACTTTCACAGAAGCCAGGGTTAGGGTTAGGGTTAGGGGTTAGGTTCAGGTTTCCCTGAAGCCACTGTGTTTTCTTGGTGATATGCTTTGGGTTGTTGTCTTGTTGACATGTGAACCTTCACCACAGCCTGAGATTTTTAAGCACTCTGGAAAAGGTTTTCACTCAGGATTTCTCTATATTTTTCTGAATCCATCTTTCCCTCTGTCCTTATTAGTCTTGTTGCAGAAAAAAACATCACAGCATGAGGCTGCCACCACCGTGTTTGACTGTAGGGATGGTATTATTGAGGGGATGCTCAGTGCCTGGTTTCCACCATAAAGGCCTGATTGCTGAGTGCTGCACTGATGGTTGTCTTTCTGTAAGGTTCTCCTATCTCCACAAAGGAACTCAGGATCTCATTCATAGTGAACATTGGTTTGTTGGTTAACTGTCCGACTAAGGTCCTTCCGCAGATCTGTGACTTGACACAATACTGTCTCGTGGGTCTACGGACTATTCTCTTGACCTCATGTCACGGTTTTCATCATGACATACACCATAAACTGTGAGACCCTGTATAGACAGGTGTGTGCCTTTCCTGATTATGTTCATTGAATTCAATTAGGCGCAGGTGGATTCCAAGTTGTAGAAGCATCTCAAGGACCATTGATAGAAGTAAGGTGGACCAGAGCCCAATTGCAAGTGTTATCACTAAGGGACTGAACACTCATGTATAGGGGATATTTCTGTCTTTTATTTACTTTTATAACACTCCCAAAAAATCTATTGAATCCATCTTAAGATGAGCCTGAAACATGACAATTTGTGGAAAACTTTGGAAAACTTTCAAAATGCACTGTATAACCCTGTAATACACAAACACACAGTCTGTAAACATTGTCACATGATCAAGATCCCTATACAACACCTATACAAAACCACTAATGCCGTACACATATCTGAGATATATACCTGGTAGACAAAGCGATGCGGATTAGTAAGGGTGTGAAAGGTCCTGCATGGACAAAGAGGAGATGGATCTCTGAAGATTGATTGCCTTTTTGGGCCAGATGGGTTGTGAGATCGACTTTAAAGGGATGAAAACCTTGCCTTCCACTGGACTAATGGAGTGATTGGCCCAAGGGCAGTATCTTCCTGACTGATGATTACATTGTTCAGTTACTGTCCGCAGGGATGGGAGAAGGACAATCAAGGGGCAGAGGCCTTGAAGAGGAACAATGGGTCTCGTTTTCTAATGGTCATATAGTGCTGGTGCATTCATCCTTGTATTGTTTTTTTTGTTGTTTGTTTGTTTGTTTGTTTGTCTTTAATTTCCACTGCTGTGGTTCATTACTGACCCTGCTCTCCACTTTAAGAACGTATAGAACAGAAAATGATTTGACTTCACACTCTACCTCTGAGAAATGTCATAACCTTTCATAAATCCTGTCATGGTCTGTGAAATCCATTGGCACTGCTATTTTGAAACAGCCAAGGACAACAGAGAAATATCAAAATCGTTCCTCTTTCGAAACAGTTCGTTTAAAAACAGTGCATTGAAAAGCAGCCATAAGCTGTGTCCTGAAGCATTTTTCCGTGAGTTTCCTTTAATAAGATATCTGGCATTCACTCTGGGTTCTTTTACCCGCACAGATTAGGTGAGTGAAGGTCAAGCTTTTATATGACTGCCTCGAATACTGGCCTATGCTGGCACTACAGAAGACAATGCATGCGTTCCTAACACTGTCGTAAGTGGTTGTAGAATGCATTACACATGTTGTACAATGCAGTATAAATGTTGTAGAATGCAGTACACATGCTGTACAATGCAGTATAAATGTTGTAGAATGCATTACACATGTTGTAGATGATGCATTTATATATTGTTACATACTTATGATCTTGTATTAACACATGTTACATGAACACATAAGCAGGTATACTTTGCAGCATAGGGGACATCCCTTCAATCCAAGGCTTGCATACATTTTTAACAATAACACACTAACAAGGTCTAAATCTAGGTGTAGTTTATTTTGACAACAGTCATTTGTGATATCTAAATGCATTGCCAGTTTATGTCCTGTGCAATCTTGCTTTGTATATGTGAGCAATGTTTACTTCTGATAAAATGAATGGTCTAGAAAGAGGCGCTTTAATGTGGCACTGTGATTTTCAGAATACTAATTTGGAGAATATGGTAAGGGCCTTTAAAGCATTCCAAATTAGGAGGGAATGTTGACAACCACCGCCAACAGGAACACAGTCTGTAGGACATTTGTAGAAATTCCACTAACATAGTAATCATTTTTAGATTGTTGATTTCATTCGTCTGATACAATCCTCCTTCATCCAATTTACTGGCTGAGATAATGTGCTTCACGCTATAATAATTAGCGGTTTGGATTTTGTTTTGATTACTACAAGATCAAAACTTTGAATGGATGGCGTCATTCTTTTCAAGAACTCTGCAGTTAATTTGATCAGAAATGCTGTTACAAGTGTCAAATTCAGGATGTGTTGAACTTTATAATGTAATATGTAAAAAGTTAACACCAGCAAACAAATTCAAAACCAATTTAAAAAAAAACGTAGATTAGCAACAGGGCAAGAGACAAAGGAAATTAAATGTGACACTGCCAACTTTTCAATTTCAAAGGGTATTCTTAACTCATTTGGAAACTCGGCTGTTAAACAAAAGCCTCTCTCTGTTTCATCCAGCTGCACCAAGCTGATGTTTTGTTTGTGTTGGAATTTCCAGGAGGATTTGTGTGTGTGGTGATATGTTTGAATTGTCCATTTTTCCTCCCTCTAAGCTGAAAATACTTTTATGTAATCTAGAAACAGTGGGTGTCCAGAATGAATAGACATTTTCTGCTGTCATATTATTGTTTCTTGGAGGCAGTTTTGGAGCGGTGCCTTGGAATAGAAATGAATGGAAGTGACCGAAAGCATAATAAGGCATAAGCGGTTGCACCCCACAATGGCCAGAAAAGCTGGGGCCGACCGAGTTCTTCAGAACATTCCCTTCATATTAAACTAAATGGACCCCATTACATGTTTGTTGTTTCCTTTTGAAAGGAGTAATGCATTTTGATTTTTGCCTTTGTTGTTTTTTCTGCCTAGCGATAAATCAAAAACAACATGATCAACACGACTCTGAACCTGGGATGACCCCATCCCGAGTCTTGAGCCGGCTTCCATTTTTATTCATTAGTGTGCCCAGCAGTGCAGTTGGCTGCCACCGTCACTGAAGGAGCCCGTCCATGGCTGCCTCTGACATCTGTTGGCATGGTGTTGCACTGAGCTGCGATAGGCAACAGGAGCTGATTTATAGTGTTCTCTGGTTAAGTGGATGTCTTAAGGTAATTATATGCTGGTAGGGGGCTCTTGCTAATTGCACCTTCCCTGATCTGTAATGAAGGCTGAGCAGCATGAACGAATGCGTCCTGTGCTCACAGTCAATAGAGGGGGCGAAAGCAGCTGAGCTTGACCAGTTAGTGTTAGTTTTTGCTCCGGGCTGGGGCCCTGTCGCCTGCTGTTATTTTGCGTCGTCTGCCAAATTTCTCTTGAGTAATTAAGCACGATACCACATATGGTTCTGTGCGATAGTTAGTGGACATAAGGGGGCCAGTGGGTTGGATATGCTGAAGACCTGTGGTGCTGGCTTCATGCACTCTCTTTCCTCTTTAAGGTCATACTGATGCACACAACTGTGACACTGACATGATCGTTAAATATTTGTGACAGCATGGGACGCTGATGAAACACTGGTCATTGGAAAGCAAGAATGTAGCAGTGACATAGTACATCATTTATTCAAACTGAGATCTGAAGTGAGATGCTATCAATTATGGTTATTTTTTATGTTAGAAAATGTAACAAATACTTGAAGTGCAATTATCCGAAAACAAATGAGTAACAGGTAAGATTAAAGAGTTAATTAAATAAATTAAGTGCATTAATGAGGCATAACTATTAGCCATATTTACACTCTGGGATTAAGTTATTGTTTAAAGAGATGCATCCTAAGGACACAATAAAAAGTAATTAGAGAATGAACAGAGCATACATCATCAGACCACAGGGAGCTGGGTTGGCAGAAGTAAGATGGAGGAGGCTGTCTGACCGTGAAATATGCTCTCTCACACAAACAGTAATTCAAGAGAAAGTCATAGATCCACATTAACTAGAGTTGGAAGGTTAATACTCTCCAACCCAAATATTAAGCGTTGATCAGATGCACCTGTCTGCCCAAACAACGGCTGAGACATAAGCGTGAATGTACCACTACATTGAGGAAAAGCCTTGAGCTATGGGAAAGCACAGTTTTAATATCCCAGTGGAATTGAGGAGCGTCCCCAAAGTAGTGCCTTGGGGTACCCCACACTGGTGTGTGGTGGAAGTTGCCTAGAACAGTGAGGCTTAATGAGCATCCAGGCTCCACATTCCCAGATCCGCAATGGCAGACTCTAAAGATCAACAGTATAAAAAAAAACAGAGGGGAGATCAAGGAGAATTAAGAGGGAGTGAAGAATAAAAAGGCTGCGTGAGCACTCAGTTAGTGAGGAGCACTTTCCATTGAGTGAGCGGCACAAAAGCAAGATTAGAGGGGATAAAGCCTAGAATGCTGAGAAAGGAATTCACTGGTATTGACAGCCCATTCAAGGGTGGTTGAGGAGAGGGGAAAATTAGGTGCAGTGTGATCATTTGAGAGATTGAAAGGCTTGCCATTAAGCTATTTGCTAACTTAAGTGAAACTAGGAAAGCCTGAAAGCCGAAAGGTAAAGAGAGATAGGGAGTGTATGTGGTGAATAATACATGACATGTTGTCAGATAATAAGTGTTCCATTTCAAACGTGAAATGAAACCATCGAGTTTTCTGTCTTTTGAAGTCTTCAGAACAAATCACAAAATATATAACAAGGCTGTTACATGTTCTATCTATTATGATTCTCAAAGTTAAAAAGTATATTGAAAATGTTTTGATATTCATTTTGCAATCATTAATTATGTATTTCATTTTTATTAAATGTAATATTAAATAATTCATTACAAAATTATAATTTTGGCTACAATTCTGCATAATTATAATGATTTCCACAGCTATATATAAATATATATCTTTTAATAGGCCTATTACTCTAACAATATTTTCCTGATACAATGGGGTGGCATTCGTCACATGGTTGGGTTTCACAGCTGAGCTTATTTCCTGTATCGATGTGGAGTTGTCCAGCACCATAGGTGGTCCTTTAATCCTGGCGAGTAAAGGAGTGTCCAGAGACGCTCGGGTCCCCTTCTCCTATTATTTATTGCGTGACATTTAGCAGGGGTCTGATGACGGCAGCGCTCCACTTTAATTAAAGGTTCAACCTCTTCAGTGGATGACACATGGATCCGTTTGTGCTCGGCAGAAGAGGAGGAGCGCCTTTTAGTCTCTCAGCCTCTCCAGCTCGGCTGCAAGCCGGGACCCAATATTCAAGGTAAGAGAACAGTGACTGTGAGAGGTCATGGAAGAGCAAGGCCAAAGGAGTTGTTAAAATAAGCGGCTTTATCCACTCTCAAGAGATGACTTATGCACCTGGGCTTGATTTTTAGTGAAAAAAATTATCGCGTTTCACTTGAATTTGAAATAATTTTAAAGTCAAAGCCTTTTGTGGGTTAATAGCATTCATTCATGTCTCGGGCGTTATATACTGAGTGTTTCTCCTTTCGTTCTTTCTTTCTTCCGTTCTCTTTATTTCGTTCTTTCTTTCTTTCGTTATTTCTTTCTTTCGTTCTTTCTTTTTGGAATTCCTATATTTCCTGTCATTTCTGTATTTACTCCTTGGATCCTAGTTTGCTTTACTTCTTTCGTTTTGTTGTTTAGTTCATGGTGACCTTCTGCCTGTGCAGATGTGGGCTCCACAACTCAGTGGGGTAGCAAGTGATGGGCTAATGGCCCATCTCAGAGCCATTTTACGGCACGCTGGAGAATGTGTCGACTTTGCATGGTTCCCTTCCTCCATTTTTCAAACTTTCTTTGAGTGGTTTGTGACACAGCTTGAAAAAGGAGGTTGTGGAGGAGATGTAGAGCACACAAACGGAAGAGTAAGCCTGGATGACACAATCACTCTTGTTCAGCTTGAACACCTTTGCAAGCATGTCAGGGAATATGTCAGCCAGCAGGAGGATGAGATATCGAAAACAAGCGAGAGGGCCCATCTGTCCTCACTCTGTTTTTTCCCCCCACAGTTCTTAAACTGATGGAGAGTTATGCCGTGGATGTGTAATACACAGCCTCGCCTGCACAGTGTGCAAGAGACCTATTCTGACTTGTCTTTTAGTGATTTTAGCATCATTTTACGTCAGTGTGGTGATTGGCAGCAACTAACGACCCATTTAAGTCTAAATGAAGATCCTTAATGAAGTTTCCTACCAAAAAAGGCCTAAAAAAGTACAGTGAGTGTTTCTGAACCAGGCTGACTGTGATGCTCCACTCTCTCCTCAGCCAGATGGAGGAATGGGAAGATGAGAGGAGCAGGTAACTCCGGTCTCCTGGGTAGAAGGGTGAAGAAAAGGGAGAGCGTCACAGGAAGAGCCACAGCCAGGACTCCTAATGATGGTTCCCTGAGCGCATGGGGAGCTTGTCTGGGCTTTAGGCCTCCTCCACCGCCCCTCGCCCACTGGGATTTCTTTTTGTCCTGCCGTAAACTGTCACGAAGCAAAGACTTTTAATTTTCACCACTGCAGACTAATGAGTTTGCACACTAATTACAGGGGGTGACTATCACACCCCGTGGACCCCTCCCCCTCATCGGAACAGGGAAGATAAGCGAAAAAAGCAGGGACATCTTTAATGAGCAGCCTTGATAACCCTTCAAACGAGGAAGTGTGCAGCGTCTCTAATGATGCTCCTGGTGACGCAGAGGCTCAGCTGAAGGAGCACAGCCATGCAGAACTGGTGTTGCTCTGACCCAGGGTGCACCTCTGCACTGTGGAGGGACTCGCCAAGCACATACTGAACGCACATACAGACACATATACAGTAGTATACACCACCACTTCATGGAAAACACCTATCCATAAGTCCCACAGAGTTCTCAGTATCCCTTCAAAGTTTAAAGGTGTCACTGTCTTGATGCTCCCCTTCTCCTTAAAGGATTGTGTGTGAAAATACATGATTGACAAAGAACATTTGATAAATGCATTCATTCAAATGTTCTCACATCACAACAGCAACATCACATCTTGGTTGTTACACTGTAGGGTTGATGCTATTGTCATTTTTTGTTGTTGTTGTTATTTAAAACCCTAATCCAAGATTATAATGGGCAGAATAAAGCAAGCATACCTGTGAAAGAATTTCAGCAGCAATATCTGTCACAGCTTAGAGGATTACAGCAGTGACATGATCCAGTAAACGGCCCTCTCTGTCAGAAATGCCTGATAGAAGGGAGAAAAAAAATTCTATATATTTTTCTGTGTGTGTTTGGTCACAATATTTTCTTTTGCTGACAGTGATGGCTGTTATTTTGCCCGTGGCTCCTGTCAAAACTAACATGGCTTAATTGACTGCAAGCGAAGGAGCTGCTGGATTGGTCCTGTCAGGCTCTTGAGGAAGTGATGCTGCTCCATCTGTGAAGCGCAATTCAAGCGACAGCGGCAATCTGTTGCTTGGGGATGAGCCAAAGTATAAAAAAAAACAAAGTCAGAATTACCAAGAGCACCTCAGGCGGCACGTGTATCCTGATCAGCTGTCAGTGGCATACGCAGGCAGACAGCCATCCACGAATGAGCACACATGCAGGGCAACAGACACAGGCATGTATGCATAACAAAACGACAAAAACATATACATATGAATGCAGACATACCCACTGCAGGCAGGCACATACACACGCTTGGCAGACGCATACAAGGATAATTTGATGTACATATTGTATACTCATACTTATATACTAATTGTATTAGTGTGTGTGTCTGCCACATGCATATACAAGCATAGAACAGGGATGATCTTTTAAGAGATTCTTTGTTCAACTGTTTTTCTTATTTTATATCACGACACTCCCTGTCTACCACTACCGCTCTCGATGGCGCCCTTCTTGTCTTTCCTCTCTCACTTTCTCTCCCCCGCTCCCCTCTATCCTCGCTGTTTCCCCCTCCTGTTCTGTACTATCCTCAAAGGAGGAATGTGTTGGTGGTAGGCGCGGCAGCTCCTTCTGGCGTGATTAAATATTTAGAGTGCTGCTGCTCGGGCTGCTGCCGTGGATGGAGAGACGCCGGTCATAATCTACCAGCCAGCTGCTGGAGCACATCTGGGGGTGTCAGAGCTTGCTGAGGGCTGCTACGCGCCTCCCATACAACAGGCAGAAAAGAAGTCAGGGCAGAGTCCCAGCTGTCTGCCAGTCAGTGGGCTGGAGCTGGCAGGGAGGGCCTCACAGTATCATGTTCTCTTGGTGGTGTTTTGGGGGGAGGGAGGGGGGGGGGGGTGACTTAGACAGATTGATGCCTGGCAGACTGTCCCAAGTCTGGCACTAGAGATCATTGATGTGGGGTGGGGGAAAAAAACTAGTTTATAAATGTGTAGGATCTAGAAAAGAAAATGGCTACCGCCTAGCCTGACTACCATCTGACGTGTTTGCAGAGCGTCTGGCTGGCATCCAGTCTATTTGCATGTTTAGATAAGGTGAACATATTTGGTTGAAAGACTGCTTTGCATCCCATCAGTAAACATCCTGCCTGATGGTTAGAGCTCCCCCTCACCAAATAGACGCTGTTAATGCAGTGATTGGTAGCATATGCTGCACCCAGGGTTAGAATAAATGCAGAGTGCTTAATAATGCATACTCATGCAGTCATTAGTCATGCAGTGTGTATCTGTGATAACGATTTCAAGACAGTTATTGCTGATAATACTGCAGGGCTGTGGAGAGGGGATAGCAGTGGCGTGTTTGGCTAAAGGGTGGCGGTGGGGAAGGCTCTGACGGCAATGCCTGGCCGGGTTTGAGGGAGATTGAGTGTGAAAAGCCACCCACCTTCTCACCCTTGCTCTTTTCATGGGAGCCAGAGTCAGACAGCGCACCCAGTTGTGCCACGAGGACCGGCTGGCCTGAAAATCACTGTTGTGCTCCTCTCTCTTTCTCTTTCTCTTTCGCTCTCTCTCTCTCTCTCTCTCTCTCTCTCACACTCTCACTACCGGACTGAGGCGACAGGATATGGATGCGTCTCCTCCTGGCTCTGGCCGCTCCGATGTAGTGATTAATGGCACTGCCTTCTCCCCCCCCCATCTCATTCTGTTGCTGTCAGAGTTAAGTGGGGCGAAGACAATAATAAACAGTCAGTCTTCTGTGAACCCCCCTCCTAACACGATCATTCCAGCACCCCCAACCCCACCTCCTCCATCCCTATCTTCCCCACACATCCCCCTGCAGCGCCAGCACCACCAACTTCCAATGAGAAACAGAAGAATAGAGATGGAGCCAGATATGGATGGGGAGAGTACTGTGGGGTAAATACAAGGGTGAGGGTGAGGGGGGAGGAAGCAAAGTTGGGAAAGGCCAGGAGCGATGGATACAGAGTGAGAGTGAGTGAGGTGAATGCAAGATGAATGAAAAAGGCATTGAGAAGGAAAGGTTTGTGTGTGAAATGGAGAGAAAGGTGCAGAAAAAAAAGAACTCCTGGCAGCTCTGACCTGCTATTTTATTCACTTGTGCTCTCTCTCTCTCTCTCTCTCTCTCTCTCTCTCTCTTTCTATCACCCTCTCTATCTCTCTCACACCCTCTCTCTCTCTCTTTCTCTCTCTCCTTCTCTGTCCTCCTGGCCTTTCACTGCCAAACACCTTTACTTCCGCTCTCACAGTACCCTAGTGGGGGGCTTAGATAGGGGGTTATTGGAGCTGGGTGGGGGTGGTTACTTAGCATCTTGCCACAGTGATGGCCTCCCACCTTCCCAGAATTCTTGAGAGAAGCTCTCTGATGTGTGCACCCTTCACTGCCAACTTAGGAGGCTGAGGGAAAGTGCCTGTCATGGCTCAGTGACTGCAGGTTTGGATGTCCAAAGCCACCTCCACCAGCCAACAACCAGCCCTGCACGGCACTGACAACAGACCAGCTCTGCGCTCAGTTGCATAGAGAATGTAACAATAATCTGGTCCCTTTTGTGTCTGTGTCCATGCATGTGTGGCCATGTATGAGTGTGTGTGTGTGTGTGCTCTCAACACTGGAAAGGAGGTGACCGTGACCTCTTCCCCATTGTTTTCAGCCCCTGCTGATTTTAGGAAACGTCCACAGAGATGATCAGTGGTAGCGGTGAATCAGTGGCGATGATAAGAAAGGAAAATGTCAGCGCCTGCCTGAGAGGAAGCTAAATCACTGTTTTGATGGCTTTTGCCAGTGGGGGGCATAATTGGCAGAGAGAACCAGTGTTAAAGAAGCGTGAGCTCTGGGAAATGTGTCTAATCCCCCTGTTCACACCTGTTCTCTACGGCCCTAATGGAACTCCATGCGGTAGCGGCTACGCTAAACTAGCCCTCCCTTTGCCACAGCGGCCATTAATGGGGCCATGCGTAGAGCCAGCTAACGCTAAGGCAGCCCCCTTTTGCTTGCTCTCCGTGAACCCTCTGAGCGGCTGCATTAAAATGTGCTTTGTGATGGCAACCGCACCGTTCATGATATTGTTTCAGAGCTTGTTGCCATAGTAACCACAGTTACTTCCACGCTGTTGTGTGGTTGTCACCGAGGCCTTAATTTTTTCTTAAAAAAAAAATAAAAAAAGGAATGCATGCTTTGACAACACTCATCAACATGTCCTGTGAGGCAGGCCGGCTCAGGTTAGAGGATTATGGCACGTTGTAATGGAGGGGACAGAGCGTAAATAATCGACAGCGATATAATTGGCCTAACTCCCTACATCCGGCTGCACTCAAGAGGAACTAAAACCTCATTGACTTTGGATGATTTTCTTCTTCTCTGGGTATTATTAGATGGCTATTTTTTGCTCATAGATGGCTATTTTTTTTTTTCAACTTTCCCCCCCCCCCTTGTCAAAGCTTGTGTCCAGGATCAGCAACAGTGGAGAAAGTGAGCATAGAGGACCAAGTAATCTGGGGTGGGGGGGGGGGTGCATACACCTGGCTTGTCAACTCCCAAGAAGCCTCCTCTCTGCCCTGTAGTCTGAGACCGAATTAGAGCTTCAGACTACTGAGAAAATGTAAATGAAAGCGTGGGGTGAAGAGATAAACTTGGTCAGGTGGAATCTGATAACATAAAGGATGACCTGGACTGGTCTGCACCTTAAGTGGGGATTAGAAGGAGAAAAGAGAATGAGATGAGAATGCATTAAAGACTTGGACAGGACTCCGAAACCAGAGGGAAAGGTCAACAGGGAGAAATAAATTCATGGCTAGAGAGAGAGAGAGAGAGAAGGCAGTACTAGGTGTCTTCAGGTCCTTTCAAGCCTTATCCTGGTGTGTGCAGGGGTGCATCTCATCTCATCTCATCTCACCGCTCTCCTGGCTGTCCTCACATCAGAGAGAGAGGAGCCCCCCTGCCCCCTCCCGCCTCATCCACTCCCATTCCCACACCTCTGCCTTCCCAAACAAGCCTTCCTCTTTTAGAATGCAGCCCCTGCTCTCCCAGCCTGAGAGGGGGAGAAGTTGTTAAGCTAATTAATGTGCAGGGGAGTAGTGGGCTCGGCAGATGTGCATCAAGGCAGTTGCTATTGAGTGCAGGGATAATGGTGTGTGTGTGTGTGTGTGTTTATTTGTGTGTGTGTGTGTGTGTGTGTGTGTGTGTGTCTTAGACAGGACAGAGATAGACAGGTTTTTGTGTGTGTGGTGTGTGTGTGTGTGTGTGTGTGTGTGTGTGTGTGTGTGTGTGTGTGTGTGTGTGTGTGTGTGTGTGTGTGTGTGTGTGTGAGAGAGAGAGAGAGAGTGGGAGAGGGTGGGAGTCAGCTCTTACCTCAGAGTGCATGCTAATCAGAAGAGGGCCTGCTGCTGAGGAGAAAGAATTAAGAGGGTCGGGAGGCTCGTCTGTAGCCTGTGAACGAGGTAGGCAAGGGGATTAAGGGCACGAAAATCAGCAGTTCACTTTGTGAAAAAAAGAGAGAAAGACACCCCAAGAGAACAAACTAAATCTCTCCAAAAGATAGCTTGTGGTGGTGATGGTTTAGTACCTCGAAACATTTGGTTTCATACCTGCAACTCAAAGCGCTGAAGCTGCCTATTATTTTTTCTGGTATTCATATGTGGAGAGAGGCCTTAATTATCAACAGGTTTAGGAGCTCTCACCCGTGTTGACTGATCTAGGCCAAAAGACGGCATTGAGAGGAGGCCATTTACACTGAGAGCCACTATGATGAATCGCTCATCTGAAGGAGCGTGGATGGTTCCTGCTGACAAAGCCACTCCGCGGGTTCTGTTTTCCGAAGACGGCGGGCTGAAAAATGGCCGCCGGCGGGCGAAAGCCATGCATGAAGAGCCACATGCAAACATCACAGCTCATGATAAATGCATTCTGTACACCTCATTTCAACATTGATGGAGTGAAAAGGAACACATTTGTTTGATGAAGTGTTTTTTTGTCCCCCCTCCCTCCGTCTCTGGTTTGAAGTATATTGACCAATATTAACAAGGCATAGCTTTTCCTGCTGGCTCCAGTGCTGGAAACGGGCATGCCGTCACCTACTTCCTTCCTCTGTTCTTTTTTTTTCTTACACAGATAGAGGAAGTAATGAACCAAAAACATCCAATCTACTTTCCTGTGAGTGCTAACAGCCCAGCGCTGGCCTCTTTCTCTAGCTTCCCTCTCCAATTTTTAATTAGCTCTTCTCCACAAAGACAGTTTGGTCTTATTTCTCCTTAATTGTGATTATTTACACAATAAAGGTTTATTGCTATTTATAGCCCCCTCCCACCCCCCAATCCCAGATTGCAGTGTTGGGGGTGCTAATAAGGAGAAGGAAATGATCTCCAGCGTTTCATCATTATCTCTTCCTTCAAGTGGTGTCTTCCTTTTAATATGCTAATGCCTGTGTAGATATAATCGCCTCGTAATTGTACAACATTTCAAGTGCGACACATTCTCCCTGTTTTTTTCTTTGCCTCTCCTGTGTGAATAAAGAAATCATCGGCCATGGATAACTGCCTAAATGTATCGAGGGTGTGTTTGTGCTGTGCTGAAGTGTGCAATCACATGGCTTGCCGTATAGAATACAGCTAAAATGTTCATCATGTCTCAAGGCAATCTACGTCAACACGAGAGGGAAACTTCAGAGCAGCGCAACACTGTACATGCTCTCCTTTTTAGTCAAGTCTCCTCTCTGAAATGCCCTCTGTATGGCTGATTGCAATTCTATACTCTAGACTTCATTTGTGTACATGTCTTCCAAAGAGCACCTTTTCATTTTACCTCATACGTGTGAGTCCAGCACCCCCTTAAATTGTGTGTGTCTGTGTCTGTCTGTGTGTGTCTGTGTGTGTCTCTCTGTGTGTGTGTGTGTGTGTGTGTGTGTGTGTGTGTGTGTGTGTGTGTCTCTGTGTGTCTGTGTGTCTCTGTGTGTCTGTGTGTGTCTGTGTGTGTGTGTGTGTGTGTGTGTGTGTGTGTGTGTGTGTGTGTGTGGAGGTGGGGGGAGGTTGGAGCAGTTGAAGTGAGGGATCCTGATGTTTTTCTCTTCTTCTTCTGTTATTCCCCTGAAGAGAGGGGGAGATGGAGTGAGGCGAAGGATGAGTGATCAACTCAGTCTTTATCCTTTCTATCTTTCTCTTTCTTTCCTGGAGGATTTTTGAAGTTATTGAAAGGCGCTGGCTGGGTGACAGTTCTGAGATGTCTATCTGATGCCTATCAGCCATCCATTGCATGGGGCATCTTATCCAAGATGGCACTGCCTCTCTGCCTCTCTCTCTTACCCTCTCCCTCCCTCCCTCCCTCTCTATCTCTCTCTCACCCAGGCCCCCCTCTATTTATTTATGTATCTAACTCCCACTTCTCTTTATCTGCCATTCTGTCTCTTTGACTCTATCGCTCTCTGGTTGAGTGTGTGTTATGTGAAGGTCCATCTCTTGTAGCAGAATGTGAGCCACCGTGGAGAGAGAGTTGTTTGTCTGGTGCCCAAGAGGAGTCTGGGAAGATCAAATGTTTTCACAATGGAAACGATTTCAGGGATAGAGGTAAAATGAGAATAAGATAGATACCAGAGAGGAAGAAAAAAAAAGGATGGAAAGAAGGGATATGATTCAGAGCAGAAAGAGAAGAGCAGAGATGGTTTTAGAAAAAAACGCGCAACAAGAGGACACAAGTACCCTGTTCCAGACAGGTTTAACAGGCAAGACACAACATTGGGAGAGTGAAGCAAGGGGATTGAGTGAAGGACAGAAAGCTAGAAAAGCGAAGGGAGACCGAGCGAAGGGAGAATCTGAACAAAGGCGTGATTTACTTTGCGGCGGGGCGGGCACACACAACGCAGTGGCATGGGGCTCAACAGGGCATGGATGCTCTTCGCTGGATGAGCTGATGAATGTTCAGCAACTGCTCGCCTCCTGGTGGCTCCTTTTTTTTTGGCCGACTGTCCCTTAACGATTCCTTGGCGTTGCCGAGTGAGGAATAATGGATGTGTGATGGGGAAGGACAGCTTGCAGAGTGCTGTCATTAATGTTCTAATTCACTTTTAGGGTTTCTACTATTCCACTGCAACAGGAGGCGCAGATGTCACCTGAATCTGCTCTTTCTAGCAGCCAGAGTGCACCCTGGCTTCACCAGCTGTCTACCAGTGCTCCCTGCCAGCTCTCTCTCTCTGTGTGTGTGTGTGTGAGTGTGAGTGTGTGTGTGTGTGTGTGTGGACTGTAATAGACATGTGTATATATTGATGGGCAAGTCATTTTCTTTTTCACTTGAGTGCTGATGTACTCTCTGTATGTTTAAGTTAAAGCAGCGGAAGACTGTGCATCAGAACTGACTCGCCAAAAGTTGAGAACATTCAGCATAGCCGTTGAATAGTAGTCGAACCGTTGAATCGAAACTAAACAGCCAGTTACTGAAATATGTTCCGTGGAAGCATGTACAATATGTCATGCTCCAGGCAAGAACATTTTTTATCGTATGTAACTTTACTCCAACTATTTGGCCTACTTATTTTGGGGTGACTCATTTGTTTTCAACTCCTTTGTAGCCATTAACCCCAGTGATGTGTCTATCACTCTGGCAGAGCGGCTCGGGATTGTAACGGATACCAAAACTGCTGGGGA